>NC_058050.1:8818153-9180653 GCF_020085105.1 Siniperca chuatsi | reverse complement strand
AAAAGGTACTGAAAGCATGCTTGTCCATAGTATTTTGTGTTTTTGTATCTGGTAATTCCAGGATGTTTAGCTGTACTGGGGAAGAGGTGACCAGGCTGCAGTTCAATAGCGGAGGAAACTATACTCCTGCTCTCCGGGAGGGATCTTTCGAGATATTTGGAGACAGGGTCACCAAACTAGGCACAAACATGTAAGACACTGCAAAGTACAAAAGACGTAGATGAACATGACCTGGTGGTGCTGTATTTATGACAATGGGTTAATAATGATTGTCTGTTATCCAGGTAATGATATATTTAGAAATACTAAGTTAAAGGCAACTGAACTTTATGGTGTAGTCTTGACAACGTTTTACCACTGTCACTTTACTGACAGTTGGGGAGTCCCAGGCATTTAAACGTATGTGGTTTGATGTCACGTGATTTCATTACATTACAGTGTGAACTACCTATAGAGGATTAAATGCCTGGAACTTTCCACCAGTTAGTAAAAAGTTAAAGTCTACTGGATGAGTGGACAGATTTCTAAAAGACAAACTAGAAAGCCCATTAGCTTTTGATTTAGTAATCTTAATTTATGCCATGATAGTGTGTCTGTTTGTCTGACATATTGCACAGAACCATATACTGTAAATAAAGCATTTGCAATGTTTTGTGCAGGTCATCTTTGCCATTATTTTGCATAAGCATAAGTGTTCATTCATCTCTTCATTCAGGTACAGTGTAAGCCGCCCAGTGGAAACCCACATGTCAGGAACATCTAAAAATTCTGCTCAGCACACTAAGGTGAAACAGCTTCACTGTCAGCACTGTAAACATTAATTATTTTATTAATACACAAAATGTTCATGAACTTCATCCACATGTTACATTTTTAAGACTGGTTTTGACATGTTTTAACTCTTTGCAGTGTCCACAGTACATAACATGCACAGGAATTTGGTAAAGTGATCCTGGTCCAGAACCATACTCTTGTAAGCAACATGTACAGCAAAAATATACTGAAGTAAACAAGCCATTGTGTGTCAACAGGTCAACACTGCTCCCAACCCTCTTGCCAAAGAGGAGCTGAATCTGTTGGCCAAGTTAATGGGAGGGTTAGAAGTTCAGAAACCAGGAAATGCAGACAGCGGCTTCCGAGTCAACCTCTTTGCCACCGATGAGGAAGAAGAGTGAGTCCCCTTATTTGTTTGTGTACTGTCAGTGTATTGTATGGCACTTGATCACATGAAACTGCTACTTTTCCCTGTGTGAAAAACTCTAACTATTTAACTTTGTGACCCTCCTTTATTACAGAGAGGCATTAATATCAAGACCAGATGAGCTTTCATATGGAGTCATAAACATTCAAGCAACAAAGGTAAAGCTTAGTTATCTGTCCTCACAAAGTGTTTCTTTCAGTAGGAAATAATTGGATGTTGAGTATTTGTGTTATGAAAATCTAACCTTTACTGCACATTTAGTGACAAAAAGTCTGACCTACACCTGTCATCTAAGGGCAAGTGCAGACTACAAGACTTTGAAAATCTCAGAGTTGCTGTGCTGCTCAAACCACCAGACATTTTTTTCCCCTGACTGTAGACATTAGGGTGCAGAAATGACACAAATGATCTCAGACAAGGTGTATTGATTACAACATTACTCTAGCTGGAGAGATCTGGGACGGGAGCAAATGATCGTGATAGTCGACGGAAACATGCAAGAAGTCACTCACCGGAAATTACGTGCGGTTTGTTTACGTCTGGCTAGTGATGGGGCTTGACAGGGGCCAGAGTTCATTGAGCCTCCCCTCCATCTCTTGTGTCCACTCAATCCATGGACATTAGTCCCCATCTTTGCCTTCTTTGTAGCCATGATGCTTGTTTTCTTTTGGACTGTCCATTTTTCAGAGCCCTCTGTTTCCTCTTGTGCTCTGATTGGATGCTGCTCTCCTCCCATCTCAGACTTGTCTCCGAGGTGCCTCAACTACAAGCCCACTTGTTTTTGGCTCCGATGAAATCAAACATGTTTAAAAGCTGTTGTAGCATCTGGGACAGCTCACAATGTGGTCAGGACCAATGTGGTCTGCACTGCCCCATCCTGTAGCAACTAGTAGGCCGTTTTTTACCCTTGATAAACAACCCCCATGATTGGACTCAGAGCCAAATTGGACTTATCTCAATGATAGGCTTTACAGTCAGTGATCAGAGATGTGAGGCTTTGCCAGTCTAACAGGATTTACTGTAATGAAGTGTAAGTCCGTGCAATGACCACTCTGGCATTTTGATTTGTGGATAACATTGTCTTTCAGGACCAGCAGGCCAATGCAGAGCTGGCCAAGATCATGGGAGAGTTCACAGAGTCTGGAGATCAATCTCCCAGTGCCAGCAGCAAAGGAGACGACCTTCTGGCCATGATGGACGGCCTGTGACATGGTCACCCTGACAGAAAAGCCCAGGGGATGGGGCACAATACATCGTCAACAGTCTGTTCTACTGTGGACCAGTCTGCTGTCTGTACCTTCAAATACACTACAGCAACCTCATGTGCAGCCAGAAAACCTTCTTCTTTGGGTGCTTTTAAAATGCAGATGTGAGCAGTTTCCATTGGTTGTCAAATGACCAACTGCAAATTTGCATAGTTAAAAACTAAGAATGTGGTGAGCCAAGCTTTGTGCTGCAATACACTCTAATAATACGTTTGCTGTAAACTGAAAAGAGTTTCAGTGCATCAAAACATACAGTAGGCCTATATCAGTGTGCTGAACATGTGTATGTGGTAGTAGCAAAACATCTGCTTGTGTAATTTCAAGATGTTGCATTTTGTCCGACTGCGTTGCTGCACACAAAATATGCATTCCTTTAATTTCATAAAATGTCAGTTATCTTAAATGTTAATAATGCATCACAGTTTTAGGCTTATAGTCCATAATTCATTCATTTGTTGATGTTACACAGTATGAAGAGGGAGTTTGTTAACTTATTCTGTATTCTAATGAACACATGATTAAATTATATTGTGGAGGAATCGGAGGAAACCCAAGTGCTCTTTTTAATGTGATTCAAATTCCCTCAAATCTTTATTTTGGTGAGAAATATGTTTATCTTGCATCACGCTGTACTACCTTAAAACAGTATGAGGAGCAACTTATAAGACATTTTTCACTACCCTGTGATGTCTCTGAATGTTGAGCTATGGTCCATAAATGTGCTCATTAATGAGTACATTATTATAATGTAGAGTAATGTAATATAAGAAATTGTCAAATATGTAAATATGTATATTGCATATTTATTTGAATGTATCATTTTCTGTGTATAGGAGAGTGCATATTGCTGCAGTTGTTAAATTGTTGAATGTGCGATGTAAGATTTTTAATAAATAGTTTAATTTAAAAAAGTATGTTTGTACACATATTATTGCATGAATTGTATCATTGGCTTGGGTACTGATGCAATAGTGTGTTAATAATGGCATGAACCTTGGAACAGCTTGTTGTAGTTGAAAAGATGTAACAGTAGGGGGAGCTGTCTGACCTTTCCGTATGTCGTCTGTCCAAACTGACTACCACACATTGCTACAGTGTATTTTATTATGCAGTCATGCTGTCTTTTTTAAAAATGCACCAAAAGGTGATAGGCATACTCATAAGACCTAGGTTTTTTTCACTAATTAACTTGCCTTAGGAGTGTAGTATTCACTGAAATGTAACAACAACAAATGTGTGATTGATTCTATTGATTTATACTTACATATTTAACCACCAAACCAGAACAATAAATGCAATATTGAATGTAATCCACAATTCTCCTCCAGGACTCCTGTCCTCCAGCACAGACCTACAATGAGAATTGCTGTGGCAACAGCTATCTGTACCCAAGATATTTGTGTGCAGTCTGCCTGCAGACAGGTTAATGTGAGATAGTCTGCATTCCCCCAGTCAAGCATACTCAGACAGACACACACGCAAATATGGTGCATACCATGCAGGCAAAACATGCTGAGACATTTCTCTGGATTGATCTGGGGGAGGAGGATTCTGGTGAGGGCTTCCCAATAATCTTGGCAAAGAAGACACTACGTGCCCTGAGGATATAACCTGCAAAACAAACAGAAACCAGAGCCCATGCCAGTCACCCTGTAAGACTGTTCACTGGAATCAACCAACCAACCAGAAAACAACATTTCACCATAAAGATCTACAAAATCTTCCCTATATATTTCATCACAAAGATAATTCCATTTTAGTGGCACATTCAAAAACAACACAAATGTGAATTCTAAGATACTTAATAATAGTCACATATTTCAAAGAGATGTTTCCCTTACAAAGTTTAAAAAGTGCTATAAAAGGAAGCACTGCTTTTTCCATTAGGGCCACAAGTAATATTACAAAAATATGAATTTGCAAACAAAACAGTCTTTAAAGTCCAGTCAACCTTAGTTTCCCTTAACATGCATAAAAGAGCCACTAAACATGTTTCTCTCACAAACGCTACATTTTGAGTTATGATTCAGTTTCCTCTTTGAAGACTGTGGGCAGGACACTGTAAAGCCACAGGCTGACAAATGTTTCATGTGGCCAGGGGCAAGTGCTCTGCTGAGTCAAGGCAGGAAGACTAGTGCAACTCAAATAAACCTCTGCCATTTAGGTTGTACTCTCTGTGTCTATCACACCTGCCCACTGGTTTGAAACTGGTAGCTGTGGGTGGAATTTAAGGTTAATCGGGGAGTCTATATTGGGAATGTAGGTGGGCTTTACTAAATGTCACTGTCGTTCAAATCTATGCTTGAGGAATAAATGAGTAAGACTTTTTAGTAAGCTGAATTGATGGTTGTGTGTTAGCAATGAAACCCTACCTAATTGCAATTTCAGCACACAGGTAGCATCTCAAGCAGTCTCAAATATTGAAAATCTAATGCTTTTATCAGATGAGTGCTAAATGAACTCAATGATACACAGTTTCACTGAGTCAGTGCAACATGTGTCTCATTAAAAAGCAACTATAGTGGGTAGAGCCTTAACCAACAGCCAAAGATCTCTTTGTGCAGAGTTACATTCAAGTACATTACTTTAGCTATAGACACAGGTCAGTTTAATGGTTTCCCTGAATAGAAAAGGCTATTTTTATGTGATTTAGGTGGGACTTAAGATGAACTTAATTTCATGTTATATTGCTCTTTATGTAACTATCTTGTATATTATAATTTAAGGGCTGCACTATTTTTTCTTGTGGTTGGATGATTATAAAAAAAAGATTTTAAGCACTTTTGGTGGCAGCTTTTATTTGTAGGACAGAAGAAAAAAGTTCTTAGTTTGCAATGCAATGTTAATGTAAGAACTTATGTTCTGTCTGACAAATGTTTAACCACTACAATGGTAGTGGGCTGGGCATTTACTTGCATGACACAATAAATAACAAAATAACTATAATATTGTATGTCCACACTGACATTTGCAAGTAGTGTTATTTCATAGCACTTAAACTTGTTTCAAACATTTCCCGTATAGAGAACTATGACGTAAGGTCATTCATTTAGCAACTTTTATTATGCAAAGAATTTCATCATCAGTGCGCAACCTATTTACTAGGAAAAAACAGATAGGTGTTGGCATTGGTCGATCGCAGCTGTCAATCAAATAAGTGTGTGCGTCATTTCCGTTGTCAGGTGGTGCTGTAGCTGTGGAAAGATGCGATCAGCGAAGAGGAGGCTTTTCCTTAATTGCTCATTTCGGTAACAGAGGCTAAACAACCCGAAACCAACCCTCTGTGGTCTCTCCCGTTTAAGCGAGAAGCCCCGCATATCCACCACAGCGTTTACTCAAGAAATGTCCATGTTGTAAGCAGACAACGCAGACTACCCGGCGGTTTTTGCTCGAGGTAAGCGAGGTGACGACTACATTGCTATCTAGCTTTCTGGCAAGCCAGCTGTAATGTTACCTACTTTGTTTAAATGGCCTCCCGGCTGCTCTGTCGCCTCCGGCTTGGTGTTACCTAACATCACCCGTCAGCAATCATACTGAAAACTCTAGCACATACGTATACAAGTAGCCGTAGCTTAGCTAACGGCTGCTCTGTGTAGTTTGCACCGAAAGCCCAACTCCTGTGTTGTGTGCCCCTTTGTGTGGCCGGTGTGCCTGAAGCTGTGGCGGCGTCTTTTGCCGTGGAATTCAGTCAGATTTGTTGTCGTACTAAGTTTCTTTGTGCACTCAAGCTTGGTTTTATGTTATCCTACTTAAATATAACGTTACATCAGAAAATAATGTGTAGCTACGTTTGTGTTTATTTAAACAACCATCTCAGTTAGACGTTGTTACATCAACGCACGCCGTGTAATGCGGTTTAGTGTGTGTTTTTAAACGTCTCAAGGTGGTCAAATAGTAATTGTTGTGGGCAAAACACATTAGCACCTGGCTACTCGAGTTATTAGCTGTCTGTGGAGTGGTTTTGCACAAGGTGTAAGGCATACCGTCAGCGTTTTACTCTCGTTTACACTGTTCGCTGCCAGAACTGAACGGTGTCCAGACCTTGTGGTCGCAAAATGGCACCAAACAATGTGTGACAGTTTGATAGCATTTATAATTATTTTCGTCTAGTGGTTTAGAGTGTGACCTTGTGTACATAGACTTGTTGTGGACGTTGTTATTGCAATAATGTAGTAAACAACGGTAGTAAAGAGGTAGGCATGATAGCGGTAGATGTGTGTATGAGCTGACATGATTGATTGACATTTCATTCAAGCAGCAGGATTGAAGGGTGTGTGACCTTCTAGTTGCTTTACTTCTTTGTCCTGACTTTTGTGTTTGAGGTATATGTGAATTCATTGATTTGGATCATACTGTCTCGCTGGATTTATGATAGCTCCAGATTTTGTTATCCACTTATGTGTTTACTACCTACTCAAGTGTCATGCTTTCTTTATCCATCCTGATACTACCTTGATTTTGCAATCAAGCTGTTCTTGCAGAGCCAGACAAGTGGCATGGAGTCTGGGTGGGTGGATCTTGAGACACCTACGTGGTTGTTTTGTTCTGATACTATTTAAGGAGCCCACATTTCTCGTGGGCACCGGCAGCGTGTCTCTCCTCCTTTTGTGTGATATGATTCAGAGGCTGTATCTGTTCTTGTCCTCCCTCTGGTACAGTCAGAGGCAGAGGCAGTCTTGCTTGCCAGATCACTGGCTGTGCAGAGAGGCAAAGCAGTGTCAAAAAAGGATAGCTGTGTGCTGTCATCGCGCTGATGTCATTTAGGTCAGTGTGCATTAGTTGGTTGCATTGACCTTTGCTTTTAGATGTGTCAGGGGTTGGCTCCACAGCACTACTGCTGGTGTTTAGTAGGTAGATGAATAGCCTTGGGTCCATTTGTTGTGTTGCTGTTTGTGTCCATGAGTCAGTTTAGTGTTATAAGTCCAAGGTGCATGGATTAGTATGTTGTTGTTGGGTTTTTTTTAACTCTGACTATGTAACTGTAGAGAAAGGAAATGCATACAAGGTATGATCACAGATTGCACCTTGTTAGAAATGTGGGAAATGGTCACATATGAAATGCCTGATAGTTTTGGCTCTGTCTGCTTATTTTACTCAATCTAGCAGCCTTTCTAGCACTCAACCAACAATTTAATAGCATGTACTGGCAGCACTGGAATCGGTATGTACATTGTCGATTCTGCCAACCACTTTGGCCGCTAGATTATCCATTGCTTTGCCTTGCGTGCTCTAGAGTAAGATGCTCTCTTACTATTGGCAGCGTGACTTGGTGTCACTCTGGCTTGTGCCATAAATGCTGTCAGAAAACCTCAGCTCATCAGACTCAGTGGGTGATGACTAGTGGAGATGGAGACAGATGGGCGAGAGACATGATGATGACACTGTCTGCTGTCTGGGATCACAAAAAGCCTCATGGAAGTGAGAATTCATACCAGCCCATACTGACTGCCAACTGTCCTGCCTCCTCTCTGCCCAAAAACGCCAACTGGCGAGTGGTGCACGATTAGTTTTGAAACAGGAAGATGGCCCAATTCATTAAAATATAAATTTTCTCTAGCTTGTTCCACTTGCAAGACTGATTACATATTCTGAAGTTTTTTTGATGTTGGTCAGATCTCCACTCAATGCCTAGTTTGCAGTTTATGAAGTGTTTTGGATTTTATTAGTCTGAATCACCCCTCTTGTGTGTAGCTGGCAAAAATATGCACTCAACCGCTATCAGTCAGTGACACTTTTACTTCAGACATATCACTTTGTGTTGCTCTTCTTGTGGACCTAACTTCTATGAGGTGATTTTTATTTTATTTTTATTTTTTTGTTGAAAAAAATTGAAAACTTGAACATTTAAGCATTTCTGTCCAATGGAAACTCAGGACGACAGCAGGGTGAATCATTCCTCTCGGTTCAAGGCACTACTTCCCTGTTACGGGAAACAGATGGGGTTTCATGACATTGGAACTCGGTATCAGTAAACAAAGCATACCTCTTGCTCTGACTTCTGGGAGGTAGATCTCTGGCAGTTGAAGTAGTTTATGTAATGATGATGTGTCACACTGTGTCACTGGTTCGTCTGACATGTAAATCTAGTTCCTTATCATAGTGTAAGGGCTTGGCATTTTTTATGTTTCACCCTTGTTCAAACATGAGTGTCTTTTCAGAGGAAGGTCTGTGCAGATAAGCCGGCTGTACAGATTTTGAGATAAAATGCGCAGATTAAGAACGGAAGGATTTTCTAAACCCATGTCCACTGCAGCACGAAAAGCTAAAAATGGATAGTGGTTCAGTGCTGGGACACAAATAAAAAAAATTAAATGCTTCTTTTTAAAGAATTTTGTGCCAGTGCAATGCATTTACATGAGTGTTTGCCATTTAAATAGCAGATTGCAGCATATTCACATTGCCTGTTGGGGAGATTGAATCTGAGGTGTCACCCTTGACGCTAGCGGCCATCATTCTGAATGGAGTGTAATGGCCTGACATTCACACTGAGGTGTTGGTAAATGTGTGGGAGGGATATTTAAAATAGGCAGGGAGGAGCTGCCCTGAGGTTTACCTCCTTTCACTTCTGTTCACTAATCAGAGCACTCTCGACCAGTTTGTGGTACCACTACTAAAGTTCTGGGTATAGTCTTTTTTTTTTTTTTTTTTTTTTTTTTAAACAGACAATTTATTTATAAAACCATTGTTTGGTTACAGATTACTGATGTTGTTTTTTGTCATTGGTTGAGAGTTTATGTCCTTGCAGTCACATGTATGCACTTATCCTTTAACTTGACTATCTTTATCCCATGTACTAATCTGATATATTCCCATGTAGAGCTCCAGTATGTCCAAGCGGCGCTCCTCGGAGAGGGGGGCTGGAGAGACATCAAGCAGGGCCAGCAAGCTGCAATGTCCTGGGATATCCGGCAATAACGCCAAGAGAGCCGGGCCCTTCATCCTTGGTAAGAAAGCTACTAGCGCTTGCACAAACACTAAAAGTATGAGAATAGTAGTCAAAGATGTCTGTGTGGCTGCGCAATGTGCATCGAGTGGACATTTTTTGTGAACATGTTTATCAAGTTTGTGTGTGGATGTGAGAGTCGTGGGGTGTTTCCGTGTGTGTACTCACGCCTGAGACAAGAATGTGAATAATTTTGCTGATCACCATGACATTGGTCAGAAAGGCCTGCGTCTGTGTTGGAGTAAGGCTATTTCCTCCCTCTGAAAAATGTATTTCTCTCCCATACTCTCAAACTTGTATGTTTTCTACTACACCACTCCTCCACTATTTACAATGCAGAGTGCCAAAGAAAACATTACACTAGGGGTGCTAATGGGTACGTGCACATGCAGCCTTTAATGAGTTGCAGTGAGAGCACACACTCCGGCATGTAGCCTGCCTTTTGGTCATGCAGCTGTTCCTTTTCTTATCCTTGCAGGGCCTCGCCTGGGCAACTCACCAGTGCCCAGCATAGTGCAGTGTCTGGCCAGAAAGGACGGCACAGACGACTTCTATCAGCTCAAAGTAAGTTGGGTTGGCACATTTTATGTGTTTTTCTTGTTCACAAACACAATGAGTTAAGCACATACTTCAATAAAAATTGAGCATATCATTCAAAACAAAGCTATGATGTCCCAGTAGACATCTGAACCTTTGACCTTCCTTTGTTGGTGTTCATTTTCTGGCCCCCTGTTTCAGTGTGGCGCAAACAACAAAACTTCGGCAATCTTTTTATTGGGGCTATCCAATGTCTATTACACAAGGGAGGGGGCTATAGCAGAGGGGAAAGGACGGGAAGAAGGTTGCGCCCCACCTGGAATGTCGACTTTTAACCCCCACATGTAGTGAGTCAGTGCGTGACCCTACCCTCATACCAGTGACTACAGCGCCTCAGTGTCTGCTGCACAGCTTGTTTACTTCACATTTGTATATGAGCCACTGTTTTAAAGCTGCAGCCCTGTTATACCATCTCTACTCCACAGATTGTGACTTCTTGTTAAATGCTAAGCAGATGTAAGTTAATGTCATGCCTTTAGTCATTTAAAAGGTTTAGTCTAAGGACTGAAGATTAGCTTCATACTAAATGGTTAAAGTTCTCTTTCCACTGTCTGATCCTATATGAGCTCTTGTCTTGTGACCTCTAATGTTAGCTTTGTTCTTGTGCGTTACGGCAGATCCTGACGCTGGAGGAGCGCGTGGACTCTGCAGGGGAGACTCAGGAGGAGAGGCAGGGGAAGATGCTGCTGCACACAGAGTACTCCCTCCTTTCTCTGCTGCACAACCAGGATGGGGTGGTCCACCACCATGGCCTATTCCAGGTAGACTGAGACCTGCACACATTTGGCAATTAAGTTACATTTCTGTTGACAGGTGCATAGTATATCATCAGCCAAATAATGAATATGATGGGCAAAAAAAAAAGAAGAGTTGAAGGGTGTGTGACCACAGTTTGTGGTGTATTACTCTGCACTGTTTGGGTATTCTGTATAATTGAACATGATAAATATGCCAACATTCGCATGGAGAAATTTGTCACTTTCTATTCCGTTCAGAATATGGCGTCACCATGTCAGTACAAGTAACAGCATGCTCTTATCAGCTTAATAATAGCAAAGGTAAGCGTGCCATTAATCCAGCCAGCTGCTTGCATTTTCCCTATCACGATTGTTTCAGTAGAGAAGTGGGAGTACCATTAAACGCCATGTTTATCTGCAGTTGTTCTCTATTCACGGCCCAATCCATTCACAATGAGCCCCCCCCCCTCACCTGTCTTCCCGTCTGCCTCCTCCTCTAACTTTGTTATTGTTCTGTTCTCTATTCACGGCCCAATCCATTCACAATGAACCCCCCTCCCTCACCTGTCTTCCCGTCTGCCTCCTCCTCTAACTTTGTTATTGTTCCATCTTCTCTCTCTGTCTCTGTCTCTCTCTGTCTCTGTGTTTTTCTCCTTTTGTCTCTCTTTCACATCCGGCGTTCTCAGAATAGCAGCATTGAGCCATGCACTCTGATTCATTTAGGCCTGCAATATTGATTGGATTATTATAGTGCATCTCCACTGTGAGAGAACCACTTAATAATGTACGCTTTCAGAGGTGCTGACTGCATCTAAAAAAAAAACTGACAACCTGATACAGAAATCAATAAAAAGTGGTGACTCTGCTAAGACTGGAGTTGGAAGAAGAGGAATGACCTTTGTTGTTCATCCTCCACCACCCTATGTGGAGGGGTAGATGTGTCTTCTCGGCTACATGCAGGTTGATGATTGATGGCGTCTACTCTGCTTGAATCTCTGTCTTTAAAGCTGAATGAATCAGCTTGATCAGCCATTATAGTACAGGAATCCATTCAGTTTTATGCATTCATGGATGCCAAAACTTATATTGATTGGACGCTATTGAAAATTGCCTCTAAAATACATCACCAACGTTGTCCACTTACAAAGTTGGCACCTTCTTGAAGCTAGCTGCTCACACTTCTCTTTTTTGTTGTTCCCCAGGATCGAGCCTATGAAATAGTAGAGGATATGGAGGCCAATAAAATGCGCAAGATGAAGAAGCGGATCTGCCTCGTCCTGGACTGCTTGTGCGCTCATGACTTCAGTGACAAGACGGCAGATCTAATAAACCTCCAGCATTATGTCATAAAGGAGAAGCGACTGAGCGAGCGCGAGGCCATCGTCATCTTCTACGATGTGGTGCGTGTGGTGGAGGCCCTTCATAAGGTGAGTCTAGGAAGGAATTGGGCAGGCTACTCCAAGAAAAAGTGCACTTCTCTTTAGGACTGGCTTATAAATAATATCTTGATATTTTTAAGCTATGCCACAATGTATCTCAATATTTTCCCATTTTCTCCAAAATAACATACCGTAAATTCACAAATAGTGGCCTAGGCTTTTATTTCTCTCACTTGCAGAAGCCAGAGGGTACCAAGCCTTTATTTTGAAGCAGGCTTAGAGACAGGTCTTTATTTCTAATTCCCTCTCTTTGATAGTATATTTGATTATGTCTTAGTATAAATCCTCCTTGTTTTCTGATCTGTTCCCATGTTAAAGGGGTGACAAAGACAACTCGCAACTGCTTTCAACATATGAGTGGCTGAAAAAGGCGATAAATCTGCATCATGTGCGAAACCAACGTGATAAGATCATCAATAATGACATGCTTTATATGATCGTGTGGTAGCCTACATCACAGTAGATTGTACGTCTTCACAAATCAGCTAGCTGTCACCAGTAGATTCCTAAGTCCCATAGGTTTTTTTCCCTTCGGATCTATACTCATACATGGCCTCTCTGGAATCCGATAGATGGAAATCTGTTGTAGCAACGGATAACTTTAATCCCATAAACTTCAAATGTAGCTGCTGGCATCTTGTGGCACTTTTTCTTTTAAATAAAGTTTTATGCATTCTTTATTCTGCACTAGGGGCAGTTTTAGGTGAAGGGATAGATTTGTGGTATTGCTGTCTTCAGTAGCAATCATTTTGTGGTATATTTTGCAGAGGATAGTAGTTTGTTTAACATCTGCCCTCCAGAAACTGAGCCACCTCCATATGATCGACCCGCTGTTATTGTTAGCTGGAACTGGAGTTAACTCAGTCAGGATAACGATGGTTAATTAATTTGGGGAGTCTGTGACTGTGTGAGAGAGGGATAGCGAGTCGCTTGCATGTAAAAATTTATTTCTTCTAAACGCCACTGCTTTTAATGCAGAAACAAATTACTAAAATGTGCAACAAATAACTTGAATATGACGATGTGGTCATCTGCCATATCGCTCATTATATATATATTCATTGATACTCGAATATATCAGTTATTATTTATACTACAGACAGTGTGCATAAAAGAGAATATGAATGCACAGTTTTCTATTTTCATCAATGAAGAAAACTTGGATTCTACAATGTTTTTGTCAACTGTAGGGGAAAGCGCTTTGTTATTGTTAGCTAGTTGCACATCCTTTCCGATTACTCATCTCTCATGCTCGTTTGCCACTCTCAAAAACAAACTGATTGATTGCTTTGATACCAATGATTCACTAAGCACGATTTGACCACGTGTTTTTTCTTCTCTTATCCTTGTTTCCTGCATGCAGAAAAACATTGTGCACAGAGACCTCAAGCTGGGAAACATGGTGCTGAACAAACGGTAAGACGAAACTCATTTACTAATTCGGCATTGTCAATCAGTTAGCTGGCCAAAAACCTCTCCCATTATACCAGGTCAGTCATTTTAGCCTGCCAGTAAGTCATTCTGTCTCAGCTCACGTGTGTGAGAGGCCTCAGCTGGCCCCAGCAACCTGTATCCAATGTGCATTTGGCTTTAAACCCAAGCAGGGGTCACATTCTCAGACTAAGAGTGAGATCAGTTGTAGGAACGTAAAGCCTTGCTCTCTTGTGCCTGACTCTGGGTCCGTGTCTGTGTGTTGAGTAAAGGCTGATGATTCATTCCCCATGGTTGGATTTTTGGAAGCGGAGGGTGAACCGGACTCTGGTGCAAAACAGAGCAAAGAATATGCCACTGCTTTGTTCTCGGTGGGAGAGGGTTTTGGGTGGGTAGGGTGTGAGCAATGTTAAATAGCACACAGGACCCTGGTGAGTGCACCTTAGGTCACAGAGTGCTACAGTTCAGATAGGCCCTGCAGAAAACTACTCAACTGTAAAGCCCTCTCCAAATACCATACGTAAAGAGTGTATGAGAGATTGTGTGTGTGTGTGTGTGTGTGTGTGTGTGTGTGTGTGTGTGTGTGTGTGTGTATTCAGGGGGTGAAAGTCACTCTCACAGTGTGAATACTGCTATTTTAGCTGCTACTTGCTTTTTAATATGAATTTGTCCAAGTTTAGGTTGCCTCTGAACAGCAGAGATCCGCATGCACATTCTTGGAGACTGATAATCATCAAACATGACTAACACCGACACACACAAACACTCTCTGTTCCTACACTTGGCTTTCATACACCTTCACATCCAAACATCAAGCATGCTTGCATCATGCACAAGTGCAATCATAGAGTTGTTTCACACTCTACTCAGTCATTTCTCATACATGATCTGCATGTCTGAGTATGTGCATTGAGATGTCATGTTCCTGGCTTATCTTTTTACCACATACTGCGTCTCAGGCATTAGAGCCCGTTGCCCCCAGCAGCAGCAGCAGCAGCAGCAGCAGCAGTAATGGTGGTGATGAAACAGGAGAGTGTTTTGGCCAGGGGAGGAGGGTGGTGGGGCGAGGAGCAGACGAGCGGAACACTCCGTCCCAGCTGGAGACAAAGGAGAGGCCTGCCAAAGGCCCCATAGTTCAGAGCTGACTCACACCGCAACGCACATCATACACACACACATATACATACACATACACATGCACACGCACACATAGTCATCATCATTTATTTACCATCTACTCTCCTCCCCAATCCCTTTCCTGCATTCATTGTCTTTCTGTTTTATCCCCTTTGTCATATCCCTTTTTTTCACTTTTCCTGTCTCTTTTATGCATCATACATTGCTTGCTTGCATGTTTCCTCTTTCACTCCACCCTGGATGTATATGACTGTATAGTCTGTATGGGAAGGACTTTAGATGCAGACCGATCCCAAAATCCCCTTTCCTACCGTGCTGCTTGTCGTCACTCTGGGAAATGCACCAAAGCCATCAACAAGCTCAGCAGTTTATGCAAGAATGATGTGATTTCCTCTTGCAGAGCCAGCTGTTATGAAAGCAGGATGTCATAAATCAATCTGCAGGATTTATGATGTATGTCAGAGCTGTTTTTGACTTCCTAAACTTTTGTTGTATTTTATAAGGGGGCATTCATAGACATAGACACACCACAGCAAGGTGTGTTTCTGTTTTTGTTTTGTTTTTATTTCTACCAAATAGGTCCTGTTAGTTATTGTCTCAGGGATGAAGCCCTTATGACTAAACTAGAAGATTGGTGTTTGTTTGTTTTAGCTGTCTGGCACAAATTTACCCTAGAATTATCTTTGAAATTTGTTATTACATATTAAGATAGTAGATTACAAATTAGAATAAAAACATTTGCTACAGTAAAGCTTGGGTCCTAGTATAACCCTCCAACCTAACCTGTTCCTAACAGTTCTGAGAAATGAAATTTGCTGGTCTCTGTAGAAGTTGCCCTGCGTTTAACCTCCTTTCTTGTCAGATGGTGTATTTTCAGCAAAATGTTGTGGGGGAGAAATCATGGGGGCTGTTGAGGTTTCTGGTTTCCTCACTTACCCAGGGTCACATGACCAGGAAGCTGAGATGGTATGGTCTCTCTTCAGACCTCAGGGACCCTTGCCTCATGAGGCAAACATGCAATTTCATTTACCCAATCTCCGGTGCAGGAATAGAAGTCTGGGTCGTGATGCACACAGACAAAAGAACAGACTGCTCTATAAAGGAAGCTTTTATGTCGAGGGTCCCTTGAAGCATTGCACTCTGTTCCTCTGGCCTATCCTTGTGCAGATCACAAGGCCACTGTATGGTAGTCTTGGATCACAAAAGCTGTTGAATGGTTGGATCACATAAGTAGCTAGAAATGATGTGAACTGAATGTTCCAAGGGAAGATTGGTGCATTTGGTTGAAAATTGAGGGTTTGACGGGAATTGGCTCCAGACGCTGTAATGGGAGCAATGAGTTTGTGTGATGGAGCAGGGTGTGAAAGTGAGAGAGAATAGGGGAAGCTGTTGACCTCAGGCTTTTTAGAAAGCGGATGTGGGTAAGGAGCGTGATCCATAGAGGACCCAGGCTCTAGACCGTGGCTGCTTTTGTATGTGCTCATGTGCTTTTTGAGTGCATTTATGTGCGCGTGCGTGTGTATGTGGGTTCACCATGATTGTGTGAGGGCACTTGAAGTTGCGTGTTTGTGTACATATTTTAAATCTTTGTGAGCTTTATATATTCATTTGCCAACCCATCACCATACAGGCTTAGTCATCAAGACAATTATCCTAAGCCACAGGGTGACTCATATGTTTGTCAAAGTGCGACTTTTTTATTTTCATTTTCTGTGCTAAAAGAACGCAGAGATATAGAACAGTCCATAGCTTCTTGGCTTTAATACTGTTAGGTTTCACTCTACCTTGATGACTCAGGGAAAAATCTTATAGTGCCATATTGTTTCCACAGAAACCAAATTAATCAAGCATCGCTTGTAACAGCAGTGGGTCTTCTCAGATTTTGAAGTGCCAGTGTGTCTGGACTCTGGAGTGGGCTTGTTCTCAAAATGTCTCAGGCCTGATAGGAAGTAGGAAGGAAGATGGCCGTCGGCTAAAACAGTGATGTCAATGATAATAAACATACTTTATGTAGATAGAGCATTAGAGTTTACTTAAAGCTTAAAAGGAATTTACAAAAACAAGGACAAGATAAGAACATGAAGCACATGTAAGAGAAAATTTCACATTAGAGACAATTATCTACAATAAACCTCTAATGCAGGGCACTTTAGAGTTTAGACGCCCTCATGGCAAAAAACAGTCTGTAGTTGAAACTAATGGACAGTTAGAAGGACTCTGCCCACAGATGTCAGGCTGCATGAAAAGTCTATGCTTAAAGAACAATCATTCTAAAATCAGTTCTATACTTGTCATAGTATATACATATACAAAGTATGTAGGATATGTTCCAGATGACAAGTTGCAACCAGTTTTGCACAATCTACTTTATGGTTGTCTTAAAGTTTTAAAAATTCTCTCACATGTGCTTTTCCTTATCATGATCTTTTCATTTGGTATAGATTTCACTATACTTAATAATAATAAAATATAAAGACATTTTATAAGAAATTGTCAGAACATCATGTGGACAGGGATATCAACTGACACTTTAAGATCCTGGTCAGAATGTGAGATGAAGAATGTCGTGTTGAATTATTTAAGAATAAAACATCTAAACTGCAAGTACAACATAAGGACATGCGAGAGTTTCTTCTAATATGACTGGGTGTGTATACTCTGTTTTGCATCTGGCAGTCGTCAGATACTGATGTATTTTTAAGGCCCAGTGAACCGTGAGATTATTAGAACAACAAGGCATGCTACCAAGTTCTCCCTGTCTCTGTCAGCCTGTGTTTACTTCTTTATTTTGCTATGGGTGTGCAGTGTTTCCCATTCTAAACTTATATTTGTTATGATGAATAAGACTGTTTTTGCTATTAGTTTGCTAGTAAGTATTTTCCATGGTTTGAAGTTGATTATACTGGGGGGTGTTCATTAACAGTGGGAATATTTGGATCCTATTTCTGATTCAAAATGTATTCCTGATTAAAAAATCTGAAGTATAAAAGGTATTTATCAGGTGTGTTTGTGTGTGCTTACAGGACTCACAGAATCACCATCACCAACTTCTGCCTGGGAAAGCACCTGGTGAGTGAGGACGACCTGCTGAAAGACCAGAGAGGAAGTCCGGCCTACATCAGCCCTGATGTATTAAGTGGTGAGTGGAAAAACGGATATGTTGCATGCATGGTATTTTTAAAAGGACGATATGTACATCAAACATGGTTCTTTTCAGACAGTCAGAATCCCCCATGACATGGGGTCATGGGGGGTCAGCATCACCCAGTTTTTGTCACTTTTTAAAAAACGGACAATCCAACTGTTGCACCTGCTTTTGCAGCGACTGATCATGTGTGCACAGGTGTGAAAACCTTCTTCACTGCCTTAGATTTGCTGCTATACACTTTAACTTTAAGATGTGAAGTAGGGTTGTATTAACTGCAAGACCACAGGAGTGACCCTTGTTGATCCGTTTCCAGATGTGATCCTGGGATTCTTTTAAAGAGCATTGCATAACGTTAAGCAGTCAGTCTTGTGTTTGATTTTCCGGTTATTAGGCAACAATAAAGAGGTTATGTTGCAATCTCGGACTCGCAAAAGCTAGGAATAGCTTTTTTTTTTTTTTTTTTTTTTTTCTCTGTCTTTGTGTAATCACAATGATGTTGCATCTTCTCATGGTATGTGTCTGCAGAGGAAGCCACTTTCCTCTTTGTGTGAAACATTTTCTTTGTCTGAAAAAAGCAGAAATCCATTGTTATTGTTTAGCTTCACAATGCTCATTTGTCAAAGACCTGAGCACCACACACCAATCAGGTCGATGCTTGAGCATGCACTTCATGGTCGACCCAATTCCATCCATTTAAACATTGATTTCCAGAACATCGTCCTAGACAGTGTGCAAGATAGACAGACAGAAATCACTTACCTCCAACCACTCAAAAACTGTAGATAAAACCCGGGCGTGTATATCAGCATAACGTGACAGGCACACAATTAAACAGAGCTTCGGTGACTCACGCACTGATGACTCACTGGAGGGAAACTACTCCCATCTACCCCCATCCCCCGTGTGTGTGTTGTATGTGTGTCAGGCTTTAACATAATTGCCTGCTGCTGTTGCTACTGCCTGCCTGGCTGTAACAACACTGCCTATGGTTATGCACAGCCATGACGCTCCACCCTGTCCAGCTCCAGTTTATTCGTCGCCAATCCACAGCTGATTTTAATGGCTCAAGGTCGATTATAAAAACAGTTCTCCTATTTATTTTTTTTAAAGTCAACAGTGTGCTGGAAATTTCTAGGAAATATAATGGATATGGAGTCATTGCTTGTGTTTGTTTGCATCTCATTAATCATTATACCTGGTGACTTGACAGGAATTGAACTTGTTAAAGGGTTGATAACCCCTAAGTCATAGGGCAAAAACTGTCATTGCACTAAACAAATGTTGATTTCAACCTCTATGGCTCATCTGATTTTGGAGTATAGCAAAGCACTTTGATATCAACAAATGTGGCTCTTGAAATGGTGACAGCAAACACCGATCCTGATCCCCTCTCCTGTCTCCAGGTCGGCCGTACCGTGGTAAACCCAGTGACATGTGGGCTCTTGGTGTGGTCCTGTTCACCATGCTGTATGGCCAGTTCCCCTTTTATGACAGCATACCTCAAGAGCTCTTCCGTAAGATCAAGGCTGCCGAGTACTCCATCCCAGAGTGAGTACTTGTACTTGAGTGCTAGTACTTGTCCATGTGACATTTGGTCGAGATTTATTCAAAGCCATGGAATCGAACTGCTCTGACAACACTCACAGCAAGCACATAGTTGTGTAGTGTTTTTTCTCTATTTATTCTTTCAAAATTCTGCAACACAGAATTAAATTAACTGTAACTGTGGTTATATGGACAGCAGTTTTGCCCCTCAAACAAAATCATTGTTTATATGTTTTTACCAAATATTTTTGAATACTCCAGCCTGGATTAAGGTTTTTTTATGCAGAACATTTGCTGAGAATTTACCACACTTTCATATTCAGTTTGGGCCTGACGAAATTGCAGTATAATCTTTAAATAGTGCCTTTGTAGACTTGTGACTTATGGTCATAGTTTGCTAATAAAACTGTCCCTTCCTGTTCTCCACCTCGTCACAGGGATGGTCGTGTGTCTGAGAACACGGTGTGCCTGATCCGAAAGCTGCTGGTGTTGGACCCTCAGCAGAGGCTTACTGCAGGAGAGGTGCTGGAGTCTCTCAGTGCCATCATTGCCTCTTGGTAATAGCTCCCTCTGCTGGATGTTTGGAAAAAATGCATCAAATGTGTTGATTCTCAAGTAATGATTTATTGTTGAAGAGCAATAATTGAAATGAATTTGTGTAAAATGTCTACTACTAGCTGTGTAGTGAGTTTTTAAAGATTTGCACTGGTTGGCTTCACATTTGATTTATTCAGAATTGTTTGTAGTATCCTGCTGTTACACAGTATTACATACAGTCATTCCGCATAGGTCAATTCAAATTGACGACCCTACTGTTGTTAATCATCATCCTCATTGTGTTTTGCTAATCACAGGCAGTCTGTGTCATCCTTGAGTGGCCCTCTGCAGGTGGTGCCGGATATTGACGATCAGGTCCATCACCCAGAACATCTGCAAGAGGTAAATTATTGGCGATTATTGGATTATCACATATCTGAATATGGAGCCTGTTGGATGAATCCAGAGTAGCTAAAATAGAGCTACTTAAGTTAGCGAATGTACTGGATGCAATTATGTGCAACAGTGGAAATAGGTTGACTATAGTTCACCTTTTCCTGTGGTTTTGGCTCATGTTTGTTATTCCTCAGATACACTTCGGTAATATTTATCAGCTCAGATGCTGAAGCACATTGAACAGAGTACATTTTCTTCCCTCAGGCCAAGGTGATAGAAGAGTCTTCACAGTACGAGTTTGAGAACTACATGCGCCAGCAGCTGCTGTTGGCTGAAGAGAAGAACACTATCCATGAGGCCAAGAGCTTTCTCACCAAGCGCCAGTTTGGCAGCATCCCACCTGTAAGGCGCCTGGGCCACGACGCCCAGCCTGTCAGCCCGCTAGATGCTGCCATCTTGGCACAACGTTTCCTCCGGAAGTAGTCCCCAACCATCCATCTCAGCCTCTTTGACCTCCCCAGAGACCAGTGGAATCCAGAGAGGACTGAGGAGGATAAGCCCCAAAACTGAAATTGCAAACAGGAGGCCCATCCCGAACCAGGGTACAGATGGCCCCATTTGCAGGTGGGCTTTGGGCAAGCTAGGAGGAGCAGGTGTGAAGAGGGCACCAGAACAAACTGCCAGTTTAGAACTTCATGTCTGGAATCCTCCAGTGAAAACATGGAAAGCCTTGGAGGAAGATCTGAACCAAAGGTTCCTTGCCCTCAGGTCACCCACAGTCAGATCTCACTGTGCAACCAACCTGATAGTACAGTCACACATGGGCTAACACAAGGCTCTGCCTGGAGTGTTGAAGAGATGATTAACCCCATATTCCTCCCCCTCCTTTGAGATCTCCCTACTGTAACACTTTCCCCAACAACTCTGGATCCCCTGAGCAATACAGGACCAGAATCATGTAGCAACCCCTTCTCTTCCTCGTGGTTAATGGTATTGCCTCAAGTCAGATCACCTGATCACAGATGTCACTTCTCGATACCCCCATTCCACCCTCATCCTCTCACTCCTTCCTCTGTTTCCACTGTTTTCCTGTATCGAAAATGATCCAGACTGGTCCTGTCTGTAACTCTGACTTCAAATCAATCTACCTCTCTGTCTCTCTTCTCTGTTGGTAAACCATGCTCACTGTTCTGAGACTAGGGATTGTAACAATGGAGTCTTGATGCCACCAGTGACATAAAGCATTAATGTTTTCTGTCAGAGTGATAATGCTTTGAAACCTTTTCAGCGGTTTCAAAAAATCTGAATAAGCTTTTTCTCATATTTACCTTAATAAGTAGCATTTTATCCCTACCTTTGGATTGAAGATACTGAATATCAAAGTATGTCTACATGACTGCTTTGATATTTGCTGAATGCATTGTCGCTTTTACTCATCCCTGTGGAAATCTATTTTTAGCGTCTAGGCAGCTAGAGTGAGGTACCTGGAAGTCACAATGCCAAGAACTGAATAGGGGAAAAACTGTTGGATCCTCCCCTGCCAAGGCATATTAATGGTAACGCTTCCTCAGTGCCATTATAGTGAAGATCAGGCACTGTCATGTTTCTATTGCCAAAAATCATGTCTTAAAATTACTCTTAGCCAAGGAAACTGGTATCCACAGCCTCATTCAGAATCAAATGGCTTCCAGGTATTCCAACTTCCCTGTTTCTCTTCAGATCAGATCACTGATCAGCTCACGGGACAAGTGTTTTTCAGTATGAATGTGAACTGTCATTCTACGCTTTGATAACGTCTGCAGTATCCATGATTATGTACGTGTGTGTTTTGGGCCAGGCGGAATAAGAGTCGGCAGATCTGTCGAGCTGTTAACCTCTGACAGTCACAGACCCTTTAAGCTATCCTCCAATCATTGTGTTCTGTTATCTGGCCTGCCTCAGTGGCAGACACTGTGAAAACCAGAGCAGGCTTTGCTAAGACGGGGCTTGACTGAATGTTTTAGCAATTGCCATGAAAGCTGTCTTAAGATTGGAAAATATCACACATCTATTGCCATTCTCAAGCCCTCTCTCTAGCTCAACTTGTACATGCTTGTATTATCTCACCATGGAGGCTCTCTATACAGAGGGACTAGCTGGTGGCGGGTAATTGATACTGTAATATTTTATAGAGAAATGAAAATACAGACTCAGATTTTAAGTTTAGTTGCTGGGTTTTGGCTATTGATGCATTCTTCTCTTTTATCAAAGGGTTTCTTCTAACCATGGCAAAGCTACTAACCAGTGACTGTTAGGCATCTGTACACTGCAACTTGCCTTTGCACATTGGTACCTGCTTTAGGCTAACTAGACTTCTTCCTATTTATATTCAAACTGATTGCATGAACATAGGCTCTGGAATATTTTCAAATGTCTTTACTTCTTTTTTCCTTGTAATTTCATGTTGATTTATTTATTCACCCCCCCCCCCCCAAAAAAAGAAAACACTGGGGCTTGTATCACAGACATTGATCATAGTTCGTCAGAAAATGTCCTTTTGAATGGAAATATCTTCTAAGACTCGGTGCAACTTATGCCAGTGAAACAGGCCCCAAATCTCTTTGCTCTCTCAGCTTTAAGAAGCGTTGTTAATTCCAACAGTGGTCCTTTTGATCCTTTTCAGCCACATTCATTCAAGAGTAGCATCTGTTTTGTGTTGTCCTTTTGGATTCCTAAATCATTTTCTTGCCATTTTACCACAAAGTCTGTGGTCAACTTAAGCTACACTAATAACGAGACTGACTTTTGCGTAGTTATATTTTTTACAGCAAACAAAATAATACTCGCACATTATCATGATTTACGGGAGGGTTTTTTGTAATTTTTTTTTTGTTTGTTTTTGTTTTGTTTTTTTTTGTTCTATCATTAACCCCAAAAAGTCCCCACACAAGGCTGCACTCTCTGGTCAGTATGTAAATATGTACCATCGTGACTGCGCCAGTCATATTGTATGTAGTTCCACCCAGTGAGATACCAACTCTGTTTCAACACATGCCGATTGACGTGCATTATAGGCCACGTTGGCCATCAACCACCACATCCGGAGGCTAAAATAAGATGTAAAGAGAGCTGTTGGCTTTCTCCCACCTCAATGTGAATTCCATGGGTATACAGCAGTATTGTAGTAGTCTAGGTTGTTCATCAGAAAAGGGTGTTTCATGAACACTGTAGCCATTGCTGAATGCTGACATTAAGTGATCTTCTGTGGAAAGTGTCTTAAGCCATCTTCCATGATGCCCAACTACAGATTAGTAACTACAGGTTCAATAGACCGTTGATGTTATTTTCTGCTGCCCCTCCCATCAAAAAGTGTTTCACTTTCTAGCTAGTGGATTGTACCACATTCAATGTTTGTTTTACAGAGTTGTATTGGAAAACATGTGACTGTTGCATGATTTTAAACTAGCAAGGTGTGCTAGAGCAACTGATAGAGAATTTGAAGATAACTTACTCCTTCGCGTCCTATAGGAAACTATAAAGCAAAATAGATATACCCCTTAATTGGATGAGTAGTAAATTGTTATTGTTTATTTTGAAAAGTCCAATTTTTATGATGATTTTTGACCCTGCTTCTAAAGTTGTAGGTCTTCAGTATATAACCAATATAGTGTTGACTGTTTCAACTGGAAACTTGGTGTAAGATATGAGATGTGGTGTAGTTCAAACCCAATGGGATACTGTGTTGTAAGCTGCTTGGTCGGACATGGGCATCTAGATACAGAAAACTGCGTAATTGTACAGATGAAAAACACGTTTGTATAAAAAAACATATTTTTCTACTTCATCAGATCTCTACATGCATGTCAGCAATAAACTTTGATATGGAAGCATTCAACTTTGTCATGTCTTTGAATTCTGACACTTCCTTTTTATTGCCAGTAGGTGGAGCACTTTATTAAAAAATTAAAGTAAAGCCAGCAGTAGGAGCAGTATATTTAATGTTGGCACTTGTAGGATATTAAACTGAATATTCTTCAGTGTTGGCTTCCACATATTTCTCTATCAGATGTGGACAATACAATCTACTTCCAATGTTCAGTTGTACTGTGCCTGCTGTGTGCTTTTACATGATGTTGTCTCAGTCCTTTGGGGATGAGACCTGTATGAAGCATGAACAGAATATAGAATAATTGAGTCTTTGTGCGTCTATACCGCCTCAGTCTTACGATGAGTTGGGTTTTGGACCAGACCAAGGTAGACATGCTCAAACAGGAAGCCTCCTGCTGATTCTGACAGCACAGCAGGACCCTGTGGGCTGCTCTGCCGATCCCCCACCTCACCTCAGGCCTTTGAACGCACACACACTCTCTTTAGCAGGGCACTAATTCCATTAGAAATCATGTCATGCCTGCCAAAAAATACACACAGACACACATGGAAATCTCATCATACACAGGCCTGACAGACATATTGGATTAAATCGGTGATAATGGCATGTGCAAATGTTGCATGAACAGTCACTATGAAACACTGTAGAATCCCTGTTTTGGTCCTTCTTTTATACCCCACTAATAAACACCTACATGTATACTGTGACTCCACATTTTACCAGGAAGATTTTAGAGCACAAAAGTGGATCCCACTGAAGGGAATTAAATCTTAAACCCACAATCACTATGACATTGAAGGACAAATTAGGGGATCAGACCTGTGACTTGCTCATAAATCAGTTTCAGTCAATAAGTAGTTAGCAAAAGCAAAACTGCTGTGCTGACTCACTCAAAAGAAAAATAACACAGTTCTGAGTAACCTTTCCCACCCTTCTGAGATCCTCACAACAGAGTGTGTCTCAATTGGGTCTCTTTTCTGGATTATTACACCCCTCTCCCAACATGTCAAGCTGGGTGGAAAAGTCTCAAGGGTCAAAGTTCCACAGATGCTTTGTCCCCATAAACTACAACCAGCTGGCCTTGAGGAGGTCCATCCTGGATTCATGTGTGTCTCAAACAAACAATTGTTTCATTAAAGACTACGTCAGACATCTGCGATACTCTTGCTTAATTACCTTAGAGAGCATTACATATTCAGTTTCACCGGACAAGAGCAGGCTTTATCCAGCTGGACATGGATGACAAAGGATAAATGGGGATCCACATTTCCAGATGTGTGTATGTAGCAGCTTTCTCACAGCTTTGTGTGTGTGTACTTTATAGGTAGCAGTGTATTTAATTGTTAAAAATGTTTTAGAAATAATTGATTTAAGTGCACAGCTGCATCTGCTTAGTAGTTATTGCCCCTACGTGTTTATGTCTGTCAGAGTGTTTGAATGTGTTTACAGCTGTGTCCAGCATGCCGAGGCTTTATGGCTTCTCCTGACAAGACACTCCAGAAAGTACGCAAAACCCAAATTTATGGTGTATTTGAGGGGGAAAAAAGTGACTATTTATAACATTGAGTAACAGATATAATGTTCTCACGACTGCCTAAGAAGAAGCCCCATGAAATCAGAAATTAAGCCTCAAAGGGTTAAACATCAGATTTCATGCATTTGAGTGGTTAGTGGCTGGTGGAAGTTCAGCCTCTGGACATGTGCCTCTACTGGATAATGATCATACAGTGTCGAGCCTTGTCCAGTCTCTAGTGTGTATATTTTTCTTACTGCCTCAATCAAGAAAATAAGCAAAGGCAAGAGAAATGCTCTCAATGACAAAATAATTTCATTTATAAAGGCTCTTAGGGGTTGAAATGAACATTAAACCCTGTAAAATGAAAATGAAAACTGGATGTGACAAACAAAGTAGTGATACTTTATTTATTTATTAATTTTAGAGCGTTATCAAAAGTGCAGTTAATGTTTCGTCATAATCTAAATAGTTTATCCCCTAGAGAGCCTGAATTTGTTTAGAAAGTCTCATGACAGTATCGCTGTTCGATTATGAAATATCGACATTTTGGTCTGAGAGTAGTGCTAGAATGAAACTGGTTTTCCAAAGTAGAAAGAGTTGAACCTCAGAGGAGCATGAATGTACACAGTAAACAGCAATCTATCCTTTAGATTGAGATATTTCTTCTGTAAAAGTAAACATTTTGGCTGGATGGAGGATTACAGAAAAGGTTTGGGGGTCATCAAAAACTTTATGATTTATCCTTTGGGAACAATGAATATTAAGAATAAATTATATGTCAATCTGGTCAAGATATCCTGGAGTGTTGGACAGATTTGAAGAGGCAGAGCACTGAACAAGCATTTGTTTCCAGTTGATACCTTTTAAGACTCAAAAGGAGAAGAGAAGATGAGATTAGCAGCATTATGATTTGTACTTACAGACATGCTGAACTAAGTTCATTTTTGTTGGCAAGCTGTCATGGCCACAAAACAGGCCTCAAAACAGAATGCGCATATGGTCCCCATATGGGCAGCAAGGAGGGAAAACATCTGCTAAAGGTCTTATTTTAAGTTGCTTTGTCTTTAGTCTTGCTCCTCATATTTGAGTGTTGTTAAAAGAGATGATAAAACAGAAGATCTGAAAATGACAAATGCAATTACAGTATCATCAACAACACAGTAAACAATTAGTGTCACCACAAAAACATATAAATCGTCTGAAGTGTCCATGTCCTTGTTTTATCCTTGTTTTCATTTACTTTGCAGTTCAGTTGATCCCAGTCACATGTTGCCATGTTCTCTTAAACTAATACTGAGTGACTTTGAAATCAGTGCTCATGTTCCATTATACCAGTGAAGGTCTCCTAACATATACCTTCATTTAAGACAGGAAAACAAACGAGGTAACAAAACCACTAGTCCTCATATTCTTCCCACATTAAAGAGTACAGTCTAATTCAGTAACAGACAACAGAAGCAAAGACTTTGTTGTGGCACTATACACATGGTGTGCCCTATAGCAATGATCAGAGAACTGCACAGCACACTGACCACATCTAATACAGATAATAATTGTTTTCCTGTGATTAAATGGCTATTTCTCTGAGCACGTAGCTCTATAAATTATTATTTTTTTAAACTGCAAAAATATGATGCAAAATGTATCAAATTTTGAGTGAATACCATTTCATAGACCTCAATAATAACTTTAATTGCAATCGCAAAGTTTGACTTAAATTACTTAATTAGTTCAACATTTTGGTAAATATACATTTTTTAAATTTATGTTTGTGTAAGGATTAAATAAACAAGATACAATGTGTTAATTAGTGAACTGTAGTAACAGTTTTGTTAGGTGTATTTTTTAAATTCTGGACAGAGCCAGGTTTCCCCTGCTTCCAGTCCACTGCGCTCATGTGTTATTCCACGATAGTTACCCCCACTGCTAGTCTTGTAGTCACAGCATCAAACAGTGTATAGCTCCTTTTTAAATGAATAGTTCAACATTTTGGAAAATACACTTATTCACTTTCTTGCCAAGACTTAGCAGATCAACACCTGGTTGGATGTCACATTTGGACAGAGCCAGGCTAGCTTCCCCCTGTTAAGTCTTTGTGCAAAGCTAAGATAACCACCCGGTCGCGGTAGCATCATATTTATCACACAGACACGAGTGGTATCAATCTTCTCGACATGAAAGGAAATAAGTGTACTTCCCAAAATGTCAAACTATTTATTTAAATTAGCTGAACTGATTGCATTAGTGTTAATATTGGATTTTATTTAGATGTAACTTCGTTTTTTGTTTTTTTTTCAAATTTGCAGTTCTTTTCACCAAATGAGAGATATTATAGCTGCCATAAATTCCCGACATCTCCGATTTGGAATTACAACTTGGAGGCTGATGTGAACAGTTTTTCGTGGCTACTCATAATTATGGTCTGAGCAATATGATGTGAAAGCGGCCTAAGCTAAGCTAATCACCTCCTGGCTCCAGCTCTATACTTAACGCACAGGCGTCTTCTCATCTAACTCTTGGAAAAGAAAGCAAATAAGTGTATTTCCCTAAATGTAATATCACTATTGTATTGTTGTGTTCCTGACTATAGACTGAAAATGATTCTATTTTAATTATTAAATTCTGATATATAATGGACCCAGGGAATAACCCCTCTTACTCATAATCATCTGAAATCCATCAGTGTAGCAAATGATTGTTTACAGCTGCTCTGTGTCTCCTTGTGACCTTGTCCTGTTTCTGTGAGAGAATGAAACACCTCTGTTTCTTGTCTCTTTTAGGATGACATCTTGGAACATTCGTACATTGTGTAATCAGTCTTCAGTGTGTTTGCATTTGATGTTATGTATAAGGGTTGATGGTCTGTCCAGTCGTTACATGTTTCGCCTACACATGGTTTTATTCGGTGTTGAGAAATAGCATGCTCTTGCATAAATCTCAAGATGAAGACATTGAGAAGAGCCCGGCCAGCTGATGTTGGAGTATTAGGGAGTAAGAAGTGTAGTTTGCTCAAAGACTTTTTTGTCCTTCTTATAATATTTATGAACTATTGTCTTCTTCCACCACATATTCAGAAAACTTACATCTGACTGAATTCCCTCTTCTCCTTCCACTGTACCTTCCTTCGCCTCCTCAACTCATCAGGAGCAAAATGGGAAATCCAAAATGGTGCAAGAATGAGTGTGTCATTTTCAAACTGCCCACTAACTCTGAACATCTGGTCCTACAGGGAGGAGGGCGACCCTGTCAATGGGAGCCCTTGTCTCCCCTGTCAACACCATGAGAACAGCCTGCCACAAGGTGAACAAGGAGGCGTGTGTGTGTGTTTTGAATATGTGTGTATGGACCAACACTGTTCATACTGGAATGATGTTTAACAGGCATCATTAAGACTCACAAATTTGTGGAACGAGCTACTGTTTATTTGTGTATCATAGATGTTCTTTTAGATATCCACTATAAAAAACTTTGTTTATCGCTTGCAGAATATATATGCAAAAATGCTCTCATCCCTTGATAGGACTTCAAAACAGGCAAAGGCAACTGAAAATATAAAATTATTGAATGCACACTGATGTCTCAGCCCTTCTTTGGCATGCTTAATGTCAGACCACACACAGGTGGCAGCAATAAAAAGGCACTGAATTAATTAATCAACAGGGCACATCTGGTGCAATAACCAACAACAAGATCAGGGCATACATAGAAAGAAGAGTGATAGTATTCAGGGACTATAAGATAATTAATGGTGGTGGGTGGTGAGGGGGTCTGAACCTTATATTTAATTTTGTAAAAAAGCAAAACCCTCCCCAGGGTTATTAATGTTTTCTTTGAGACTGCAACAGCCTCCACACAACATGTCAAAATAATATATTGATGTTTAATTGGTACAACTTGTTTAATGGTGTACCACAATTTAGACCTTGATACCTTAATGGAACCTCTGATGTGTGCCACCATGCATTAATAATCCTCAATACAAAAAACAGAACTCTGCATATGGCAAAGTGTGATTAATTCTATCACATATTCAATCACATATTCATTTTTTGGCTACCCTATTACACGTTGGATACTGACAGACAAATAGTTGTCAATGGTTTGTTTTAAATCACCCCAAATCATGTGCAGCATGATTTAAAAGATAAACTGTACTGTGTGTGCGTCACACCTCAATTTCTTCTTCTTTGTGACTGTTAGATGTGGAGTTCGTAAAGGAAATATTTTCTTTAGCAGTCCGCTGCTGTTATAATGGTTTAAAATCTTAGATATATCACTCCCAGTGCTGCAAGATTTCCTGCTAGAGAGCAACATGAGATGATGTGATTAGTAAAACTTTGGGTCACCATTATATGAAATGGTACACTCCTCCTCCGATCTAGGCTGATGAGATAATGTATTCTTCTACATTAAAAAAACAAGAGTCAATAAATGTAAAATCAAGTGAGAATAAGAGATCCAGTCTTATATGGACTGAAGCTGTTTGGTTTTATCCAAATTCCAAAAGTTGAAATATGACAGAATCAGGTCTTGGACTCTAGGACCTTCTTGGGAAAAAAAGGAAAATTGTATTGTGCCATACAGCTTGACATCTTTGTTTGCTTCCGAATGAAAAAGACTGAACAGAAAGTGAATGTGCATAATCCCAAATACACTCACACTCACGCCAATCCCACACTGACCAGTTGTGGGTAGAGGGAGTGTTAGCTTGGGAAAAGAGCTGCTTGTCCATCGATGGTGATTACGACTCTTGCAGCTGTCCCCACTCACAGCACAGCACAGTCAGCAGAGAGAAAACTGCAGGAGCTTTACTAATGTATGGTGTGGAAAAACTCAGGAAAACTCAGCTGTGTGTCTGCACCTCTCTGTGTCTAATGATGTTTGGGCTCACACCACATTCTCTCTCAGACACAGAGACATAAACAGTAGAGACACATTACTAAATCAGATACTGTACTTGCCTGATGGCAGCTGCTGCAAGTGCAGAGAAGTTTGAGAGTGATGTTTCTATTTGGTTTGGATAGACATGAAGACTATATTAGGGAAATAAAGGTTCCATTTGACTGGAATAATTTACAGTTGCACATACAACCCATAATCTCTTTGGATTATTAAAAGATATATTTTTTTATATTGAAATCAAGTTTCTCTTGCCTCTGATGTGAATTTTTGCCGTGGCTCTAGCAATAGCAGTCTGACAGTCGGTTGGTCCTCCATGCTGGTCCAGACTAAAATAGCTCAACGACTACTGGATGGATTGCCATGAAATTTGGTACATACATTCACATTTCCCTTGGGATGAATTGTGATAACTCTTTATATATAGTGCCATCATCTGGTCAAGGGCTTAATTTGTCCAATATGTATGCAATACCTGAAAAACTAATGACATTCCCATCAGCCTCAGCTGTACTTTTTGTTTAGTGCTAATTAGCAAATGGATGCTAACACTCCCAACTAAAATGGTTAACATGGTATACATTATACCTGCATGTTAGCATTGTCATTGTGAGCATGTTAGCATGCTGATGTTAGCATTTAGCTTAAAGCACTGCTGTGTTTAAGTGCAACCTCACAGCTGCTAGCATGACTATAAACTCTTGGTCTCATACTGTCTGTGCTTTTTTTGTAGCAAATACTTGTCCTTGTGTTTTTGTTCATGCACCATCTGCAGTATAGAATCAATTGTGAAGTGTATGTCATGTTAGGACCTTCTTGAAAAGACATCTCTAGAGGCCTTTCCTGCAAAAAACAGCTGACTGCACTTTAAAAAAAAATCATTTACAGATATAGACACAGACAGCTGCTGACCAGAACATAGAGGAGCTTTCATTCTTAAAAAAAACAGTAGGTCTGTTTTTGCCTCAGGGTTTGTAGTTTGACTTTTATCCACTACTTTCATCACCTTAAAAAAGTGTAGAACAACTCTTTTCACTTCAACATCACAACGTTAGTCAGCTGAACATATTCAGGAGGCAATGAGTTTTGGCAGCAGTCGTGTGGGCGTTCAACAGCTGAATCATTTACAGAAATTAAGTGATTTTACTTGACATATGAGAATGTGGAGGAAAATAAAGCCCACCAACACTGTGCTAAGAAACCACAAGGCTTTTCGCTCATCATTGTGCCAGTAAAGATATCAGATTTACCAAAATGTTGAACAAATTCTGACTCTCACATCCTCCTCCTCTTCTTCTCGGGTACCTTCATCCTGTATCTGTTGGTGGCAAACAGCCACCAACTCGCTGCCCCTTCAAAAGCAAGCTTTGGTGTGGGCGGTTGAGACACGTCTCTTGTTTGTGCTGTAAATATTTTCTTCAATCACAGAGTCCAACTTCAGAGCTCCGTCTAATCTCTAAGACACATATCAAAGCACAGGATGAAGCAGATGGGTGAAGTGAGAGAGAGAGTGCACGTCTCTTCCATTTAGGGTTGTGTTTGTAGTAAGGACTTTATGATTTAATTCATGCAATTCACAGATAAACAAATATGGATTACACCATATTGCATAACATTTCTGTACATGTACACAATGCCTTAAAGTGAGACTGTGACTTTTGAAAGATGAAATAGCACAGCTTTTACAAATGAACAGCTAAATTCATAAGCAACCTTTCCACTTTTGGTTTTACCACTACACCATTACTTTTGGCAGGTCATCGGTTTGCCTAATGGCGATGTCTTTAAAGCAGAGAACCTTAGGAAATGAAGGGAAATACAATGTGCCATTATCCTGTAATTACCACTTGGGACCACAGTGGCCTCTGTTCAGCAAAAGTTAACAGATCCTACAGGTGATTCTTCATGTTTCAGCCCATTTACTTCATACATACATACACACACACATAAATGTACTGGATTTAACTGTAAATCACAACTGCAATCAAATTCCATGTATGTGTCAATATAGCTGTTTCAGGAAATTACTTAGACATTTAAAAAAAATTAAACTATGTATTTGTAACATGTTTAGATTTTCACCTTCAGTAGGAATGAATGGACTTGGGGCTGAGTGCCACACACACGATGGCAAAATCTAAAAGTATTTCAGAGACAGACAAACAATTGTTTTTGTCTAATTGCAACTTTATTTTTATTTTCCCGATATTCCAGGCACCTGGGACATCAATCTGCACTTACTAACATTAACTACATTATCACTCAATATCAAAATATCATTGACAAAAAATGTAAGCACTCTTGAATGAATTACATATCTGCAGCAAATTTCAAGAGTCTGCTGACTGATTATCCCACAGGAAATGTGGCTAGCAAAGAATACTTTCAAAAATCTAAAACTCTAATTTGAAAAATGGCCAGCAGTAATCGAAAGTATAGATGTATTGTTTTTAAGAAGATAAAATATGGTATAGTCCTTTAATTTAATCTTTGCAAGTGTGTCGATCTTTGATTTAGGCAACTATTTTATCCTTTGTTTGGTACTTTTATTTTCAGCTGTTGGATTACAAACTAGTGCATTTTGACCATGTGCACTGACAACTGCACCACACATTCTTTGACTTTGTTGCATGAGAAAAAAAAAAATTTGAAATTCAGGAACAGAAAACAAAAACCCACTTACAACAGTCATATAGATCTTTTTTTTTTACCTACTGTTTCTGTTTCTCTCTGAGCCATCACTCTTCCCACAGAAAGCCAAATAGAGCCAAAGGTAGTCATTAAAGGCTTCCCAGGGTAATGCTTGACTGACTGCTCAAGTCTATTCTCGCTCAGTCAGGGTGAAGTGGGTACACAGTGGTTCTTATAGTAGACACTGGGTGACAAACATTCATATAGGGTGTAATTCTTGTGGTTGTGTCTTCAATCCCAATGAGGCATGGGTGGAGTGCCACTTACTAAAACCAAACCAGGATTTCCCAAGTGGTGCCAGGCACCCACGGAGAAGAAACAAGTCTGGACCAAACTCTGGCTACATGCTGGCTCAGATGTGAATTCCCCAGGGGTTTGGTTTGGGATCAATCCCATCCTGGCTGTTGGTTTTCTTTGCAGTTCCGTATTTTTTGTGCAGGGCTGTAACAGTGGTGAGATATAACAGGACTGAGGTCTCCAGAGGTCAGCACAGATTATGTATGTTTGGAGCCACACTGTGTCTACTACCTGGTTGTTCCTACTCAGCAGACTGTTTGGGTTTTTGGGTCATGAGGTTGCTGTCAGTCATTTTGGAGGTTTGGTTAGTTAGGGATCATTCTAGCAGGTCATTTAGTCTCCAAGCAGTTAGCAGTTTATCAGTGCTGGAAGAAATATTCAGATCCCTTACTTATTTATTAATACACCAATGTAAAAACACTCCATTACAAGTAAAAGTCCTGCATTTAAAATCTAACTTAAGTAAAAGTATCATTGGCAAAATGCACTTAAAGTATTAAAAGTAAAAGTACTCTTTCTGCAGAAAAATTGCCCTTGACTGGCATATTACTATACTATATTACATAATAGATTGTTAATATGGATTCATCAATGTATAAGCATTAATTTACTGCTGTAGCTCAAGGTGGAGCTAGTTTAAACTACTACACCCAGTAAGGTAGTAAAGTCCAGTGGTTCCCAATCTAGGGGTCAGGCCTCCTCCGATGGGTCACAACATAAATCTGAGGGGTCATGAGATGATTAACGGGGCAGTAAAGAAGAAAAAACAAAGTTCTGCTACAAACCTCAGTAGTTATTATTGGGACATTTCATTAATCTGTGTGTTTTGTGAATATTGAATATTTATACCTCTCTGTGCCTCTAACAGTGATTTAAGTGAAATCATCTGAGATGTTTAGAGGGGAAATGTGTGTTTGGTAGGACTGCTAACAACTCATAGACATCTGAAATATGACAGATATGACTGTGTGGGGCCCCAACCACACAGTTTTCTGGTAAGAGATCACTAGCCAAAAAGTTTGAAAACCACTGGTTTAATCTTCAACAATGTGTTGTATTTTAAAAGCTTATAATATATGTTTTATGTAAAATATGAATCTGAAAAATAACTAGTAACTAAAGCTGTCAAATAAATGTAGTGGAGTAAAAAGTACAATATTTCCCTCCGAATTGTAGTGGAGTAGAAGTATAGAAGTACCTCGAAATTGTACTCAAGTACCATACTTGAGTAAATGTAGTTACTTTCCACCACTGGTGTTTATGTTCTGTTTGTGTTCTGCAGCTGCTTATCTGAAGATGTAATATGTCACAGTTATGTTAACACTTCCTTTACATGCATCAAGCTGTGTTACATGTATTATTCATCAGAGGCACGCACTGTCTCTGACGTTTAAAATGATTTAGCATTTTGACAGAAATAGATTATAGCAGGAATTTCAGCTCACACAGGGTGTGTATACTTTGGCTCTGTTTAGATTTAGATAATTAAGACCTGCTCTTTTTGTGCCTTTTAAAAAATGGGCTCTGCCTTTTACACATGCACAGTCTTTTTAAAGGCAGCAGTGGCTGAAATTCCTGACAGGCTATCATTTCCCCTGAGAAAATGAGTGTATGTGAAAAATGTGGCAGCAAAGCTATACCATTAAATTTTTTGTGGAAGTGACGCACAGTGTTCTGTGTGAAGTACACTGAAATAACATGGATAGGAACAGTTTCAGAAGCCTGAATATTACACAGATAACATCTCTTCCTGTGTTCATTGAATTCAGATACCAAAAGAGCCATTTCAACTCTGGGAACACTTTAAACTCTGCAGTGCCCTTTTTTGTGTGTTTGATTTGGATGCAAACACTTTTATGTTATAATTATTAATTAGACATCACCACGTGACTATAGTCCTATATGAACAAATCAGTAATTAGATGTCCACAATTTCCTCCAGTTATATTAAGATAAAACAGAAATAATTGTTTGTGGAATCAAAGAAGAACAATTAAAAGTCAGAGCTCCACCTCACTTTGCTTCCAAGCTATACATCTCGGTGTAGTCATGGAGTCAGACCTTAACCTCCACATTAAAACAATTACAAAATCATCTTAAGAATATATCAGTAATTAAAGGGCTTATGTCTCAGCAGTTGGCTTTACTACTGTAAATGTGTCTTTACAGGCCTCTCTAAAAAGCATCAGACGCTGCTGCTAGAGTTCTCACTATGAACAAGAAAGTGGATCACGTCTGTCCAGTTCCCAGTTTACACTGACTTCCTGTGTGTCAAAGTACTTTTAAACTGTTGTTTCCTAAAGCACTGAATAGTTCATGGCCAAAATTCATTTCTGATCTGCTCCTACATTATGGACTGTACAGACCTCTCAGGTCGTCTATGACAGGTCTGCTTACTGTCCTCTGAGTCAAAATTGAGCATAGAGACGCATTCAGTTTCTATGCACCACACATCTGGCACAAATCGGCCAGAAGACTTAAGGTCTGCTCAAACTCTCAGTTCTTTTAAATCAAGGCTTTTCAAAAACTTTTCCATTTGCATTGTAATTTCTATTTTCATTCAGTTTTAGCTTGTTTATAGCTTATATTCTGTTTTGCTTAAAATTTTATTTAGGTGTGTCTTCGCCTTGGTCTTCTTTTATATCTTGCCTTAATGCAATTCTTATGTAAAGCACTTTGAATGACTTGTTGAAAGGTACTGTTCTATACAAATAAACTTGCCTTTCCTTGCTTTGATTGGTTAAGAATTGAAAGGCAGTAATGAAACAGAAACTGAAATGTCTGAAGTCACTCCATACAGTCACAATGAAACTTGGACCCCCATTTTGACCACAACAGTAACTTCTCTTCCATCTGTGGAAATACTTTGCACCAAAGCCCAGATTACATTTTTGCTGCAGGGTTCTTGTTGTAAATGATCCCCTGTACTGTAAAATAGGCTTTAAGAGGGCCTGACTTTTTACTGTGACTATTTAGGCTTCCATCAATCCTACTCCTCCATCGTCTCTACACTCACCACCTCAGCAGCAGCAGGTTAAGAGGCCTTTATTCCAAACACCTGGACCATCAGGAGGAGCAGCAGGGATTCAGACAGCAGACGGGACCAGGAGAGATTAATATCCAGGGAAAGTGGTGAAGGTTCAGTTACAGAGAGAGGAGAAAAGGAATGACTCAAATGGCAAGTGTGAACCAGCAGCATCTCCAGCCTCTTTCTGAAGATCAGATGAATAGGTTTTGTATTGGTGTACAAATTTAGGCATACAAATTTGCACGATAACATTGTATTTTATCTGCTTAACTGGTGCTTCCCTTAATCAGCATGTTTCTATTCACAGAGTGAATGGTGTGCTGGCAAATTAGTAGATTTTTTTTTCAACTTTGACAAGGTGTCAGCTCTGTTTATGCTCCAATATGTATTAAAACTGGCATAACAGCCTGTGGTTTAGAGTTCAAGGCTTCAAGCTGTGTTTATTGTCCCCACTACACACTTGCATGCATCATCTCTCGCACACACGCACACACACACACACACACACACACAGACACACACACACACAAAAACTGCCCTATTGCTCCCAGTGAATACTTTGTGAGCCTGTAATAGTTTATTTTCTCCACTCATACGTCCTGGGATGAACTCAGCAGTCGAGCTCTTCAGATTGCACGTCTGGCATCGCTGAGCCTCCAGGCTAAACATTACCGCCTGTACTGTACTGTCCAACCGAACAGAGTCATTAATTCTATTTGTGGATGCTGAAAATGACGCGATGATGAGTCAACCTGAGCTAAGAATGCTGAAAATACTAACTGGTGTTGACCAAGAACACCCCTTTGATTTTAAGTTTGTGTAAGAAATATGTTTTGAGCCCATAAGGAGAATATTTGGAAGCTGAAAAGGCAACTGGAGTTTGAACAAATTCTAGCTGTGTTAAATGAAAGGTCTTTTTTTATGTAATTAACATTTAATGCAGAAACCTAATCAGAGGAAACTGTTTGGTTTGGAATCCATATAGAGGCATGTTCAAGGTATAGTCATTATTCTTGGACGCTGAAGGCACATTTCACTCCATCCATTTAATTTCCTGTTAATAGACCGGCTTCATCCTCATATTACAGCTAATGCTGCAGCTCCACCGATTGGATCCAGGAGAAGTCTGGTCTGAAAGCAAGCGGAGTAGACTACGTGCTGTGAGAGAGGTGAACTTGCTTGCTTTGTAGTCGGACGCCACAGCTGCAGCGCTGGAATTTCATTCTCTCAGAGGAGATGTTTATTACGTTTCAACCAATAAAGCAAAAAACGAGATATACTTGGATTAAGTTTGGACTCTAAACATTAACATACTAACAAATAGATAACATTTGGAGGCTCACCAGCTTATTCCTATCTACAAACATCCGGAAGATGCAACAGCACTTTAAAGAACCAGTGAAATGAGTAGCTTTTGCATGTGGGCAAAGCATTTTGGCTGTTTCCCAGATTGCAGGTCAATGACAAGCATCGTACGATGCTGTAGCTGCATAAACTCTGGGGGCTTGAACAGGAAACTGATTTATGAAGTTTTGTTTTCTTCCAAGCATGCAGCCTCAATGTAAACACCCTGACACCACAAAAGCTGACTAAAAGTGAGGCAGATGGTTTCCACTCCAAGGGAGTCATGTTTTTGCATTCCCCTGTCATGGGAGAGCTGAAAAATGCAATGCAGAACACACGCATGCACACGCAGTGCATTCACAAGTATGTAAGCACACATATATTCGCACACACACACACGCTTTCATACAGGCAGGGTTCACTTACTACACTCCATGAACTCTCAGGTGTTGATATATTCAATGGGCTTGGGGGGAGTCTCTATCATAAAATAATGGCTGTGAAAAGCATTCAGCAGAGATTGTCAGGGTGGATTTTTTGGCTGTTGGTGCAGTGCTGCTTCTGCAGAGATTGGAATCCCCAGAGCTTTACCCTGAAAAAATTGCAGATTTCAAATATCACTGAGGTTCAAATTTGAGCCTTGAAGATGAGTCTCTACATTGAATACCCCCATAAATATATCATATTTTACTCTGACCTTTCTGTGCTATATACAAGCTACCGTGCTAAGAACAAATTCAGGTTCATGAACTCAGTAGCTTTACATTTTGAATGACAGTCATATATTCTCGGCTGCGCCTGAAGGACACGATGGCTTACAGTAAGAGGGTGCTTTGATATGGCCTGACTGTGCACAAAAAGATGAGATTTGTCCTGTACATGTCAGCTCTTGCTCCAGCTCCTCATAGGGAGGAGCAAATCGTTAAGTACTAGATGCTAACTCGAAAGGTGTGAATGCATGCACCGAAGATCAAGACTAGATGCTGACAGATGAACATTTTTGAGAGCTCCTTCGCTCTGACATGCAGCCAATGGCTTGCAACCAAACAAATGTCCTGCTGTTCTTTTTTATGTGTTCAAAGAAAGGAAGGTCACACTTATCTGCAGGCTAAAGAAACTCCTGAGAGCAGAGCATGGAAGGACATCTGCTTCCCAAAACCCTCGGGTCTTGAAAACAGAACTTGTGACAAAACTTGTTCTGGCACAATTACAAGCTGCTCATTCACTTTTTGACACCATTTTGCTCCACCGACTGTGTGATGGTGTCAAAGTGCTTGTTTTCCAATGAAAAGCTGTTCAACTTGTTATCACAAGTGTCAGTGTGTGTTGACTATAACTGCAGGGGTGTGTTCTGGTATGGAGGTAAATGACCAGCAGGCCACAGCGGTGACCACAATCCAGATGGATGCCTCTAACCCGAAACTGTTTAGTCAACCATGAGTCAACAGTTCCCCGCAGAGGGGGATGGCAGGATGGAGGGACAGAGGAAAGGAAGTGCAATGGTGTTGAACGATTACATGGGGCTTAAGCTTCTGGGGTGGGGGCAAACAGGAAGCGGATGCCAGAGTGATTCAGAGGCCAAAAAGTGAGCGGTGTGTACTAACTGATGTGGGTGTGGACTGCTGTAATTATGATGTTGGTGGGTGTTTGTGTGCGTCTGCAAGATTGTGATGTTGATGTGAATGAGTGCATGTGCACATAAGCCTGCTCCTTCCAATTTACACTAAAAGGAATATTCAAAATGTTGAGTGTCAAATATGTAGCCTGTAGGCTTGAAAGGTGACTCATTTATAGCTTGCTCTTTGGTAATGGACAGCAGCTGTCACTGTAAAGTTTCTTAAGGTCAGTTAAATTAATTTGGTGATTTTCACATTAGAACAACTAATGAACAAACGGAACAAAATATTTAGATAACTTTAAATTTTACGATAGTCTGATCACTCATAATTTTATGTTGTACCAGCTCAATATGTTTTACAGCATAATCATCTTCCATTGAAACTTCTTAAACGCCTTCTGCAGCATAATCCACTTCTCCGCTGTTGACCGAAATGTTCAGTAGCTTCCAAATAAGCCTTTGCATCGCCGATTAATTGAGCTCTGAATCTATGAAGAGGTGATTGTGTGACACCGAAGTAGTGTATTTAGCTATATTGTGTTAGAACATAATGGAAGATATGGATGAATGGCAGAGAAGAGGCACCACTTCATCCTCCTTTCACATCTACTCTCTCTCTCCTGTCTCCTCGCCTGTTGGGTCCAGTCTACAAAATGTGCTGTAAAGTGAACCTGCACTCTGACTTTCAGCAGTGTTGACTTCCAACCTGGCTGTGCAGTCCCCATCAGCAGCTGTGTGTGCAACCGTGTTATTATCTCAATTACACTCCTCCTGCACACTCCTCCAGGCTCCACCTTAATGAGAGGGAGAGAAAAAAAGACAGCATCTAATGGCTCTGGCCTGCATCATTGGACACACACTGTACATACGCATTCAAGCACACACACACACACACACACACATATATATATACTGTATATGTAAATGGTATACACTAGCCACGCTAAAGGGTTGCTGAAATACTCTCCACACACAAACACACACTCATATTTGTCTTTTTTTACCCATCTTCATTTTGCAAAGCTTATGTGAACTGTACAGCCCAGTGGCTTGTGGTATCTTCATATTCATAGCAGCCCAGTCAATGTTAGACCCTTCACCGTGGGAAAAGCATGGATGAATGGAAACAGATTGTTTGTTGGCACATTATTAATGCCAGTTTCTATGTCGTTATGTGCAGGCCAGTGATGACTCCTGAGGCTGTACAATTGCTTGTGGTTTACAGCAAAAAAAGCTGGCCTACCTCACATTTCTGCTTGATGCTTCACTTCAACTTGTTCTCAGCAGTCATAAATACCAGTGAGGGCTTATATTTTTAGTTCATGTCTGTGGGATAGTTCAAGCTCAATTCTTAAAAGTCTATCTATCACTGTGTGTGTGTGTGTGTGTGTGTGTGTGTGTGTGTGTGTGTGTGAACATACAAGGGTAGGAGTGGCTGTTTTTTTAAAGGGGAGGCTGGGCATCCTTTGGGAAACTTGTGGTTCCTGGATGTATATTATGTAGGCTCAGGCTTACAGGGGAAGGGGCTGAGTGGATTTATTTGGCACCTGATTGGCAAGTTGAGTCCCAGGAGGGTGACTACTGGCCAGAGAGAGAGACTGGCAGGGTGAATGAGGGTAGAAATATTGTCTGTTTTCATAGGCAGACATTTTAAAATCTCACTGTCATCATTTTTTTTCCTTCTGTGATAGTTTGCTTCAAAATGAACTGATTGACCTCTTTATGCACATAGCTATGCAAAAGAAAGAAAATCAATGTCCCTCTCTTTCTGCAAGAAAAACAGAATCATTCATTAGAAATCTGTGCCATTAGCTCTGCATCATCATGAGACCTTCACAACTAAAAAGACTTTTGCCAGAATGAATTGATAACACGCTTACATGATTTTAGGCTAGAGCCGCGAGGAGAGTCATTGCGCTTAAACAAGTGACTCTTTAATTGTGACAAGTATTAGTAATATTAACAAGTATTATTTTCTTTTTCAGAGAACTTGTTAACTGGGAGGCACTGCTCTTCCAATGGGCACTGGTTCCATCGTGAAAGTCAGGATGACAGCACAAGATCTGATGTAGCTGAATGAGTTTAATGAGTGAATAAACAAGTTAAATGAAATAATGTTCCTCACAAAAACACCTTTCTATACATCATATTATATGTACTAAAAAGCTACATGAGTTTTATACTGTATAATATTGTATCATATTATAGGACAATATGATACTGTAGTGTAGCAGTGACTGGCCTCATGTTGCAAATGTTTACTGCTAATTTGGTTGGGTCTAATTAATGGGAACTGAACAAGAAGTTTTGTTTTATCTACCTAATACTGTCAAAGAAGTACTTATCTATGAAGCATACTGTCAGTAATACTAAAACAACAGGTAAATAATGCAGTCAATAAATTTGAATTTTAAGTGGTTTAGAGATGTTTATATTATGTACAGTATGAGGTTATTTGCAGACTTATGTTGCAAAATGTACAACTACAATCCATTAAAAAATATCATAAAGACAAGTTATAAATGGATAAGAAAACCGTTTTATTGGTGCAACATGCAGCTGCAACCTTTGGATTAGCTGCTTTATTGGTACAAATGTTTAGCAGATGTGTAACAAATGTGTTAACACCTCATTTATAATAAATTGGTGAAACATGTGTAGGGCGCTCCAATGCAATAGTTTAACATTCATAAACGATTTTTGAAGCATTTAAGTATTATGTGCTACCATCAACAAATCATTTCCATATTCATAAAGACACAAGAGGCTTATGCTCTGACTCATTTTTTCTTCTTTTATTTTTCAAAAGTGTTACCAGTCTCCTTGTCCATTGTGGACCAGAAACAGATAAGTATTCGAAACAGGCTGCAATTGAAGTCTTGTAAGTTAGCCCAAATTGTTTATGTGTAAACCAAATTGGTACCTCTGAAAAGCCCTGCGGCACCTACACTGCAGTTTAGAGCTTCTACTCGCAACATGTGTGGTATTCAAAAGTGTGCTGGTGCCTGGACATCAGTGGGGACAGGAGGGTGAGGGGCTTGTAGAAAGTGAAAATGTAATATTTTGTGTAAAGCTGTATCTAAAATCTATAGTAGATTCTGATGTCTCAGATGTCTTGATTTTCCATGTGGGAGAGTTGGGGTCACCTCACTGACCTGAGAATTCAGTCAACAATGTTGACATATTGTTAATGTTACACTTAGAAGGAGAATTTGCATGTGTGTCAGGCTAATGATGAACTCCCTGTGTGAGCTGATGTGACATGAAGTTATTTAATTTAAGACAGAGAGATATCTGAGCTTGTCCATTTTTCTTTTTGTCCCTGTTTATCTTGCCTGGCCAATTGTTACACCGTTAGATTTGTCATTGTGGTTCTGTTTTTCTAAAGAATCCATCCGTCAAAGTGTTTGGAAAGTGTCTGTTTTGTAATGCTGGAGCTAACAAAGGCAATCCAGGACTGGAGGCCAGGTCATGGGTGGTGGCAGGGTTACGGATGGTAGGCTGGGGCCAAAGAAGCAGAATATTCTGAATATGGTGACCAAACAATGACACTGTCATTTTGACATCAACAGCTGCTCTCTCTTTTCCTCTATATCACTGTGTCTCTATGTATCGCTGTATGTGTGTGTGTGTATGTGTGTGTGTGTGTGTCTGCAGGAGAGACAAGCAAACTGGCTCCAGCTTGCTCTGGGACTGATGCCTTTATCAAACCATAATCACTACTCTTGCTGTTTTTAGTGTCAGCCTCAAATTTGATACTGTGTAAGTGTTAGTGGCCGTGGTTATGCCCCAAAATTTTCTCTGCCGTTCTGTAAAAACAGCTTTAATCTTCGAAACATACTGGCTGCAACTTTTCATTTCAGTGACCTCCGAAAGAGCCAAAAGTTAGAGAAGTCAGAGGTCGCTAGAGAAGTATTTTATACCATTACCTCTAGTAATTTTCTAAGCCATTATAAGGGGGACATACGTCAACCTGGATGACCACTAGACATACACAAAAACTCTCCTTTTGAAATAATGGTCCATTGTTATAATGTGTATACAATGTTTTATATTTGTGATGTTTTTTATTTATAATTGGAAAAGTATAACTAATGGAATTTGAACAACTCCAGTGTTTTTGCTCGACATCAGAAACTAGTTTCAGTGACCGAGCGTCACCAATCGAGATTCAGAAATTTCATGAAGGAAGCCATAAACACAGTGCAGCATTGTTCATGCTTATTTTGGGGTATATACTTAGTATCTTTTACAGTTCCCTGTAAAAGAAAGCCCGTCATTATGCCTCATGTGTAAACAGAAAGGGATTTTTGTTGTTGCTAGGAGTGGTGCTGCTGGCAGAAGTGGCCAGAGGTGGAAATAATTATTCATTATCTCAAACTACAGCTGACTGTTTTTCTCTCCGCTGGATGGGACTGTGTTCTAGGCAGACTGACAGTGAATTAATGTGACTGGCTGCTAATAAACCTATATGGGACTTAATCCGAGTTTATAGAGGAATCCACTGCAGGGCTTTACCATTATATCCTCTATATCCAACACTTCAAGGCTGGCGGGGGGAAGTTGGTCAGTCACATAGTTTCCATGTACGTACTTGCATGCACACAAAGAACTATTCTTAAATATGCGAAGGAAGACAGGTTTGTAAAAGAGCTGTTTCAGATGTGGTCTTCTGCACGGCCTTTGTAATGTTGTTCAGATGTGCACAGCTTCAGCAATAGAAACATGATTTAAGTGGAACGCTAGTCCTCTTTTGAATCAACATATGCACTTATGTTTTCAAGTTGCATATATGCTTCACTACATTTAACAAGACTAAGCCGTAAGTCAGACCAACAACAGCCGTGTGTCAAAATAGTGCAAAGAGCTGTGTTGGTGGGGGCATGTACCGGCAAGACAATGAAATATGATCCAGGAAGTCCAGTTTGAGTAACAGATTTTGCTTTAAAGGCTTATCAGAAACCAAAACACTGCTAAATGGTTTTTAATACTCACAGACGGGACTGTACACCTTTGGAAAGTTATAAGGGTGGCAACTATTTTATCTTTCGTCATGACAATTGTGAGGTAAACAGTAGAAATATGGCATTCTGTTACAAAATCCACCAGAAATGTGCTGGCATGTATGTGATTGACCAAAGCAGAACCTTGCTGGATGAAGGGGTGTTGTGTTGCAGAAAAAGTTAAGCCTGGTTCAACTTTTTTGCCAGATGACCCAGTGTTGTTTTTCTGGAGCTGAATAACTCTTCAAAGATATACCATTTTATTTATTTTTTCTCAAAATACAGTCCTTGATGTTAATAGTGATCCCTAATAGTGATTGTGTTCAGTCATTTCCTTATTTTGAAATAGTCTCCTTTCCTCATGTGTCTTTTAGTTTTGCTTCCTATCTTTGACTGCTTTGATTGTTTTCACTTGTCTCCTTGTCTCCCCTAGCTGTAAGTGTTTAAGTATGTGTCTTCCTTGGTTTTCTGTCAAATTGTCGTTATACTGTGTGTGTTTGGATGCATGAAATGTCAACCTGCTGGTGGCACTAAGTCAGTAGGAGCCATCCTCGGGGGACCATGAACGTATGTACAAAATTTCATGACAATCCATCCAAAGATTTCAGTAGGGGCCAAGTGGTGGCACAACAAAACCAACCAACACTGCTATCCCTAGAGCCATGCTGCGAGCAAAGCTAAGAATTGGCGGACAGTGCTACAAGAAAATAAGAGCATAAGACTGCAGACTTTCAGAAATTATTCATCTTCATACACACTGCAGCATTCTCTCATTACAATGAAAGCCTGACTGTCTCCTATTTTACAAGGAATGTTCACCATTTAAAAATAAATGAAACCTCACTCTTAATAGCACCAAACTTGACATCAAGATCATCATGATAAGCTGAGTAGGAAGAATGTGAGAGGTTCAGCTAAAGTACTTGGATCCTCATGGCTTTTGGCACCTCACTGTCATGAACTGAGGTGAAAAAGTTGGAGAGGAGGTAGGGAGAGCCACGGTGTTGAGGTGTTTATATAATTTAACCCCTCAGCTAATAGACTAATCTCTGTCAACTCCTCTGTGTCGAGTGACAGAGAGTGGGGTGGAGACGAGGGTGAACACTAAAGCCTTATCCTAGCCCTCATGGTGGTCGGACCACTGCCTGCTCTGTGGATAGACCGCCTCTGCCTGGCCCATTTCCTGTCCTAGGCTTCCCGCCTAATACCAAACAGACCTCTCCCTCAATCTCCTTTCTGTTCAGCACCCTGCATGGGTGTGCCGGAAGTGAGGTATTAAACCCTTTTTCTTCACATGTTTCCAAAAGTTTAGATATTAGACAATATAAGTCAACAGCAAAAAGTAAATCCAGACAATGTTTCTCATGTGAAGTTCACTTTTGATAAAATTTGACCCTCACGTAGTTGACCAATAGCAAGTTTTGAAAATGAAGGACGCCACAGAGATTATTAGCTGTAATGCACCATCCACTTTTATTTAACCTAATGAGTCGCTGGTATAAACGCATCAGAATAAACTGCGTGAACCTTTGTCCTGTTGGCAACCAAGCTCATGAACCTAAGCAGTTAGCAAGCTTTTTAGCTCGAAAAGCTTTTTTTACCTTCTCAATAAAAATCTTATTCAATGAAACAATTTTCAACCCCAAGAACAAAATGTCAGGATGGAGTAAATGGCACCGTTCAGAAAAGTAGAAGCTCAAGGAGATATTGTGACTGACTAGCGCAAGCACGTTCCAGCTCACTAGCATTTTAGCAGTTAGCCCGCCAGCTACAGTAGTTCACCAATTAGCCCTATGAGTAGTCCCTACGTCACCATGCTTCAACTATTTCACATGGATGCGTGGATGAATTTCCCTGTGCCATTCCTGGTGTGACCAGGTCTTTATGAGGATATTGTTTCAAGAAATGCTGCTGCGGAATTTAATGCTTTGAACACCGCAATCAAAATTTGATTAATCTCCATAGTATAGGGGTGACAGCAGAATACTAAGAGAGCAATATCTCCAATCCTGAGCAAATAGACCAAAACTATTTGCATGGCCATTAGGTAAGTAAGAAAATGTGTTTGTAATTTGTTGAACTGACCCTTTAAGCTTGTTATTAAAGAGGATAGGGGTGTATCGAACACTAAACACTGAAGTAAAGATCACACTGAGTCAGTCGGTATGTTCAGTATACAATATGTGCTTATATGTCTCTATAAATGTGTGTTTCTACGATTATTATTTATGCATGCAGAGGGAGTGGAAAATCACAGCAGGAAGGAGATCACAACACAAGCCCCGTGCACAGGAGCTCCCTGCTCTGGGATCCCATCTGTCCCATAAAGAAGCTACTGCTGGCAGATGCCTCTAGTATGCTTTTTTGGGGGGGGGGGGAGGGGCAAAGACAGAGGCATGTGTTTTCATGCACTGGAAAGAAGGTGTGGAGAGTACCTAAAGGTAAAGACCTAGACAACATCCATCTACAGGTTTGCCAAGGAAGTTTTAATGAGCAGTTTGTGAATGCCAAAGTGTTTGTACCTTGACAAGCTTGATGATAACCTACATTAGAAAATGAAGAAAAAAGTTTTCCCCCATTTGTCTTCACTCATTCAGTCTTTTTTTCCAAGTTATTTTTTCACCAACACTGTCACTTGACGTAAGTTCTTAGCAACCTATGTTTGCAGTTTGAAATCTGAGTATGTTTTTGATGTAAGAAAAAAACAATTATAATTGTCTCAGGGCGGCCTCCTAGGAGATTAATTTCAGTTTTCAGTGTACAGATGAGTCATCTATGGGTAGTGTTTTTTTCCCTCCGAGGTAGTACAAGGAAGACAAAGCTTTAATTATTCTTCCATGTCAATTATCAGATTATTGGCTTTCTTGAATTAAAAAAATAATGACTGCTTTCATCTAAGTTATGTTTGCACTTTGACAATGTTGTCTAAAGTGCAAACAACGTAAGTGTTTCTTTTCTTGATTTTCTTTGCTTTGTGATCTGCCCAGCCAAACTCAGCCTTACATTAGAGGTTTCCATGCGCCGTTCATTCACACAGCCTCCCTAGTGTGCAGATCACCAACAAAGGCTCTGTGTGGCAACCTTTGGAAAATGAGTGGGTGAGGCGACTCTCATGAAACATAAATATTAATCTAAGTTAAAGATGGTAATTAGCTTTTGTTCCTATGAAATCTGGTTGGAGCGTATCACCTCGCTTCACCCCAGCAGTGAGCTTTATGAACAAGTGCTATCTTGTTTAAATCCTCCCCCCCAACCACACACTGCTTGTTTCATCCTCTCCCACCTGCAGACAGACTCTCCCCGGTAATCAGCCACACATCCCTCCCTGTCTTTGCCTCCACAACAGCTTATCATAATATACTGTGTATTTACATTGAACACCACACTGGGCATGCTCAGGTTTGTCTGACAAGATCCAGGAAAAGTCTGCCTTGAAAGCCATATGTGCCCTGTAATTAGACCGCTCTCATTTCTCTTTAAGCCTCATTTTCACCTCCACTCTCTTGCTTGCATCTTCTTTCTTCTTCTTTTCTTCCTTCCTCTGTCTCTTTCCATTCTCCTACCCCTAACTTATCCACCCTCCTCTGACCAACCCAGTGCTGGAGTATAAATCAGCCCCAGGGACAGGTGGACATCTGCCAGCCATGAGGAGATCCAGGCAGGAATGTGATCACTGATGCAGCTTAGAGAAACATTTAAATCCTGGCACTAAAGGGACTCAGCTTTTCCCGAAACCCCTGCTCCAGCTTCTACACCTCCTCTTCATTGATTGAGTTGACAGGGAGGGATATTGGAGCGATGCCGTCTGCCGTCGTTTTGCTTTGTTTGCATCCAGGATTTTTTTAATGAGGGGATAGGAAAAAGCAGAAATTTGAGAAAGAGGCAGTGGGAGGATGTTTGATTCGGAGTGATGAGCCTGAAAGCCCAATGAGTGTGCAATATGCAATGCAATTTCAACTGAAGTGAGTCTATCACAAGATTTTGTTGCTGCTCATATGCAGGCTGCTCAGGTTAGCAAGCGGGTTAATGAGTGAAATATGTGGGCTAGAGACCAGGATGTTCTTTCGAGCCCCAGCAGGGTGTAGTACAATAACAGCTCTGCTCTAACATTGACCCTTTGGAAGAATAAAATGAACTCTTGATTCCACTGCTCTCAGCTTTTCTTCCCTATTTTTCCATGAAGAGTACGGGTAAAGCTAATAATAAAAATATCACCATGCCCTCTTGAGCGTATGGCTCTAATAAAATTTGGTCAAGACGGAGCTTGGTGGCCACGAAGATTTACAACTGAACCCACTGAGATGGTATACGGCTCTTACATTTGAGGAAATGTTGGTAGTAAAACTGGTTGCAAAATATGACAAGTGCGAGTTCAGAGTTTGTGCTGTGAATTCAGATGTATGTGACATATTTATCGACATTATTGTCAGTGTTGCCTCAGTTGTGTGGTCGATCATTGATGCAATCTACCAGAAGAGATTTTTTCATGTAGTTCGCAGCTGTTAGCAATTAGTATGTCAACTCCTTCAGCATGGGAGTTGACATATTATTGTGATTACATGTTTACCATGTTTTGTGTGAAGCTGCTTTCATCAAAACCATATAGTCTTCTCATTATAGCTGCACACTGCAGTTCTGGGAGGAACGTGACTCCAGTAATAAGTTGCAAATGCTTATAACATTTCTGAATTGACATTCAAAATATAAAGCAACATAAAACGTAGGAGATTCTTCATTGTAAGCATCATGGCAGCATAAGACCACTATTGGGACATATGGCAGTACATTTGTGACTTCAGACATTCTGGGGAAGCTCTTATGACACTTTCTGTCAGAACATTGTAGTTTATATTGCATGAACACACTTAGAGACTTGATAAGTGGAATGTATAGTCTCTTGAATAATATCACCAGGAAGATGTTTCCTTACTTTAAAGGACTCTGATTGTATTTTTCATCCACGACCAACAGAACCAGAATTAATGAACTTCTAAATGTAGTATAGTTTGACATTTTGGGAAATACGCTTATTCTCTTTCTTGCCAAGAGTTATATGAGTAGATCAATAAGACTGGAAAGTGGCTAACCAGCTGCTGGCGCTAGCTTCATATTTAGCAAACTGACGTGAGACTGGTATTGATCTTGTCATCTAACTCTCCATAAGGAAGCGAATAAGCGTATTTCCAAAAATGATTAACTATTCCTTTAAGACTTACAAAGCAACTTGTTGTTGTAAAAACATACACAGCTACACATCAGCTATACATACACTATTGATTCTTTGTTGTTGTTTTCCTGTCACACTGGACTGTGCAAGGAAAAAACTTGCAACAGAACTTGCTAATTTGCCTGGAGTTGCTTTCTCCCTGTTTCCTTAACAACAGAGGGCAAGCCCCCACACCACACCACACACACACACACACATGCACTGCTTTCTACTGCTTTCCTCCCTCCCCTCTCCCCGAACTTGCCCTTTTTAGGCTGTTCCTCTTTTTTTTCCATCTGAAAAGGGGGATAGTGTGACAGCTTTTCCTGCTTCTTGTGGATTGGAGCCGGGAGAGAGAAAACTCTGTTACTCGCTCCGTCTCCAACTTTGAGAGGAAGTTACCACCTCTTCCCCGGACTGCACACACACGCTCTGGCAGACACACACGCTCTTCAGGACCTGACCACAGCAGCAACAGGGAATCAACTGAAACAGTCAGGACTGCTTGTAATGCTGTGTTTTTTGCTAAATTTGGAGGGAAAGAAGGGTGAAATTTTCAGTTTGCCTCAAGCTTTCTGTGTGGCCTGAAACGTTTTAGAGGGACATTTCTTGTCATCACAGACCGGTGAGTTTGACAGTTTATTTCTGTTTATGTACAGTACCATAGAAACCCCAGTGAACCACAGCTTTTCTGTCACTGTACTTTTACATTGGATGAACCTTTTCTGTACTACAGTGTCTACAGTTTTAATGCTCTGCATCTTTTGAACATTAGTTTGGCAGGCTTGTTTAGAGGTGCGTGTGTTTGATAAAACTTCCATGTGCTATGAAGTTTGATATCTGGTTTCCATCACAGCAGCTCTAGTAAGTTTTTAATTCACATGAAATATGAGTTCTTTGTGTGATTGTTTATATTTTAGTAAAGTGTGGTTAAATAGGACAGAGAAGTGAATGAGTTTTGGAAACAGAGTAAACACCTCAATAAGGCCCTTTTATGCATGAAGTTGACTTATCTTTACAGTAATAACGTAATATCTTATTACAGTATACCGCTATGTTTTTGTCATTATCAGTCCTGGACTAAGCTAAATATCCATATCCATTCAAGCAGTGTCAGCGCATCATAGAGAAGTCCTGCTAAATGTGTGTTTTCAGTATGTATTTGATGAACCGCTGCCAAAGAGGAGCTGATGTAGCACTTATGGTTGAGACAGGACAGGCAAGCTTTCCTGTGCAGCTGCACATTATTGGCCAACCTTGTGGTGATTAACTAGTTGTCACCTTGCTACAATCAAAGCAAACATCCTGTCACTTTTTGTATTGTTTGTGAGGCCAGATAGAGCAGGCCAGATATCATCAGAGACAACTGAGGTGAGAGATGTCACAAGATCTTGAAATTAGGCATTAAAAGTGGTGCATATGGCTCTATTTCTTTTCAGCTGTTCCACTTTTTTTTTTACATGAGCTCATAGAAACATTCATGCAGAACAGCAGTTAACCATATGCTTCAACTCCCATAGCTCTGTATCTCCACTGGACACTTGTGGTGAGCACCTATTATCAGGGAGAAAGTGAGGTGAGGGAGGAGAGATGTGATGGGTGGAAGCTGGATAGAGTTGGGTCGCTCTCAGGGGTCTCCTTTTAATATACACTATCTGAGTGGGCTGGCAGCACTTTAGCTGTGCCTCCTCAAGTCAGTCAGATAACCTTCCATAGGAGTGTGAATGCTTAGTTAAGTAACCCTTTCAAGGCTTACTAGGAAGCGTTGACTTCTGTATGACCTCTCCAAGCTATTCATGCCAGCAGATTTTCCTCTTTCCAAAACCCCACTGACTCACTTATCTGTCTGCCTGTCTTATATGTCCTGAGGATGGTTGTTAACTTACTCTATTTAACCAGAGGTCAGAGGTCAGACTCTGATTTGAACTGCTTGTCCAAACTACCAGGGTACCAAGTCAAGAGACAAGAATCCCACGTAGAAAGCTTTACATAGTGACAAGAAACACAACCCCTTGCAAGAAAAGGGGTAAAATGTGCTGTTATTCGTAATTGTTTCTCACAATAATGATGAATAATAAATATATATTTAAAGCCAGAAACTAGAGACTAAAAGATGCATTGTTATCTCAAAATAGTCCCAGTGGATGTTCTCCCCCTCACATCCTTTAATTTTAAAGTTTCTCATTTAGTGTATGGCTTAAGGAGAGCACTATTATATTAAAAATTTTATTATCTTGGACTGTTGTAGACCACACTAATAACAATGAGGTAATTTGCAATTATAGTGTCAGTTCAGCGATTTAGGTCTCAATGTATATTCTGTACATACAGTATAATGTGTCTCTTATGTCCCAGTATTACTTGGACACACAGAAAATTCTGCATCAAGAGTTCACTGTTGGTTGGTCAGGTTCTGTATTGTAGCTATTGTGCAGAAGGCTAGTGTAGCAGGAAATGTCAAACAGAGTAAATGGAGAAGCTTCAAAATAAATAAATGAAAATGAGTTATGATTTCATGACACAGCTCTGCTATCATGTTTACTCATTTTCCCCAAACTCTTCAAGGTTAGCTGAACATGTTTCGACTTAAAGTTTAGCTCAACCACTGTAGCACACCAGTGGCTCACTTGCACAGCTATCTGTGCTTTGACAGAAAATACATTTTTACCTAAATCACATTGACCTTAACTGACCTATGACTTTGATTGGACTCTACTGTTGACCAAGGACTGTCATATCGTCACAATAGAGATGAGTAAGCAAGCTAAAAGAAAGAACAAATATCCATCACACTGTGAGGAATTAATGTAAGAAAAGTTAAAATATTGAGATAATAGATTTCATGGCACATATTTTGGCAATGAAGCCATTAATGTCACCCAAATCAGCTGATCATCAGCTGATCATCAACTGTCAACTGATCATCATCTCTTTAAAGGACTCCTTCTCATAACAGAGTGGTTCATTCAAACACATGGCTCTTTACGTCTAATTGTTACTGGTGCTGGTTTACTATTAATGCTGCTAACTGTTATTTTTCAGCCAATGCGGGCTATGCACTGCAAACTGAAAATGCAACGTTATATTTTTTGATTAAGGTGATTTTTTGATTTCAATAATACTCTTGGCATGAACATATAATAAAAAGGAGAATGTTTTTCACTGAAAAAAATATCTTGTTTTTGCTTTAGAATAAAGTGTCTAAGTTATTTGCTCATTGCACCATCTTCTATGATGCAGCATTTGGGCTTGATTAATGCCTTTTTCAAACCCTCATAAATATACAGTGTTATGGTCATCAGATGGGAGAGTTTATATATAGCTAAAGGTTTCCTCAGTGCACTTTAACAGTGGTTCTCTTTCATGATGTGGTCCTGTTAATAAACTCATTGTTCAAATATGAATGGTGACATTATGAATAGATCTACATGAGGATATAAATAACAAGAACTTATGTTCTGCCTACTGCAATACTCATCTCACTACCATCAAGTAACCAAAAGGATATTTTAGAGTAATAGAGAAAAGGGAGTTGATGAATGATGTGTCTCAGAAACTGTGTTTAGCAAAGCGCCCATCAACCTCTGATGTCTTACAGGGCTCAGGGCTTATTGCTTTCTAGTAGGAGCTTCACTGGTCCAGACACTCCCCTGTTTAGGCTCGGGAAGATGTTTGACATGCTAAGTCCAATGGGTTTGCTTAAGCTTACGCTCCCATCTCACTTACACACACACGCATGTTTTTTACTATCCCCGTGGGGGACAATCATTGACATAATGTTTTCCCTAGCCCCTTACCCTAACCTTAACCATCACAACTAAATGCCTAACCTTAACCCTTACCCTAACCCTAACCTTAACCTAATTGTAACCTGTACCCTATAACCAAGTCTTAACCCTCAAAAAGCAGTCTCTACCCATGGGGACCTCAGTTTTTGTCCCTACAGTGACACAAGTCCAAGTAGTGTACATTCAGGTTAAAGTCCCCACTGGGATATAAGAACATGAAACACACACACACACACACACACACACACACACACACACACACACACACACACACACACTGAAACTAGACACACACATACAAAAAGGGGCACACAGAAACCAAAACACACACAAAAATGCACTTGAACATGCACAGAAGTGGCGGCCTTTAATTTTGTTTATATTGTATGTGGACATTTGGTCAAACACATTGCGACAGACTAGAATCCCCATGTATATGGTACATTTGTTGTTTAAAGCAATATTAGCAAAAGAGAGTTGAGCAAAGATTAGTCACAATCTTGAAGTGTTTTTAAATAGACAATCATAAAAAAAAATGTATAGGATGATCTAATGTCGTATAGGATCAGAATCAATGACAAAACAGCGCAGAGATTTTTTTTTTTTTGCTAGGTGGTACTCTTGTTTCGGAACATCTCTCAAATCTTCCAGCCCTACAAGTTAACAACCGTCACATGACATTTTCATTAATTTTATCTCTACATCATCTTTCTATGTGATAAGGAACTTTTCAGTAGACATTTCCATTGGATCTGCTCTGCGGGCCATAATTACTCATCTGTATAGTAAAAAATATGATGCCACTGTAATTCAAGGGGCACCATGACAGATGACAATATTGTTGATGTTTTTGTATTTACTATTGGTTGCTAATAGAGGTCAGTACAAGTCATATATGTTTCTCAAAGGCCCTTTAAATAGCTGAAAACAGGCACCAGCCTTCACTTTCTCTACACAAACGCAGTTCCTGTCACAACATTTCTGAGCCTCTTAAATCTCATGCAGCCGCACCATGCTCATGAGCAGTATAGAGTGCTACGGACCCAATTACATAAAGGGCAAACACGTGTTTTGTGTCACAGAGTAATCCACAGGGTCCATGTAATTGATACAGTATGTGGTGTTGGCGTGCTGCTGGATGGTGGCCCAGATCAATGAAAAGGGTGAGATCATGGCTCGTTTTTTGGAGCTCTGAATTTAGGATGATCTAAAGCTCGCTGCGCTTTAGAGAATCATAGAGGAATGTTCATATGAATCAATCTCAACATACAGGAACATACACAGACAACGAGTTACTGTCAACACGCAGACACATACTGCACAAACAAACAAACCCTGTCAGCAAACACACACAGCTGTGGCTTCCTACTGCCATGAGCGCTGCTTGATTTGCCTGATTGGGACCATGATAACGTCAGTACGAAGATGGTACATGGGATATCTCCTCTTGATTTACATAGTAAAGCATTCTGCCTCACATCAGGAACACATCTGGGTGTTATTAACCACTTGCCCTAACCCCCATCTCAGTCCCATATCTCCATTACCCTCCCATTACCTGCCATAGCCCACAAAATATGCTCTTCGCAGAACAAGCAGTGCACTGCTGTTCACTCTTTATGACATGAGGATACACAGAGATTCATTGGGGCAAGGGTTGCAGTTACTCTGAGCCAAGCTGGTGTCACGTTGGCATACTGAGTCATGTTGAATTTACAACACTGACCTTGTTGAAAAGTGCAGTGTCTAAATTCAAATAATAACTGGCCAACAATGCCTGACTGGTTTGATTCTGTGTTTACTCCTGGAAAAGTTTTTGTCCTTGAAAGCAAAGCTGTTCTTCATTGAGTCTATGTCAAATAAAATACATGCCCAAAGCCAAATACATCAACACATGAAAAAACAAAGCTTTCTTTCAGCTCTATATCAAACATTAAACCATATCCAAGAAGTTTGGATAAGATCGAATCGTCTAATGGAACAAAAATGTCAAGGTTTGAATGCTGCACAAACAACAAAGGTTTAGATCTAAATTTATTTCCAGTTAAGACCCACTCAAGAGAAAACTTAATAAAAGTTGGGCAAGTTCTAACTTCACTGGAGCTGTTTGTCTCTGCAGCTGGCAGCACAATGTAGTTCAGACTAGGGTCAAATATGATTTAAAATGTGTATGTATGTTTTTACCTACAGACAGTGTAAAATGGGTGGGTTTTTCACATCAAGATAATTTTGCCTCCTAAACTAAAGGCCAATATATGCTGTCTCCAAAGTGCCTTTTGAGCAGTCTGAAAGTGATGAAAAGCTTCTTTCAGATGTTGACGAAAAACAATCTTCTCAAGGTCCAGCCACTCAATTGTTGTGGAGCTTTCAACCGTATCACACAATCTTCATCAGCAGATGTAGTTTGCTCAGTTTTCATGAAAGTTTTCATGATTCTAAATATCTCTAGGACAGTGTGTCCTTGTTATACAGTTGAGGCTGACAGTTCATTGTTCACCTTGGAAACAGCAGCTGACGATGATATGTGTCTTCATTAGCAGAAGTCCCAGAGTTCCATGACATGAATAGAGGGGAGAATGCAAACAAAATTGGCCAGAATCAAACCTGGGCATCACAGTGAGTATGGTATGCGCCTTAACAACAAAGCCACCAAGACGCCCCAAACGAATATTACAGTGGCACAGCTGATATTCAAGACACACCAGGAAAAGTGCTACCTGTGTGTTAATTATTAGTACAATATTTTATTTTCTGTTTAACTTTCCAGGAACAATCTCCCTCTAGCTTGTAGATATTCAGCTTCTCATAGAGTGTAGTCACTCTAACTTGGGTCTTTTTACATGGTGTCCGAGGCGCCATCAGACCCATTTGTGGTTGTTTCAAAATGTTTTAGTTCATCATATTCTCAGTGGCATACTGTGTCTCATTGATCCAGCAGATAAACAGAATAAAACAAACAATAAAAGCATTTGCAAATACTCTCTGACCCAGGTCTGTTCAAGGTCATCCTCACATGGTGCTCCACATCTCTGTCCTGATGGTAACCAGGCCTGTCAAGGACAAGGGGGAAGCAGCATTAACAGTTCGCACAGCTGGAAACCCAAGATCTTCATGTCAAGAGGAACTGGGAAGAAATGCACTCATACTTTCTCCAGAAATGTCCTTTGCAACCTTCTTGGTATGAAGAAAGCTGCGGCTTCCACAAAAAATTACCTTCATCCTGTGGACTTTCATGAATGCTTTCACAGACACTGTGAACAGCGATCTTGGTTTGGACAATGTTTCTGTTTACCGGGTAGAAAGTAATTGCCTGCACCTCTGCTGTTTTGGGGAGAGCTTGGAGTTCCATTATGTTTCAGTACTTGGAGACCATTTTCTGGCTTGATTACAGGTGTGTGATAAATGGCTTGCAGAGACATCCAGCAGATACTTTTGTGATACAGTTTCAGATTCTTTGGCAGTTTGAAGGTTGCTGTTAACCTTTCATCAGCTACAGAAATGATTTTTTTGTGAGTGAGAGAATAACTGTGCCAAGACTAAGCTTTGTTTCAGTATATTTATTTAAGGGGAACACGCAGAATTTCAGAATGTGCTCCACAAGCTGAAAATAGTGAATAAATTACCCAGACTGGTTTGTTTGATGCTGTGCATCATTAAGTTCAGACTGGATTTTTTTTCAGTAGCAGCCGCAGAATCAAAGCAGGAACATTTTAATGAACACAATCAAGAGCAAAGACACTATGTAAGATGCTGTAACTTCTAATGGCAGCTTCTGTGATCTCACTCAGACAGCCTGTGTGTGGACTCGAGTTTAAAAACAATGAAATGTGATTCAATTCAAATCTGGCCATTTTCATTCTGTGAAGCTTCGTCCCATGCGAACCACAGATAGACCAGTGCGCCAGGAATTGTTGCAGCTGCACAGAAATTTGAGGTATTAAAAATATTTCTTTCCCTCTGCAGTTCGGTGTGTGTCATTACAATGAGGAAATAACACAGACTCGCTCCCTTGTGAAATATGACCTTTTCATCTTCTGTGTATAAATCAAATGTGGCATGACTCCCTGCATAAATTCCAATGAAGGGTTATGACTTTGATTTCTTCATTGTGGAAGAGGAGTGTTGTGGTTGGATGGTTTATGAAACAAGTATTACTGGTGAAGTATCTAGGGAAAAGTGCTTCTATTCTGTGACAAACTTTTGCTTTGGAGGTCTGCCCCTGTTAGGAGGCAGCTGATAAATCACCCTGTTGACATCAGTGTACAGTAGACAGCTCAGTCATTCTGTCTTAATATACTTATCTTAGACAATAGTGATGATGCTGGAGGAAGGCTTTGACCTGGATGTTGTCCCTGCGGAAAGGGACAAACCTTGTGGGAAGGAAGGGCCATTGTGGTTATCGCCAAGTGGATGACAACAAAAATATCACACTACATGATAGTTTGGAGTTTTTCTTCCACTCAGCTCCTCCATCCAAACCAAAGCAAACAATGCTCAGTCAGAAATAGTGTTTGACCTCTTCTCAGGCCACAACACCACACCATACTGTGTTTATGCTGGCTTCAGTCTGAGGACATTTTCTTCTGTGACCTTACATAAATAACTCATTGCTGACTGACAGATTTTAGGAGGAATTAGCTTAGCTAGCTGCAACCTTTAGCATTTGTTACTGGGGTTATATTTTGATTTAACATGAGATAAAGAGATGTAGACATGCGTTTCCCACACAGCCATATCAGGATGGGTTAAGTGATTATTTAATAGTAAGCAGCGTGCAAAGGACTCAGGAAGGGGATGCCTGAGTGTTTGACCTCAGGATATGAGGCCAGGAAAGAGCAAATAATAAGCTAGCACGGACAAAAAATAGAACTAAACATTAATGTCGCAGGAGGTCAGACATGGCACAAAGACACGTGGTGCCACAGGTTTGGCCAGATCATTGGAAAATTACAATTTAGCTAACAATAACACCATATGGTGTCCTGATTCTTGAGATATTCTCACTTCTATAGCAGAGCAGTTGGTGTGAATGCTCCCACCAGTCAGCACTCCCCAAAAAGTTTGCAGTTTAGAGTGTGAGAAGTGCAAAGCTTTGTTTGTTTGTTTATTTGATTTTTGCCAAAGTGCATGGCTATCCCGGTCCTAGCCAATCATTTGGAGTTTGGTTTGTTCTGTTGTAATTGCTTTTTTGAATTAAGCTGTCATGGTTAGTGTCAATATTTGATTACGTCAGGAGCCATAATTTAAGGACTGTTGTTTTCATTCATAATATTTACCAGGCATTTTATAATGCAATGCATGTTTGAGTAAAACATGATGAGACAAAATGATACATCAAATCACTAACGCATGACTCTTTTGTTATAATGAAGGTCTCATTTTCAAGGCTGTAGGGTAGGGTAACATCTGCAATAGAAAAGCAAATTGGGTCACTTGGAGAAAATGACTGAAAGTTGAGTCATGGGTTAGTACATAGCTGGTGAGGAGGAGGTCTGTTAATAATTTCCTTCTTGGGGTAAAACAAAAACACAACAAAACAACAGGGCAGGATAATTAGTGTTTAGGTAGGTTTTAAACAGGTCTCCAGTTGTCATTAACCAACAGTAACAGATGCCTGGGTCCTGATGAAGCTCAGATTTGCTGCATTCCAGTGTGAGAAGAGGCCAGTTACTGTACTGTCCTAACATTAGCTTTGACCTTGGCTTGAAGAACGGCTGTAGTCATTGGAGCCATTCGCTTTATTACCCTTGAGACAAAAACAAAATATCTCATTGAAAGCCCATGTTCTTAAGCTCTGCTTGGATAATGATGATTAGATTCCATTAGTAGGGAGGGATTAGGCTCTGCAGGAGAGAGAAGATGAACTTGTTCATAATTAAAAAGAAAGGAAGGAAGCTCAACAGGAAGACAGCGCGTATAGGTCCATCCCTACAGTGCACTGTAGAAACAAAAGGCCCTTCGTCTGGCTCCCATGGGGACCGAGGGGGTGTCCTGGAAAGCATGTTGCCATAGTGATTGCTTTGTCACTTAGCCCCCGAGCGCTGTCTCAGTCGGGTGCTCTGTAGTGTACATAGGATCTGCCAAGAGTCAGCAAGCTCAAAATCTGCCATGAAAAGCACAGAGGCTTTTTGCTAAACCAACTATAGCTGGCAGAGGAGCTTTTTCCTAAACAGGTCTACAAGTTAGAAAACTTCACAGCTCAGCATTTCTCATAGCCCTCGATCCCCTACTTTGCATGTAAAGCACTTATCCCCAGCAGGGTAAATGAAAGTGATTCTAGGGCTCTTGTTGTAGGATTTTAGAAATATTGTTGTGGTCTGAGTTGCTAGAGACATGAAGGGACTTTGGTGTTGCAGGGAAACTCCATATTTTGTCACATTAAACTATGTGTTTGAATGTTTTCATCCCCATATCCTGCCTTCCTCCTGAAAAGGTTGTATTGTTTTACAGGCAAACAGAAATTTGAATTCTCCTCACATTTTGTATGAGAGAATATTAACTATAATGATACGTGCAGCTACTGTATTTGGACATGTTGAAACAGCTTCTAAGCCAGCTTTACAGCTTTTTGAGGATACAGTCTGTCAAAGTCAGCAAAAATAAATTTGAACTTCAGTTTGACTTTTAAGATATCATTTGCTTTTCAAACTGCAATATATAGCCTGGACATTCCTGTGTTTTTGCAGTCTCTGTGCATTTTACCCTGTGTGGGCACAAGACAGCACAGTTGGACCACTGAAAACTGAAAAGCCTGCCTCTATTCTCTTGCTGGACTGTGTATCCTGCAATAGGCCTGTCGTTGTTTGCATTGCAGACGCCTCAGTGACTTTGGATCTAATGTAGCTTGACATCTGTGTGTGTGTGTTTGCTCTTGTCTGTTTAGCCTGAGGACCAAAGATCACAGCCCCTGATCCAACAGCAAGGGAGAGAAGAGAGAAGCGTGATCATTTTGCATCCATTCTCATTACACTATGAGCTGGGACTGAGGACGTGCTCCAAAGTTTAATTTTGTGGTAAGTTTTATACTTTATCTGTACTCCACTTTATGTGTACTTCTGCTTTTACAGGAAAATGTTTGCTGTGTTTTAAAGTCTATTAGTGGGCCACATTACATATGGTTTACACATGTGTGGTTTTATGCTTGAATTTTACTGAAAGCTGCATCAACAAATAAGCACAAATGCTGCATAAATCATTGAGGTATTCACATCAGGTACTGAGGTTATCAGTGAGTGCAATTTAGAGGTAAATGCAAACACAAACATGTGGTTTGTGCAATTTGAGGACATCCATATGATCCATGTGTAGGCACAGTGGCATGTGGTTCGACTTAGAGAGCAGTGTACACAGGTTAGAGTGGGGCGGCTTCAAAGTTCGTCATCATTTCACATGAACAGAATGTTTTTTCCACAGCCAACCACAACACAAAGCACATGTTAAAGGGGAATGGCGCTAACATTAGTTGGAAGGCTTAAAGGCTCCTCCTTTTATTTTGAACTGGTCTCTCCTCTGTTGCTATCAACACTCTTATGTGTCAACACTATGATGTCATCAAGCCAGGGAGGTGGAAATTGTTCACAAAGTGGAGGAGAAAAGCCAGAGTCAGCAGGAAAGGGCAGCAGGATGGAGGAGGAGGGGAGCTGGGTATGGTTAACGGAGGAAATGCAGAAAGACCCAGAAGCACAACATGACCCTGGTTCGGTGTTCCATGCAGGCAAATCCAATAAATGTTTTTTTTCAGATGAGAAACAGGCTTGTTTCACCTGAAGACAAAAGCTACTGAGTGAGGAGGTAAACATGAAGGTAACACAGAGGGCATAGAGGATATAGATAATTGCTGAAAACAAATACCAGACTGCAAAGGAGAATGAACATGAAGTGTTATTGTATGTCATCTGGTGCACGGCTCTACTTTAAGAAAGACTTCCTTGGGAGTGTAAGAGTCACGACTGCACACAGGAATGGTTAAAAACACAATAGAGCTCCTCAGACTGACAGGATGCCAGGAGGACAGACAGCTTAAATGTCAGGGACACAATGTGCAAACAATACAAATAAGTTAACAACACACTATTCTTTTCCTCTGAGTTTCACAAATTGATCTGGGAGTCCCATTAGGCAGGAAGGAGTCCTTTGTGGCTACTTGGAAAATTGACTCTTGACCTATTTTAAAAAGGGCTGTCATGGTTCAGAGGGAATGGCAGAGGCAGTGTCATGTGCCAAATGCGTTATGATGATCCCAGATGAAGCCAGTACTTTAGGAGAACACAGAGGAGCTTTTGTTTGACACTTGGAGGCCTCATCCCACCCACCCGAAGGCATATGAAGAAGTTCCGTGGTCAGTGGGTTTGACTTCCAGGCACTGCACAGAATGTGACACTGGAGGAAGGCTGCTTGGGAAATATTTCAGAGACTTTTAGCACCTGTAAGAGCATTAATATGGTGTCTAGTTGCATTATACACCATATTAATATTATAAAGAGTACGGTCTAGACCTGCTCTATAGGAAAAGTGCTAGGTGCTATATAAATAAAATTGAAATGAATTGAATATGGTGCATCATATGTTTGTTGTTTTTCAGGTGTACAGAAAGCAAAGTCAAGATCACCATGGATGTGAAGAAAAAGGAAATGGACCTCCTGAGCAACAGCATAGCTGCATATGCACACATCAAAGGTAAGTCACACCGCAGCCCCGCACAATACCTACATCCACCTTTTGTTAGTGATCTCTATCCAAAAAACAAGTAATAACATTTTACTCTATCTGATGTTGTTCATTTTTGTCCTTTCCTTAGCAAACCCAGAGAGCTTCGGCCTTTACTTTGTGCTTGGAGTGTGTTTCGGCTTGGTGCTGACACTCTGCCTGCTGGTCATCCGCATATCCTGCAAGACAAGGACCAACATCGTCCCCTCCACACCTGAGAAAAAAAATTTAAAGGACATCAGTGAAGAGGACGAGGAGAGTGAGGAAGACGAAGATGAAGATGGCGATGATGTAGAGGCACCTGTCCCTTTGCCCAGCACAGAAATCCCTGTTGGTAATCATACCAGCCAATCAGATGGGACACTGAGTGTAAACGTATTTACTTCAGCTGAGGAGCTGGAACGGGCACAGCGACTGGAGGAGAGAGAACGTATCATACGTGAGATCTGGAGGAATGGCCAGCCTGATATCCTGGGGTCGGGAACAGGGACTATTGGAAGAGTGCATTACTACTAAGACACATGAGGCTTCAAGGGAAACACTGTGAGCTCTGTGAAGGACAGATATAGACCTTTGGGTGGGCCTGATGTCCCTGAAAGCCTGTGAGACTTGAGAGCCTGTGTTAAATACAATGCAAACAGGACAACAGTGATGTGACATGTTGATATGCCAATACTTGGCTCTGACAGAGCTAAACTAAGTGATATTGCACTTCCTATGTAGCAATGTTATTTTCAACTGACTACATGAAATTAAACCAAGAAGTGTCTTAAAGACAGATTAATCTGTATGGAAAAGATGCAGTATGAATGTGGGAGCTGATGGACACTTTAAGTAATCGGTCTATTAAAATGTATGGCGCTTAATGACAAAAATGCACACAACTAGGTTTATGTATGTAATAAGTGAACAATGAAAGCATATGTAAGGAACATATATGTACTGTATATTGCAATGAAATAATTTGTTTGCAGTGAGGACAATTATCCTGTATACTGGTGAGTTTTTGGGGAAAATTCAAAACAGCGTTTGAAATTTCTCCAAGAAAACACTCATGAGTACTGTTAAAGGAAATTACATTGTTTGAACAAGCACATATCAATCAATTTGGGGGTTCAGAATACACAGACAATGTAAAGACAATTAAAATTGGAGTCTTTAATTTAGGAGTACATTCAATCCGTGTCTGTGTTTTCAGGGATAATTCCACCAAAGGAAATGGCAGAATTAAAGAATTAGGCTGAAATAATTTACTGTTGTTTCTCTTCATAATGCTCAGATGTCAGACAAATATACAACAGAGCTCATTCTCTGCAGTAGCTTTGGGCCATGGATTTATAATCAAGATAAAAAGAGAGAGAGAGCCTAAATTTGCTAATAAGATTAATGGAAAGGTCATTCTTTGTCATTTGTTATTTCTGCTCAATGTCTATTCTAAAAGGTTAGATATACAGTTTTTTTTTTTAAATAAAATTTCTGGGAACTCCAAAACAGTCACCTTTGACAATGTTTTTACAAGGCTCTGGTCAGACATTAGAGTTGTAAAAGTCAGATGTTCTGATAACAAACAGAATGGGATAATTTAGAATTAAATTAATTTCCTTTCCTCTTTAAAGGGAAAAAAACTTGAAAATGGAGGAAAGTCTGAACGCTAGTTCAGGTAGACGACTCTGTACCGGATGTAACGTTGCCTATATCAAGCGCACCCTTTGGACCGCAAAGGCGGTCCATTTAACCTGTCAACGCCTGCTCACTCGTTTACTGCATCTATTGCTGTACTCCTGTAGTATTTCTTACACAAACTCAAAGTCCAGCCAAGTTAGGTTAAAGGGCGCTTTTATGGATTAAAAATTCGCATTTGCGTCGCTCGCCCCCGCTGCTGGTCATATCAGATGTCCACACACACCACTTCAAGCCTGACGAGTTTCCTTCACCTGCTGTTGACACCTTGGGACCGCAGCGCCTCACTGCTCCCCTCACCAAGTTAAGTAGCCTGCTAGCTGCTAATTCTACCAGGTGTATTGTGAAGGATGTCTTTGCTGTTTATGTGCTTGGCAATGTTTTTAGCCACGCTAGCTGCGAGGCTCTGCATAGGGATGGCCAGTTGGTCCACTTTGATCCTCATTGAAATATCTCAACAACTATTTGATGGATTGCCATGAAATATTGTACAGACATTCATGGTCTCTAAAGGGTTAACGCAATCCTGCAGGCTTTGGTGTCCCCCCTGACTTTTTCTCCTGCACCACCATGAGGTTGACATTTTTGCTTTTGAGTAAAATATGTTGACATCTGATGGGTTGTCATGAAATCTGGTATATATATTCAAGGTTCCCAGAGAAAACATTTTAATGGCTTACTTGACTCCCTGAGTTTTCATCTAGCGCCACCAGCAGGTCAAATTCTTCATCATCTACTAGATTGATTGGCACATACATTCCTGGTTCCCAGAGGATGTATCCCAATGATTCCAGTGATCCCCTGACTTGTCCTCTCGTGCAACAAGCAGTTTGACGTTTTTGGTTTTGAGTGAAATATTTCAACAACTTTTAGACTGACTGGCACAAAATCTGGTGCAGGCGTGTGGTTCACAGACAGTGTAGCCTAATTATTTAGTGCCACCAGCATGTTGAAATATTTGGCTCTAAGTGAAATGTCTTGACATTTATTGGATGAATTTTCTTAAAATTTGGCACAGACATTCATGTTCCCCACAGGATGAATTGCAATAACTTTAGTGAACCCCTGACCTTTCACCTAACGCTGCCATCAGGTCAAAATTTAGATTTTCCAGTGCTTTTAGTTTAAATACCTGCAAAACTAATGACAGTCCCATCAGCCTCAGCTATACTTTGAGTATAGTGCTAAATAGAAAATGTTAGCATACGTGCTAAACTAAGATAGTGAACATAGTAAATATTGCAAAACATCAGGATTGACATTGACATTGTGAGGACGTTAGCTTGCTGGCATTAGCATTTAGCTCAATGCTCAAACAAAGTATAGAGTTGCTAGCGTGGCTATAAACTTTAAGCCTTGTTAAGTTGTCTCTCTGTTGACCCTGCTGTCTCTTTGGCATGTCTTGGAGTCTGTTGGCTACTAATTTCTGCTGCCATGCTGTTGATATTTGTCTGCTGGCTGAATTTGCTCATGCTGTTAATACGCTGGCTGCTAATTTCTTCCTCTCTTACGCTGCTGAAATTTGTTGGCTTTTAATTTCTGCTCTCATGCTTTTCCTCTTGGTTGTTTGGCATGTGTGTTACGATGGTTTGATGCTTTTGATTGGGGTTTAATTGGTTTTGTGGCATATTTCCCTCTGTGTTGTTGACATTGGTTTGCAGTTGGGCTTGTGGCATGTTAACATGACTGTTGTCCTGCACACAGCATAATTACATAATTATTTCACTGTAATGTTGTAATGTTGGCTTCAGGAGAATCACAGCACGGCTTTTGTCACGCGCAAGACAGATTTTCACATTTTCTTCACGCACTTTATGTTTGGCTGAGTTAGATAAATGATTCGACTGGGTTTATATCACAGCTTGCTTTACTGTTATTCTGTACTGCTGCTGCTTCTACAGTTACGTTGCAGCTTGTCACTGCTACATAGCATTTCATAAGAAAAGCCATCTCAGTTTACAAGATAGTATATTCCCTGATTGGAGGTGCTTTGTTTAGGAATATTCCCTTTGTTGTCTGTGGTGCCTTGTAGGAGAATGACACATAGTAGATTCCACATAATAGCTGGTGTCAGGCTCTGTATCTAACGTGGTTTTAGGGGAGGGTGTGTATTAATGTCACTCCCAAAACTCTGCAGTTCTGACTGTGGTGTATGCTCGCAGGGAGTGACGAGGTCAGAGCTTAGATGGCCAATATCAACTCTGTATTCACTTAATAAATCTGTTCCACGTGAGTTGGCTGACTGAAATATTGTTTGGCTGCCAGTAAAGACTTACAGAACATTGATGAATTGCCCACACTGGGCGAATGTTTGTACTGGACATTATTACAAGTCAATCTTATTAGTTTGGTGATTTATAGATTATGAAAGTATGAATTCTTGGCATGTCAATAAAGCCATACAAAAGGGAAAATATACAAAATTCGTATCTGTTTATGGTACGTGTCCACATTCTTTCTGTTGGCCAACCTGGAGCCAGAAACTTTAGCCTTACGTTCTTGTGCTCTGAGGCTGGTGTAGCATTGCTTGGAGGTTGTATTGGTTGGAGATGGAGGCAGGCCAAGAATGTCCGCTAGAGTCGTCCTCAAAGTACAAACTGTGCTGGAGGAGCAGACTGGCTTCAGGTTTGCCTTGTGGCCCGCTCTGTTTTCAGATGGAGCCCACACTGAAGTCTCTGTTGAGGTCTTGGAAAAGCCTCTCATGTGGTCACAGGCTTTCAGAAATCAGTGGCGTTGATGGTGTGGACTCTTTGAAGTAGTTGTGTAATTATATTTGTATAAACCTCTTGTGAATGGCGCCTACTTCCAAGTATAGGACCCAAAATATGTTTTACTAGACGCACGATTCAATATTTTGAATACCGTCTTTTTCATTTTACAGGATGTAATCAAGACACACATGTAATTAGAGGCAACATATTTTAGCCTTGTGGTAATTATGCAGTTATGAAACAATACATCAATAAAATTAAATGAACATCAACATGAGGAAAATCCAGTTAGGGAAAGCCATAAATCTGAACCACAACACAGCGTGGGAAAGATCTCTACAAAGACGGACATAGTACGCACTGTCTTTTGTGGTTGTTTGGCTGATTCCAGAAACAGCCTTTACAGATAATAATTTTAAACTTTTTTGAGTCTACAATTGCACTAACAATATAATTCTAAGAGTATATGTAGGACTGTCTTATGACTCTCCTCAGTAAAAGGCTCACATATTAAAACAGAATTTTTAATATGTGAGAGATTTATTGCCCATGATGTCATGCATATGATTTGTTTCTGCATCTGTCCAGCTCCTTTCTTTGACAGAGGCGAACTGTTCTTTGTCAGTTCAGCTCCTCTTTCTCTATTTCTAATTTTAACTCGGAAGGTTTTTTTGTGTTTGACCTCTGGGCTCCAAAATGCTTCAGTTTTCAACACTCAGTTTTCAGTACTCCCAGCAGTTCCATCTTAATTGTCTTAAATTCCTCCTATATTAATGTGCACTGTGCTGTGTTGTTGTCTGAGAGCTACAGTACTGTATGTCTTCCTAGTGAGTTAAATATTCCTACAAGCTGTGTATTATAATTTATAGGAGTGATAGTGTAGTGTAAGCAGCACCCATCATCACTGACATTATTGAATATTTTAGATGTCCCTCAGTGAAAAAAGTAAAATCTTCACTTGTGTTTGTAGGGCTTTACAGAAAGGGCATTCACTTTTCATATCTTTCAAAAAATCAGAAATGTCTGCAATATCCACTGACCCTTTGTTTGTTTAGTTTAATTTATTTCACTCCTTGTCCAAGGGGCAATGTGCCCTTAATGACCATTATTCAACACAGTTTATAAAAATAGTATGTTCCCATGGCAGTTTCAGAAGCACCCGGTCCCTTATGGGCTCCAGATGTCATCCAGATGTGCTCTACAGCGGGCAACACTAGTAGGCTTAGACAGGAGCACACCACCAGTACCACCACCGCCGTCACCATTTGGAGCCAAAACCAAATCAGTACGCCTTACTCTGAAGATACCGTGGACCAAATATAGTCAAGTTAAATAGCTCTCCCTGTGGCGGGTGCAAAGTATTTCTCATTAATTCTCTTCCCACGTTCGCTACATCCATCGCCATGAGTCACAAAGTTCATTGTTTCAGAGTGAGTCAGTTTTTCTCTGAGTGACACAGGATGCCTTTTCCACTTAACTACAAAAAATACAGTTGACCACAAACTCCATTAACATCAGCCATTTTCTTGAATCTTGAATCTTGACACATTTACTCTTCTGAATTAAATATGTTTTGTTTTCTAATGTGAGGTCACTAGTGCCCGGTCTTTTCCACCAATCCAGCATTCACTGACAAGTTTAGCGCTTCTCTTTATGTAGAATAGTCATACAGTGCCCCCCAGTGGATTGTTGCAGCATTACATTCTGGTGTAAAAAAAAAAAAAAAAAAAAACACCTGCATGTCAAGCCATATTTTTGACTAGTATTTCAGGTATTAACATTCAGGTAACAATGCCACTTAGGATGACTTAAAATTATATTTTATCACAGTATTTCCTGCTATGTACAGCTGCATATATTACACACTCTGTTGAGGCATTAATTATGTAAATGTTAATTATTGTAAATGTAAAGTAAAACCTATGATAAAAATAATAATGGTGACAGTTGAAACAGAACAATGTAAAACATTAATTTGCAACCAAATGTAACCCACATAGGACCAATATTTGTGTTTTCCAGCATTCAAATATGTAAAAAATTTAACAGTACATCATTTAAAAATGTTGAGAAGGATCAAGTTTCTCCGGTCCAGTGCAGGATTAGCTTGGTCCTATGTCCAACTCTACTTTCTGATTTAGCCCTCACTTGTCTGCAGTGGGAGAGCTTGCTTGTCTTCTCCATCCCCATTCCGTGTCAGAAAAATGTTCATCTTGTTTAAATTTGCAGTACGAGAGCCTGCATTGCACAGTGTCAGACAGACAGCACAGTCGCAGTCTGTGTTGGGATTAATTCTTTCTCTTTAAACCGTGTACTTCTTCCTGTATGGAAAAGACATTTTTTAACAATTAATTGTACTACAGTCATGATCTTGGGAAGCACGACTTCTGTATTCTTTCTTGTGCCAATATGCAGCAGTAAGCAAGTATGAATGCGTGCAAAACTCGAGGCATGCCTCACTGACCTGCAGTACCAGTCGTTTGTTTCTCTCCTCCCTCAGTTCTTCTTTCACTTCCTGCATGTCTTGCCTGATCAAAAGAGACAGAAACAAAAAGGGGAGTTTGCAGACATGGGTATGTCAAAATAGGTCAAGATGTATACTCCAAGTTAAATGAAGGTATATGAATTTATAATGTTACTTTTGTAGTGGGGATTAATTATATCCACAGAACCCCTACCCCCCTACAGATAATTATCATCTGCAGCTCCCCTCTGCTTTACGGAGCTTTATAGTGAGTTTCAGCTCATTGTTTGTTTTGGCCATTACTTTTCTCTTTTCAGACAGACACAGTTAGCAACTAGCTTGTAAACATATTGAAGCATTTAGCAGAAAAAGAGCCAGATATTTCCCTCGGGAGTTGGTAGAGACAAAAAAAACCCCCCAGAGTTAAACAAGAGTTAATAGTAGACTTTACATTCATCAGGTGGCCAGACTCCAAAAGAATGACAATGTTGTTCGGTAACTGGGCCTTGATTGAAAGCATTACCATATAATTACCATTCATTACCATTACCATATAAAAGTCAACGTCCTTCAACAGTGCAGACAGTACTTCAGGAGAATTGTATTATGGGTCATGTAGTGTATCGGAAAGCTTTGTTAAGGCATCAAGGGTAAAGAGGCTAAGAACTGGTGATTTTTTTTTTCATTCAAATAAAATTACAATTTATATCCAAAATGCGAAATTATGTTTGAAAATGGGACACCTACAACATGACAACAGGCATGAATGAATTTCATTAAGGACCACTGATTTGAGCAAGTAGCTATGTTCACAACAATTTATGTAAAAACCTTTTGAATGCCACCACAGGTGTGTTTGGTACTCTTGATTAGAGTAACTGATTAGACCTCTTGCTAGGTTAAAGCTACGGTAGGTAATGTATTTCAGAAGCATTTTTTGTTACATTTGTTGAAATTCTCTTTACTTTCTGACAGCAATCAATAAATCAAATGCTTTGGGTGGGGAGAAAAAAAATCCGGTATCTGTGGCTGTCGCAGGCATGTAATAAGGCTATCCAATCATTTAATTCAGCCTGAAGGAAATGATTGGCTGGCCTATCTGCCTGTCTACCTATCTGCCTGCCTCCCTGCGCGCACTCTGCCCATGCATTCATTACCATGAAAATGTGTTTTGTGGGAGTGGCTTTAAAGGGAGGCCTGAAGGGAGGGGGTGGGATTCATTTGGTTGGATACTTTCAAATTCTAGCTGTCTCTTGCTAGTTTCTCCAACATTACCTACCCAAGCTTTAAAGCAGGGTGGGGCTATACAGGGAATTACATGATGTCACAAAACGCTATGGACAAATAAGAATGATTACAGGGTAAGTTGCGACACTTTAACAGGTGCAACGAACTAACAGGAGAGCGAGGGAGATGTCAGTCAAGCCCAGTTTGTACACATCTACGCAGTCCTTAGGAGAGGCCTAATCAGGCAACATAAGTGAAAGAAACTGTGTGGGTGGACTATGGGAGTGTAGGCTGATGTTTTTGTTTTTTCTACTTAACATGCTGTTAAAATGGAAAAATGTTTTTTCAAAATACATTCATTTTCAAAACCCTGTAGAGTCTCCTTCAAAGCTACAACTGAATAACATGTTGAGGGCTTAAGAAGATGACTGGCCAGGAAATCATGTGTCTACAACTGCACACAGCATGTTGTGTGTCTGGGATGTTTCATATTAAAAAGCAAATCAAAGAGACAAGAGATGCAAAAGATCTAACATTGTTCAATGTCTTTTTTTTTTTCTAAATGGAGCACATGTTTAGTACACAGTTTGTATTTGATTAGTCACTTCCTGCGTGGGCTAGTGTCCACAAACAACACCAGAAATTAATTTGGGCTAGGAGGGTCTGTCTATGCCTTCTCAGTTAGGGAAGATGGGGAACTTGAATGTTATGATGTCCCTCTATGTGATTCAAGGCGACAAGATTTTTTAATACAGTAGCTTTACTTAAGTTCTAAACACCTCTTAAATCAGTTGCTCAGGTTTTAAACAAACATTACAAATGAGCAGTACTCACTCATGTCGTGCCTGTAGCAGCTCCAGAGTCATCCTCAGCTCTTTGATTTCAGTCTGCAGGCTTTCCACAGTTGGTTCTTCTTTATGAGTCACTGTTCTGCCATCCACAACTACTTTCGGTGGTACTGGTCGAACTGGAGGTGGCGTCCTGGGTCGATGATCAGGCTTTGCAGGTGGTGGCAGGACATTTTCTGAACCCTGCAATGAATTAGGTGGCTTTGCATGACATTGCACAGACCACTGAACTTCATTGGCTTTATGCTTAAATATTTACTCATCCAAATGAAGTGTAAAATACACAGTGCACACAATATGTTAAATGTTTGATTCTTTACTGAATTAGAGCTAATCTCAGACGAGATAACGAGAAATAATGCATGTGCTGTATTGTATCCGGAAAGCAATCAATGTCACAAACCTTTTGCAAGCCAGGTAATTTTTCCGTCTGGAACTTTTTTGCAGATATTTCTGGTTCTGTCTGGTCAGTGGCATTCTGAGCCTGCAAAGGAGCATAAGCCACGCCTTAATGGAAATCATTGCCTATAATCATTCGTCACAACCTGCCTTAAGAACTCTCATTCTCCAACTATGCCAACGTGACACGTAGGTATGCAGCCAAGTAAAAACCATAAAAGGATACTTTAGGGAATTTTAGATCAGGCCCAAGCTTGTTGCTGTCAGTGTAAAGTGTGCATGTAGGCACGTGTCTATCAGTAGGGCCTTTTCTCTTGCTCAAACACATCTTGTGGCTACATTGCATTCTGATCTATTGAGAGTGCAAGTGCAGAAATTGTTATCTCTTCCTCTCTTACAATGAGTTCTCTTCTGAACCGCTGAACTGTAGTGCAAAATGGGTGAGTCTAGGAAATGAGTAGAGCCTAGAAAAGCCTTTTCTCTTAACATTTACCACTCATGGCATAGTTTTTCTACATTTTCTGTTATTGAATTGCAAGTTGTGTTGGAAATAACTTGACATGGAAATATGTCACTGCATAAAAGCATACCACCAAAGAACAAAATGGGCCTAGAAATGCAAGGTACCACTAAATGTGTTCAGTTCCATTTTGTCTGCCATCTAAATACCTTTACCTGACAAGTATGCACAAGATAAAGGAGGGCGTTGCCTCATTGTTGCAGTGATAATCTCAAGCTGCAAAGGTCAATACAGAAATGGTGGTTAGCACTACCTATGGTTTAGCAGGTTGTCAGTGGCTCTTGCCTCAGTTAAGTCCATTATCTAACTCTTCTCTCTATTGTTCACACTTCCGGCAAAAGTGAGAAATCAATATGAGTCTGTCACTAACGTGGACTATTGCTGCTGATGGTGGTCTCCTCTGCGGGGGTTTGGCTCTGTTTGCTGTAGGATGGCTCAGCTTTTCAGTCTGCAAATCCACTCCATCAAACTGGTCGGTCTCTTTCTCCTCCGGTTGTTTTGGTGAAACAGGAGCCACATCACCATTGATTCTGTTGAAAATAAGAGCAGAATTTTATAAGATTTGAATTTATTTCAACCTATGAAAGAAGTAAATGAAAAGTGTGGAACATAAAGGGGAAAACGAATCAGAATCTCTCAACAATTCTCTCATAACATTTTTGGTGAAAGTAAACTGGTGCATGGGTTGTAGTTCATATTTTCAAAAGACAAAATAAACAGAATGTGGTTTTCAGTTTCCTAAGCTCTGATGGGTGCAGGTGCAGAGCATGGCAGCTGCAGTCTTGAAGACTCTCTGAATGTCTTATTTTGTCCTGGCATCTGTTTCACTTTCACAGCCCATATGCAATGATCGCAAATCTCCAGAGTCACAACTTCAATAACGTCATGCAGTTAGATCTGATATGAGGTTTATAAATAATCAGCCTTGAGGTAAAGGCCTGCAAGACTGAGCTTTTTAAACATTGAGAAGGATTCTTAAGGAAGCTGGAAAGATATTCCTTCCAAACACATTTGCTTGGAAACAATTTTCAGAAAAAAAGCTTCTCCATTAGCAGCCCCCTCAAGACAGGGACATTTTTGTTTTCTCAGTTGTGTGTGTGTGTGTGTGTGTGTGTGCCTGCTTGTGTGAATTTTGCTCAGGAAACAGGAAATGGGCTGCTCTCGTCTGTTTAGGCCCGATCTGACTCATCCCAGAGTTTCCACTGAGCCACTAAAGGTCGGGCATCCTGGCATTCTTCTTAAAGGACACCATGGCAACCGGTGGCAGCAGCTAAAACCTTTAACATCTAAAGGCTCCACTCCCGGTGACCAAAGAGGAGAAAGTGTTCCTGACATTTCCTAAAGGCCTTTTGCTTTAGAAAGGTTGCAAATGAATCACTATTCATGTCCCTGAGTTGGACGACATATTCTCTTGTAAGTCTTTAGTGGATTGCATGGAGATTAGTCGTGAGACACAACATCAGAGATGCTTTGGCATCACTCACTTGGGTAAAACCTTGTTGGGTTTGTCTTTGACTGGAGGCGGGCTGGGCTTGATGGATGGCAGCTTGACTTTGGTTGGAGGATTGCTTCTCAGGTCCTTAGCCTCTGGTTTATCATCTGTAAAGCAAATTCATCACATTACTCCACAACATTATTTATCTTTGAAAAAAATGTGTCACAATAATGTTATAATTATAATAAAAGCCATCACCATATATACCTTTTGTCTTGCCTGAACCGCCTTTCTCCATCGCTGAGGTCTCTGTCTTCACTGAAAAAGTAGTAGAGAATGAACCATTACCACAAAGTTGTATTTATGTAAATAGCATGGCTGCACTTTAGATTAAATATTAAAAGTATTTTATCTGGTAATCCTAAAATTTTAGAAATTGACACCTACATTGGGATTTCGTCAGACAAATATTGTTGCTTTGAGGCTATTGGCCAGCATTAAAATGTTTCTCTTTAAGCAACTGCTTTAAAGGTGCTCTCAATCTGCAGGGCCTTTCCCAGGCATCATTGTGTGTACAATATGAATATAGAGCAGGTTGTTGCTAAAAAGAGCATGCATGCTCAGCAAATCTGCCTCAGATAGTTAAAAGTTAGCTTTCAGACCTCGTGCAGGTGTGGCTTCTCCTGTAATAAATGAAAGTACTGATACACTCCATTATGCTTATGTTGACATCACCACTATTAATATGTTACTGTATTATTGTTTTCATTGACATGACTTAGGCAAACTATATATCACTGCCAGTGAAAAAACTGCTGTTTTATTTTATTAGTCAAAGAGAAGAATTTGCATTTGTTTACCCCAGAAAGCATTATGGTTTAATGTGGTGGAGAAAAAAATGCTACTGGTCTTTTAATTAAACCGTAATCGAGTTTATGAGCAGTTGCATGGGAAGGCAAAGATGTGCACATCACTGGAGCAGACGAGGTCACAGCTGTATCCAATAGCACTGCAGTAACAGTTCCTATGGCTCTCAACAAGTTCATCAGGGACAGTCACTCTGGCTCAGCTCATAGAAAAAATACAGCCCATGAGAGACAATAGATGCTTGAATTAGGAAGCCTCAGTGAACTGAAGGTAATGTGAGAGATTCCTGTTTGCAAGTCAAGTGCTTAATTCATACAGAAGAGGTTGAGGAGCCTGGTTACAGCTCTGCTAAAGAAATATATAAGAAATAAAACTGCTCTAATGCTCCTAAAAAAAGAGCATAATACATAACGCTTAGGACTCTTAGACCGAATGAGAACACAGGAAGCCTACCTTGAGTGTTCAAAGCATTGTGCAACATTCCCTCTCAAGCAAACCATCCACACAGCAGTAGTAGCACAAGTGCTGCTTCTTGTGCTGGTTGTGAAAATCTCTGTGACAGAGCGCTCGTCGGTCCCCCCACCCCCTCGTTTCCTCCAAGACTCCTGAACTGTGTCATGTGACCACTCTAACCATCCCCCATCAAACTATAGTCTGAGACTTCCTTTGAAATTCTTGTGAGTAATACTGTGTGGAAAAGCGGATATATTTGAATAATAAAGTGTTGTGTTGTATCCACAGAACAAAACAAAGACACAAGACAATGATGACAGTGGCCAACAGTCACTCTGTTTCTGTGTGGCATCGGAGTCTTAAAAGAAGAAATGAAAAAGAAAAACTGATGTAATGAGTTTAATGTGGCAATGCAAATTATATGACCTGTGCTGATATTCAGTTAGTTCTGTTGACATCTTTGACTAGCAGAGCACTTTGTATGGAACTGTTTCACCTGCCTGTTTAACCACAAATGTTTTTGATGAGTATGCATTTTGAATTTCCATCCATGGGAAGAGTTGGCAGTCTAAAGTTGAAATTTTTGTGGATTTGTTGATTGTTGTTGATGTGCTAAATCTGCAACTTGCACCACTGACAGCACTCCTCAGCTGAAACTTGACAAGAAGCCACATCCTGCTCTGTTTGGCTCGCAGATTTGATTTCTACATCTTCTTGTTTCAAAGGCTGTTAATGTTCATTCACTCTTTTTTTAAATCACCAAACTAAAAAACTAAAACTTTGGCTGCAATTACTGTGAGAATATGTCAACAATTTAGAAAATTGAAAGTAATCAAAACTTTTACAAAGAAAATCTACCACCCAGAAATACCATTACATTGATTAATAGTTGGTAACAAACCTAGCAAAACTCAAGTAATGTACAAGGTATAAAATCGTATGTAGTACGATACTTGAGTAAATGTACTTAGTTACTTTCCACCACTGAGTAGGTGAGCATAGATGGAAATGGAAGAAACGGAAGTATGATTAACCAATGTAGTGAATTAATATGTATAACCATACAAGGGCTTCAAGTTGCTTCAGCTGCACATTGAAATAATAACATTGATCAGGGGACCATTTTGGCTGCTTTTATACCACATGCTGAAAATCACCCAACCTTTCCGATTTCTCCATCTACTAAAACAACGATCCATCACAGTCAGCACACTGCCAGGCTCAACACCACTGCAGCCAGAAGTCATGAGTCAGAAGAGAACCTCTAAAACATGAAGCCTAGCTCCCCACTCTAGTGTCAAACAGTGTTTGATCAATGAAACATGCTGTTCTCTTACCTGAGAGTTTCTTGTTTAAGTTGCGTGCAGGCGGTTGGCTTGTGGTCACAGACTAGAGGAGGAGAAATGGGAAAACTCAACAGGTTGGCAAGTACGTCCCCTTGTGAATTAAAGGCATCTCTATTTTACAAACTGTTTCCACTAAGGGAATTTTCAGTGAGTAATTCCAAAACAGAGGATGTTAAAGACAACCCTGACTCAACTCCATACTGGCTGCAGAGTTGCTAAAGTAAGACAAATACCAGCCAGCTGCAAAATAAACTGGCATTGTGTACTTTGCATTTTGAGCCATTTCAAAATGAAAAAAAAAAAAATAAAGTATAGCAGATATGAATTATTTCAAAGAATGTCCATGGCTTCATGGTAGCACAATGCAATCAAATCTTGAATATCTTGAATATTGGAAAGGTCCAGTCCAGCAAGGATATTCTTGAGATTGTGTTTTAATCCACTCACTTGCTGATTGTCCACTGGTGGTATCACCATGACAAAGTTATCAGGAAAGAAGCCACAGCGTCCGTTTAGCTCTCCCTCCCACCAGCCTTCATCTTCTGTTTCCTTCAGATGGAGATTAAAGGGTCACATTAGAAGCGCAAACGCGGCTGTGTCCTTTGGGACGTGAAATTGCTGCACAAGAGGTTACCAAACGGTCAAGCAAGACATGGCAGCCTTATTATCAATTTATCATAGAAGGTATCTCAAAAATCTTTTTCTATGGTACCATATGATTTGGGTGACGAATGTGCATCACCTTGTGCACTGTGGCACATGAGTTCCTTAAAAGTGACACAACTGGTTTGGCTGGATGAACTATATGATATACCTGCAACTACTTTGTAAGAAAAGAAATTGCACCCGAAGGAGTTTATGAGTCTGTTAAAAGCATGACATCATGGGAAGACACGTTAGAAACAATGCCTGAAAATAACAATACAATGTGCTCAAACCTTTCTCAGTATCACTACAACGTCTCCTTTTTTCAGTTCCAACTCATCCTCCGCTTTGGCCTTGTAGTCAAACATGACTTGGCAACACTCCACCGCTGAGGAGACGAGAGAGATAACATGGAACCTGCGCATTTATAGTACATGTGTGACAGGAATAAAAGGTTTCAACCATGATGACTAATCCTGTCATCCTTGTATACAACCTTAACATTACTAACTCACAGAATAACTGGAAAGAGGTTGTGACAAACTGATAAAAGATAAAAAGTTAAACCTTGATCCCAGAAGGATATTGCACTCTGATGCAAGTGATTAATCAAGCCATGTTACTGTAAGTATTTACACTTGACCCCACCCGTAAACCATTCAGATAAAAGTACAGGAATTACTATTTGTCACAAGCTGTTCAAAAGTAGAAACAGTGTCTAAAATGAGGGTATCCCCTTAGCCTTTAGTCCATTATTGTGCAAACGGTTTATGAACTAGTAAATGCTTTATAGCAGCTTATGATATGACTTTAAAAAAAACATGTGAACATACCATTTTTTGCTTTGTTCCTCACACTTGCTCTTTGAGATATCTGTATGAGGACAAAAACAAAGTACATTAAGTCAAAGGTAAACCGTTCATACGTTTCAGAAACGCAATTTCTGCATTACATACCTCCTTATTGAACACTGCATCAGTGAGCTTGGGTCTTGCCTTGCTCTCATTGTGCTTGCCGTCTGTAAAAAGAATATCACCTATAATGAGTTCTGGTAGGGTTTTTTTTGTTTAGTTTAAATGTACAGAAAAAAGAACAAAAAAAGTCAACAGAAGTTTTGGCTTTACCAACCTTTAGGGGAAACAAAAATTTCTTTGACAAAATTTGACGGAAATGCTCCCACTTTGCCATTTTTCAAACCCATCCACCATCCATCTTCAATCTGTTGTGTTATGTCAAGGAGACACAGCAAGAAAGAATGTGAGAAAACATTTTAAAGACAAAATAAGTATTGTATGGCTGCACTAACACTTTGCTAAAACACTTAACATTCTCATCCAGTATACATTCCAGAGATTACAATCAGCCTGTTTTTAGGATCTCTGATTAATTGATGGCATGAACTCTCAGAATTAGTCCTGATCAGTTCACGTGTATTTCCGTAAAGCTGTAATTTGTCGGGGAAACATGCTTTGTCAGCCTGGTGGCCAAATATAAAGGGAATGTCATACCCAAACAATTAATGAATACCTTTTGTAAAACACTCTTCATTTACCCAGGGAAGATTGGCTGAGCACATTTAACCGACGCACTGATTTATATTCAATGCTAAGGGTTTGGTTAATAAGTAGCTTCAGCAAGCATGAGGTAAATGCCTTGCTTACAGGCAGCTTAACAGTAGGCTACCACAGCTCATTTGCAGAGCATCACTGACTTCATCATCACATTGAGTTCAAATGTGAGTGTTTGAGTAGCGATAAGAAGACTCTACCTCTTTGATGATCTCTACAGTCTCCCCAACAACCAGTTGCAGCTCATCTTCATTCATGGGGCTGTAGGCAAACGCTACCTCGCATTTCCTCATCTGTTTCATCATCTTCGCTGGAAAGACAAAGAATCACCAGCCACATCAATGGACCGATGTAAAGTTTATAATGTACTTGGTAATACTGGTGGAGAAAGAAGAGCTCAATAATGGTGTGTTTAGTTTGATAGGAGGCAGAGTAGTCAATTCTCAACAGGACAGCTAGACTGCAAAGCTCACACATACGTTTCTAACATGTCTAATCACTCAAAGGCACTGTTTTTTTTTTGTCTGCTCCATTTTCACATATTAAACTTTGTTAGCTTTGTGTTGCGAGGATGTGGTAAACATATATTTACAGTCAGGTTGCTTGCTGCACTGTCTTGCTGAATGCATGCACCACACTAACCACAATTTTAAACACTTTTAAGACCATAAAAGTTACAATAGAAAAATCAACCTGTTTTGAATAGCATTGTCAAATATTTAATGGTTTATTTTGAGTTGACTCGTGTGCAAGCTGAGATGAAGTGTTCATACTGCAATGTGTGCAGATTTTTTAACAGGATAATTACTAAGAGTACATTAAATGTAATATAATCATCTCTAATTGACTGACAATGACATAATGTGCCTGACGGTGCAATGCCAAAAGACAATTAACTCTGGATATTGCACACATATAAGTTTTAAACAGATTTAATTGTTTGCAAATGCAGAGTTTCATTCCAAATGGAGATGTGGACCATTTGAAGTAACTGATACCATCTGCCAACCAAATGATATCAGAATTCACTCCATTGTGGGTAAATATTAGAGCAGATGGTTGCTTACAAATTATGTGGCTTTTTTTTAAAGATAAAACTATTTTGTATTGCAAAAAAAAGTATTTTCCTGATAAAGGTCTTGGGTCCAAAATATCACATAAAAATTAAAAAATATGGATATTGGCAGGAGTCTGATCACATAAAATATTGTTCGGTGAAACTTAGCAAGCAAAATAACCCCAGAATGAATATGAAGGCTTTAAAATGAAAACCCTTCACATGCTTTTTGGACAAAGTGTGAATAGCTACTTGCTTTCTAAGCTGATAGCAGTGAAGAAAGTAAAGAGTGCTGAGAATTTAGACTTAGCATTGTACTTTTTCTAAGACTTCGTGGTTCCCTCTTGCTGTCACCTATCAAATAGACTGGCACCTCCTGTAATGAAAAACCAAAACGGGGCATATTTTAACACGTGGATAAACATGAGCATACATAAAGACACAGTACGGTGACAGTACAATGTTGTGGGCTGTATAGCGTTAACAGACCTTGACAAAGGTGGCAGGGAAGATGCCTCTCTTTCCTCTCAGCTCCCCCTCCAGCCATCCCTCCTCGCTGGCCTTGGTGACGTTTTTGACCACATCCCCCATCCTCACTGTGATCTCGTCTCCCATGGTGCCCTCGAAGTCGATCAGCACCAGCACCTCTACAGTGGAACCGTAAATGGGGCAGAAAATTTGATTCTTTGCACAAAGGCTGGTGTACTTGCTTCACAAGTGATGTGTCCTGACATTTCAAAACCAGCACAACCTTCTAAGCAGTGGAGGCTAACCAAGGATATGGGCTTTGAACAAATGTAAATTGTTAGAGAGAAACTGTACACTCTTCTGTCACTAATCACTCCTTACAAGTAGATAAACATATTTTCCATGTCCGTATTTTCCTGCAGCAATTTACTTACTTAACAGAGCTGAAAACTCAACAAATTACAGAAAAGTCAGACAGCATTAGTAGGTTTTTCAGCACTCACTGACACAAAACAAATCTCATACAAAACATAAGATTACCCTAATTTTCCCGCAAACACAAATACATACAGTCAGGCTATGCAATGGTATCCGTATACCACTGCTTTAGTTTTATTTCCATGCCAAATTAAAATACTTTAACAGCAATAATCAATAATAATAATAATAATAATAAAGAGCATTTTCTGAAGACACAAAACAACTCAATTTTTTCATTGCTTTGCACTTACTATGTTTTACCATCGAATCTTCAGAATCTAAGCAAACAGATGGCTGAGAGGATTAAAACATCGAGAAATTCCACCAGTGTATAAGAAAAAGCCATAATGCTGACTCACCCATGGTGTCTTTCTTTCTTTCTCCTTTGGATCTGAATATGTAATTCCTTCGCAAAACAGTGAACAAACTCTTGAGTAGAAGGAGAACTGAAAGAGTGTGGTTGTGTTTAAGACAGAGATATGGTAGCCTAGGCCCTTCTTCCTACTTGTTAAACATTAACATTGAGCAACTTTTCCTGAGGCTTGTCATGGCAAGTCAACAGTAAGAAGTAGGATGGGTCATACAGTACTGAGAGAGGGGGGAGAGCAACAGAGAGAGGAGGAGGAGAAAGGGAGGAAACGGGAGAGAAGAACAGGTAAGACAGGTTTATACTGAAAGAACAAAGCTCATAATAAGTGAGACTTAAAATGGAGCATGGCAACATAGTTCATCTGCAACAATGATAATATTAGAAGACAAAAGTCAGCATTCACAAGCAGCTCAATTACACTTTAAACCAGGTCTGTTGGCTCATTCATATATCGCCATACAAATTGAAAAGAAATTCAAACTCAATACCTTGTTTATGCTTCTTGGTATGAGTTTGTTTGTTTTATGAAGTGTGTCTCCATAATGTTGTTGTTGTTTTTGTGCATCCCTTGAGGCAAAGTGGCTGGCCATTTACAGAAAGTAGAACAAGGCTACGCAACACTGAATTTCACACACCAAATAATACACAGCAAAGAAAAGTAACCAAATACATTTTATAGGAAGATAAAAATGTACTTTAATAGTTACATATAGGCTGTAGTTGTAGTAACTCAGCCTAATGACTTAACATATTAACTTGAGCAAAGGAAAGGGAGATATGAAGACCTGCTTCACTCAAGTACTTCCTCATCTTCCTTGTTGGATGTTAGTAAGTGTGTCCTCCCAGTCTATTTATATATATACAGTAATTTGCAGAAAAACGTCAATGTACTCAGTGCACACAATAAAATTGTACAATATCATAAAAATACCATTACAGAATTAGACATTGTCTACTAGAGTCTTGGTGAACAGAGTAAGAAAGTGTTTTTATACGACTTGTGTTTACACTGGTTATGACAGAAATGTCAGAGGGCAGAAGCTGCTAGTCAGGGTGGAGGACATGCACTGGTTCTGAGATGATCTGTCTAATTGTTTAATCAAAGACTACCTGGAGACTCCAATGACTTTCATGGCTCTGAGTGAAGCAGGTCATCTTGGCCTTCTTCTGTTGAACAGAGAGGTAATCAAATCAGGATGAGTCGCCACACCCCAAGATGCTCTGAACTACAGCATGATAAAAGAGGAGCTGCGTAGTGTGTTGACACAAAATACCCTGATAACACACAGGAAAGGTAGCCTCTTGAAGGATCTACACAGACATTTAGCATTTCTCATTATTGTCATATGCACAAGTATGTACATGAATCAACCTAAGTTGTAATATGTTTTAATATAGCCATGGGGAGTGGTCCTACAGGGCTAAGGAACAAAAACATGGTTGCATATGCTAATTTCTGAATTGAAACACAAGGTGACAGTGTCATCAGAAGACTTAACCATGTAGGCTAGTTGTTTGCTCTGCAGCTGGTGCATTCATTTAGAATTAAACAATCAGTGAGCTGCCCCCCAGGGGTCTCAAGAAAACAAGGCTGTTAACTGAAATTTTAAAAATTTAGCACTGCTGGCTTTTGGTTCTCAAGATGATTATTCACTCAATGAACTATACTGTTGACTGTCACTGTGCAAATGGTGGGAGTCTAGCTGTGGACTACAGTACATCAAGCTGCAGCTGGCTTCCCATGAGAAAACTACAATAATCGCCATAAGTGGCTTTTCAAATAATACACCTGAATTGCTCTCATACCTGAGAGAAATTACAATAAAAGACAAATCAAGGCGAACATTAAAGTAATCAGTGTCTCTTTTAATTTACAGAAAAGAACAGTAACAACACCTGTTTAAAAAAGCAATATTCCCTAAGCAGGTAACCTTTTTAAACAATAAAATGTGAATCTCAATCTGTTGGCCTGTATTGTACAAATAAGACCAGTGCACCCACAGCAAGGCACAATAATGTGTAATTCACTTGTATGGGCAGTTTTCCGGAAAGCCAAATCCTAGCTTTAAGGAAAAAAAAAACATTGGAGATATGCAAACATTCTTATTGTAGGATTAGACATACTGTACTCCTTGTCCTACAAACTACCCTGTATTTCTGTTTCTTACAAACTACGGACTACACAAATGCTAATTTTGAGCCTCTTCTATCACAATGTTGATACAGTTGCACACGGTTTACATAATTGATTAAATCAGCATTGGCTGGAGAGAAGTTTGCAAACAGCAAATGAAAAACACATCAAAATCTATGGCATTAAGAACAAATTCTCCTTTAAAGACAAAGTCAAAATCCTGCCTAGCCAGGTACAAAAACTACAATGAGCATCTTTGGAGGAAAACATATAATCACTATCAATATTATATTATACATTGATAAGTGGTATACAAGATCAAATAGCTACTCTAAAGTATAGAAATCTTTGACAGCAAAATGTTATTATAAGGATAACTACCTGTACATTTAATAACTATACTGCTAGTATTGTAGATCTGTTGCAGAGTATAACCTTTGACCCCATACAGTTTGGTCCCATTGTCAGATCAGGGTCATTTGTAGAGTGCCCAATTGGCTAAACAGTGATGTTTTTACGTCAACATGAACTACAGTGTACTTATTGCTGTCATTTTAATCCAGTCAAGACACAGCTCAAAACAACAAGCCTGCTTTGTAAAAAAAACAAAAAAAAAACTCATAGTTGGATAATTGGAGTAGATTTTAATGCATTTACCAGTATAGAACTATTTATCTTGTAGCCCGCTCACAAAACATTTCTTCATTTCCACAAGTATAAGGCACAAGCTGATTTGATCTACAATGTGATTTTCTCTTGCTACTTAAAAATACACAAATACAAGTTAACGAGTCATTTTTTAATCATTCCTGCGAGAAAAGTGTAAATATTACCAAAATGCTGCATTGAAAGTTTCACTTTACCATATAAAGCAAAAAACATGTAACATAAATCCAAATTCTTATGAGAAACAGCAATTCAGCCTTAAACAGTGCTTCTACTAGTTATAAGTTGCATCCTGATGTTGAAAATCAGAGTTTGTAGCCTACGCTGAAATTAAAGCATAAAAGTTTTCCTAGCGATAGCTGAGTCTTAAACCATTTTAATCTGTATTTATGAATCCATTTTGGTGGATAAATTTACTGAGTCAGATCCCATAACAACACAGAAGAAAATTTAAGATTTTCAGCCCATTGCTTCACTGCTCAAGTATTCTCTCCATCAATTTCTCCTTCTTTATGGTCCTGTTCTGGCTCCTCTCCCTGTGCGCCACCTTGCTCCCCATTGACTTGGAACTTGTCGTGGGCCCATTTGGGGCTATTGGTGTTGGGACCCCCACTGGCTTTGCGGATGATGAATCGTGCCCTTCCACGCGAGAATCCTCCCCGTCCTCGCCCTCGGTTGTCCACCCACTTGCCCTCTGTCTCCATGTCTCGGTCATCGTGCTGAGAGAAAGATGGAAAAAGGATGGAGGTCTGTCAAGAAAACAATTGCAAAAGTGCAAACTTGAGCTAGATTAGACTAAAGGACACCATGTGGTTAATTTAAACAGAGATGGGAGGCATGAATGGGAAAGAGATTGACTCTACCAAGTAGTATTTTCTGCTCTTGGGCGTGTACTCTGGGTCCCAGTCTTCATTTTTTGGGTGTACTGCCATGTTTGCCATGTTGTTACTATATGAACAGTTTCCCTGATAATTTCCTCTGTTCCAGCCCCTTCCACGAATTCGGACTTGCTGCAATCAGAGAAAAAGACAAGGAGTTGAAAAGCAGCAAAAATCAGTGCTACACAGCAAACTGTGAAAGTCAAATGTACAGTGGAACTTGACACAGCCAATGCTCCAAACTATGCTCCTCCATTAACCCATCATTCATCAAACTTACAAATCCTCCACGTGGCCTGCCTCTTTCAACTGATTCTGGTGACTCCTTTTGATCCAGTCGGGTCCTGTTAAAGCCTTTATCTTTGGGATCAGACTTGCCATGGGGCAAATCTTCTTTTTGGGACTTAGAGGACGAGGAAGATGAGGACGAACTCGAGCGAGAGCGTTTCTTTTTACTTTTCCTAGAAGAAGAAATGGTATATGCAAAATCCTTCATGCCCAACTGTTTATCATGCAGGGTAAATGAACAGCAGGATTCAACATATTTGTAGATAGTTTGTATTGTTTCAAAGTACAGGGCAGTTGCACATACTTTGATCTCTCGTGGCATTTGGAGAACTTTTCCACAGATCTCTCTCTACTAGAATCTGGGGAATCTCCCATATCTCTTCCCCGATCCTGATTATAAACTCTTTCATGGCTGGAATATTTTTTACGGCGCTCAATATCCAAACGAAGGTCCATTGGGTCACCCTTCATTTTTTCTCCGCCGTCCTGAGCAAAACAAAACAGAACACAACGTCGTGGACAGACTTTGGATTAGCATGTAGATTCTATCAGTCTGCTCTCAGCCAAGCTGGTTTGTAAACTAAATAGTGAGGCCCATGGGTAAAGGGGAAAAACCTGAGTAACAGCCAGCTGGCATTAATAAAACCAAGTGAATTTTCCAGTGCACTTAAAGGGCCAAACCAGTAGTTTTGCATGTTTTAGGATTACCTAAATATCTGAACCATTCTCCAAAGCATATGTTGTTAGATGGATTTTTCTGCCTTCAAGGCAGCTATTTAAATATCGTAAGAAAATCAACTTTTAAAAAACTTTGCTTCAGATAGGCAATCCATCACAGTCAACATTTAGTCAGCTTTGTTTTGTGTCAAAGTGAAGTTATTGCAATGTCAGCCGTGGGAAGGGTGTATTTTGAAAACCTCCTGACTGGTGCATTCAAAAGTCCAGCATCCAAGGTTTCGAGAATTTGCTGCACAACAGCAACAAACAGCACCAGCATATTTCACATCATTCGTTTGTCTTCCATGTGTATCATGATGTTCAGCAGCCAATTCCCACATTTTAAACATCAGAGCCTCAGCGACATGGTGCTTTCAGGTATTTGTAAGCAAGTGTTTTCAAAACAATCCCTGAATGTGCACAGTGATGTATTTCCTATATCAAACACGTTTCAAGTCACTGTAAGTTGATTATCATACTGTACTGACATTAACTGAAACCAATAGCTGCCTGGAAGGTGGGAAACCAATCCAAAAACCTTTTGAAGTATGCTTTGGGAAATAGTTGCTGGTACCTACTATGAAGTATACACACTTCATAATTGTTGAGCTACTGTATATCTGGCAAAACCACTAGTATGGTGCTTTAGCAATAGTGAAGAACAGGAAGATAGGACTGTTCATGCTAATGTAAGTTTAATAATTTTTAATATATTTTAGTAGTATTTGCGCCTCATGTTTACAAAAGCTTGACAATATGTGTCCATGCGCATCAATAAAGATATATTGTGAGGCTTTACTCAGAAAGTTAAACTGTCACTGTTGGTTATTTCCGTTCCTTATTTTTTAAAGAATACTTACGAAGACAATTGCTTAGAGTCCTTTGAACAGCTTTGGCACAGTGGCTTCCATTTCTCAACTTATATGATTCATTAGCCTTGGTCAGGCTTGTGCCCACATTCTAACCAATTCACCATGGGTGAAGGCGATATATAACAAAGTCAAAGTGCCTTATTTTGCATTTGCATTTTTTAGACTTTGTGCATCTCCCTTCAAGGAAAGCCACAGGCTTTAAGAGAGTGAAGTCTAAAGGCATCTGGCTTGCTCACTCGTTTGCTGTTGTTTGTTTTTCCAACATACTTCATACTGCAAAATGTTCAGTCACCTTGTAAGTGCCATCCTCTGAGCTTTTCATGGCCTCAAAAAGTTGAGAGTGTTTCTTAAAAGCTCTTGGTGAAACATCAATTCTCCTGTGAAAAAGAAACACAGTTAAGAAAAGATAATTAAATGCACATAGTACAGGAACCACGGTACAGGTGCCACAACAACAAACTGTGAGCAACACTGAACTGCAAAGACGACATAAAACAGAAAAAAGAAAAGACAAATTGGTGGGAAAATAAGACTGACCTCCACCGAGCATGAGAACAAATAAGCCAAGATAGTCTGTTGATTTTCAGGTAGGAAAGGTGAGAGAAATACCTGAAAGCTGTTAAAAGAGGAGGTGAAGCCACAGCACACTGAAGGTGAGAGGGTCACTCAATAGGCGACTCTACCTGTGTATCTCTGGGCTTTTTCTTGGCTTCATCATTTCCTTCTCTGCAGCTCGTCTTTGGTACATGGTGAATCGCTCGTTTAGAGTCATTCCAGAAGATGGAAAGTGCTGAGCTGGACAGAGAGACAGCAAAACCAGTTGTTAGAGTTGTTAGTGCTTTGAGTGTCTGTCACATTTCCATCCAAGTGTGACGCTGCTTTGAATTGAATATTCCCATGTGCCATAGGATTTTATGAGGTAACATGGTCATGTGTTGAGTAAATTTAATGGCCAAAGCTTATTAAACATGTAGTAGTAGTAGTTTTTGTAGTTTCAAAAAATGATTTTGTCCATTCCTAAAAAAAAAAATAAATAATAATAATTTTACATTACTCCACTCTTAGCTGTTTAATAATATATCTGAGGACAGCAAGAGAAGTGAGGACTCACCTTTAATGTGGTGAACGATAGTGACAATGTGTTGGGCAAACAGCTCAGAGGGACTCCTCTGTAACTGAGCATTCTGAACATGTTGAAAGATGGAGCGGAACTCCTGATCCTTTTTTGAGGACTGCACAAGATCCTGAGACAACTGTCGCTCCTCAGCTAAAATATCAGAAGAGCTGAAAATGACAAACAAAACATGTTCTTTAGTCTGGTGCTCTTCTTTATAGAAAATAGGTTAAAACAGAAACCATGTTGTTCTCTGATCAGATAAAACAACTTTCAAACAAGGAAACCATTGCAGAAAAGGCGTTTTTTAATATAGAATTTTCTAAAGAAATCAGTAAATCATCAGTTTACAGTAAAAGTGGCGCTACTATTGGAAAGTGTACTGCTGGATATACAGCTATGACTTCTGGCTCACTGAGGAAAGACCCAGTATGGGACCAGAAACCATTATATGATGCTCACCTTATCAGGCTATCTCCAAGGAAATCCATTCTGACATTTAATTTTGCTTCCTGTTTTCTTGAGGACATGAAAGGCGAGTTCTCTCCCCTTATCATAAACATCTCTCTGTCAGAGTTTCTCCTCGGTGGTGGTGTAGGAGATGGGATGGAGGAAGATTTTGCCATCTTTCTGGCTTTATTGCCTATGTCTGGGGACAGTTCCTGAAATTTTACAGCTAACTCCCTCTTGGCGAGGGCCGCAGCAATGGCCGCTGCTTTATCCTGCTTTCGACTGAGGTATATGTCCTCTGCCATGGCGTCAAGGTCACTGTTGGCTACCTGTGCATAGGCCACATTCTGCCATTTGTCAAAGCATTCTTCAAACAGTTCCCGGGCTGAGGGAGTGACCTTGCCCTTTGGCTTAGAGGACTCGTCCCCATTATGCCAGTCTTTGTGAAGTGACTTTGAATGAGGCTTGATTATCATGTCCTCCTGTTCCTCCACGTCAGCAGACCGGAAAGGAGAAGCTTTCAAAAAGCTGTTCAGAGACACTTCACCATCAATGTCCTGTTTGTACTTTCTTGACACTGAGTCAGAGAGAATCGCTGATGCTTTGCCATTTACTTTCCCTTGTTCCATATCCCCATCATTTGCTTCTGGGTTCTTGCCATTTTCCCAAGCTTTAGCTTTTTTATTTTGCTCCTCCAAAAACCTAAATAATGAAAAAGAGATAAAGAGCTGCATCTGCAAAATTTTAACTTGCAAAAAAACAATTGATTATCTGACAAGATGTCATATTAGAGTTTCTACAATCTACGATTTTCTAAAACAGACAAAGATTTGTGCCAGATAAGTATTTTATCTATGAAAATAAAGACATAAAAGCATAAGAAATTTCAGTGAAAAACAATGCTGTTTGACAAGGCAAAATATTTTGAATACCCCTAAAGACATACATTTTACTGTAGTCTGTTATATGACAACCACACTTGAATACAAAAAGCTTGCAAAGCCAAGGAAATGCCAGGATAAAGTGAATGTGTGGTCTATAAAGCAATTAAGCAATAATTCATAACATTTTAGCTCTATCTGTCTATAAAGCTTGCTAAAACAATGCCAGAATTATTATTTTTTCGTTATTAATATTTGAGGAAAAAAAAGAGTAAAATCGATCTTACTTTCCGAAGGCAATGGAGATTGCTGTTTTATCTCCATCCAGGCATTCCTCGTTGGAGAAGAAGTCAAAGCTGGAAAGCATTGGATTTAGGCCCTCATGTGAGGTTTTTTTTGTTGAGGATGAACTACCCCCGATCTGCCAGGAGGGGGCACCATTGCTGTCATTTGTGATTTTAGGGGAGGGACTAGACTGGTTAGTAGTTTGGCTGTTCTGACCAACAATAACAGCAGAGCTTGCCAGAGGACTCGTTCTCTTTGGACTGCTGCTGCAGTCTGTCAGGCCCTGCCAGTTCCCCTCAGTTTTCCCACTGCCCGCGCCTTCTTTGGCATCTTCTGCCAACACCCCAACAAGCTCCACTGGCTCCCCATCTCCCCCTCCTCCCTTTTGGACCTCCTTGGAGGTTGAGAGCCCCTCTTTCACATCTTTGGAGTTTTGGTTAGTCAGCAGTGAGGCTGGCCTGCATTTGGGAGAGGAGGAGTGTGACGAAGAGGAAGAATGATGCGAGTGTCTGGATAATGGCGAGGAGGATCGGTCAGAGTGGTGAGAATGACCATGAGGGGGGCTTCCTGAGCGTTTCTGGAGGTTGTGAGATCGTCCTCGTGAATGGTTTTGCTGCTGCTGCTGTTGCTGCTGTTGCTGTTGTTGCTGTTTTTGAGGGTACTGCTTGTAATTCTTCCAGTTGGGGCGGAAGTTGTTGTTGTTGTTGTTGTTGTTATGGCCACCACCCCCACCACCACGCTGGTAGCGTCCACGTGGGAAGTAGCCCCGCCCTCGGCCCCTGAAGTTGTATGGCCTGCGGAAAGCGCGGTGGTAGCCCCGGAACTCACGACTGTTCTGGTATCCCCTTTGATATTTCTTCTCCCGGGTATGAGATGGAGAATTAGATCTTGACCATGACCGAGACCTAGAGCTGTGGACAAAAGCAAGGGGGAAAAGAAAGCACATAGTTATTACTTCATTTCTAAAGATTCTAATATTCATAACAAAAATGTAGTTTTTTGGGTTTCTGACGAAACAGTAGAAACTCCTTAGGATTATAATGCAATCTAATACAACACTTCCTGAAACTCTAAATGACAGCCTCTAAATTTAACACAGAGATAATTTAACATGTCTCTGATACAGTCTCAACAAAATGTAACATTTTCTGAACAGACATGCATGCATACACACCTGTTATGTGTGATCATATAGCCCTTTGACATAACACAAATTTAGTAAATTAGTACAACCTGGTCAGTAAAAGCTTTGATGTTGGCTTTTCTTAGAATAAAGGGAAAAAAACACTGTAGTGTACCGAATGCCACAATAGTTAAATAGACAATGATAATACCAGTACCACAGGAACACAAACTTAGCAGATTGCCACTTAAACCAATCAGTTCAGTTTTCTTTAACAGACGTATCAACCAAGTCAGGCTAACCATTGGCCTAACATATGGAAAAGACATACGTAGCACATTACCATAAAACACATGATATATAGATGTGCAGTTGCATCCGGCATCCATATATAATTTGGAATTGGCAAAACATATGCTAGTATAGGAGCCCACAAAGGAGCACTGCATGGAGAAAAGCAGTGTGGTGCTGAGCCAGGCTGCAGGGTCAGACTAGTCCACATGGTGGCTCTGCTGCACTTCTGATAAAACACCATGATGTGTTCTCTAGCCTGAACCTTTTATCAAAGTCTTTAAGATTATAACCATGATACAGTATGTTCTCTTCTTCAGATCAATGATTTAATGAGCCCAATGTGCTTTTTGTAAGCCTAACCATGACAACACAACATCCACAACTTTCCACAGACATCTTTTGAGATTATGAATAGCATATGTAGTGTAGACATCAAACTAGTTCTGTTCTGTAATGTTCTGTAAGTATTTCTTTTTCAACTACATCTTCAGCAAATTTTCTTCAACTGTCAATAAATACAAAGTAACTACTCGGTAACTACTCCTAATATAATATAAAGACCTGCTGAAGTATATTAAGAAATGTTTAAATACATACAAAGCCTACAGTATATTGCAGAACAATATTCTAAATTAACCGAGCAAAGCAGTACTACGCTACATGCAAACACAGTCCAAAGCCATATAAAATGGCTAAAGAAGCACAGGACTCACCTAGTGTGTTCTTTCATTGGAATACAGAGTGATTAAATAAGGCAGCACACTGAGCAGCACTGCACACTCACAGTGCGAGCTACAGATACTACATCTCCTCTGCTGGAGCAGAGAGTCACATGGACTATATGAGGGGGAAAAAAAATCTACTGGAATCCTTTGACTCTATGCTTGCAGCTACATGGGATGTTCAACCAGTTTAGTGAGTCTTTATTTAAAAAGGCCTATAAGACACAATTTACTATTCTGACTATTCCACCAAAATACTGCAGCTATCTACATCTTAATGTCGTCTTAATGTTATATTTCAGCAAGATACATTATAGTTCCTCTTGTTAAACGTGATAAGCACTGAGAAAAGTCCAAAGTGAGTGTTTTGCTGAGACACAGTCTACATCTGTGGCCCATTTAAGTACTGAGGTGATAGTGTTAAAAGCAAGAGATGGTGACAGTGAGAGGGAAGTCAAGAAAAAACTCCAAATTGGAACCGTTTCTGTTTTTAGTTATCAGACCTGTTGGGGATGTTTTGCCCAGGAGAAGTAGGGAAGTAAATCATTTCTGTGTGTGTGTGTGTGTGTGTGTGTGTGTGTGTGTGTGTGTGTGTGTGTGCATGCTGCTTTTTTAGGTGTTTGTATGTGACTCTGTGTTTTATATACAACTTATGCAAATGTGTGCATTAAGGCTTGTACAGTTCCAGTGCAACCACAAACCCATTTGCACATATGCAAGGTGGAGCAAACCATTACATTCTTTCCATGTCTCTGCTTTATGCTAATTTTAATATGTGCTGCGACACTGCCAGGAAATGAGTCGCCCTGCCATTTTATTGCCATGCCACAGTCTTTCTGCCAGAAAGAGCAAAGGCGTCAGAGTGAAGCCTTGCTTGTTCTTCCAAATGCACATCTCAGCCAGTAGATAAATCTACAAACAGGGCATTTTTATTTAAGCAAAGCAACCAACAACAAATGCTACCATTTTGATTAAATATTTTCATTTGCCACTGAGGTCAACTCAGGAAATGGAAATGTTTCCCAGTGCAATGCAAACTGCAATAATATTCACTCTAACTTAAGGAAGTTCACTAACCGGCAGCTGAACTCTTTCTCAAACATCAATTTTCTCTGGACACAGAAGCCGAATTCAAAGTTTGGGTAAGAACCAAATCCATTAATACACTACACCAGCTTTGTCAGTTCATATGAGAACCAGGGTCATAAAGTCCAGGACGAGACAAGGTCTTGCAGATGGAAATCAACAGATATGTAACTAATATCTAACAGGAAACGCTGATTATAATAGATAACAGAACAGCTTGTTGACATCCCCACTGTCACAAATAAACTACCTGCATATATTTATTTTTTTACATGCCAAATCTTACTAGCACATTTTATGGTCAGCAGTTTAGGGCAGGTTAAGATTTACTAGATAGAAGTTTGTGTGGAAAAGGAGCTTAGCAGGAAACATAGGAAAATCAATACTGATGTCTGTGCACATAATGAGGCAACACTTTGCCTGGTGCACCTGCTGCTAGTTTCTCTTTCCTTCATGACAGCCGACTTTGTTGCATCACAGTCATTCATACTTTAAGCATTAGGTGGGTCGAGGCATTCTTCATTCATACGCACTGTATAATACCCTTCAGTTATTAAATAATCAGTTATTAAACCTTGTTTTAATAGGTCCGGTCCGGCAACACAGGGGCATCTTGAACGAGTAAAAGGCAGTTGATCTTGACCACAAAAACACAGTTCAGCCAATAGATTGTTCAGAAAGGAGGATTGTTTATAAAATGGACTCTACCTGTAGTGACGCTTCCTGGACCGGGATCTGGAGCGACTTCTGGAGCTAGTGGTGGAGCGGGATCTTGACCGGGATCTTGACCGGGACCTTGAGCGGCTCCGAGACCTCGAGGCTGATTTTGTGGATCTGGACATCATTGCAGCCAGCCCACCTCAAACTGTCACACACAAGAGTTGTACAGCCGAGTTAGGATTTTTGGAAAATGTAAGAAAGCAAACAATACATATAATTTGTTATTCAATCACCTTTTCAAGGCACTGGCGGCATAGAATGGATATTAATCATCTAGGTGAACAATTGAATAACTATTATCACGTAAGAAAAATACATTTAAATAACGCCAAGAGTCAATTATCCATGAAATACAATATCTAACAGAGCCATCCGAGATGTGCCTCAAAAGCTCTTAATGCAAATGCTGAGTGAAGAAACAGAACAGCTGTGAAAAAGGAAGAAGGCAATCTGTAGTAGTGTAGGGCATCTGAACAGAACCAGTTTTATTTAGTCACTGATAATTTGCATAGAGGGCAGTCTTACATCAGTCATCTGACTACTTAACTGTTGAGCCAACTATTAAATACTAATACAAAGATACAGTTATCAGTAAGATACACCTATACCTTTTTTATTTCCTCTACTGCAGAAAATATACAGTAAATCAGCTAAAATAATATAAAAACTGGTGATAGAAATGCTTGTTCTCTAGCCACTGTCTTCACAAGAAAAGGCAACACAGTTTTCAAATGAGATGAAAAAAAGAAAGCCAGCGTGTTCAGCACTATTTTACTTTACATTACATTTATTTATCTGATGCTTCTATCCACAGCGACTTACAATAAGTGCATGCAGTCATGTGGATACAACCCAAAAATTACAAGAATCATTCAAGTGCATCAATTTCATCAACTACGCTGAACTGCTGCAAGTGCTACATTTGATTGCATTTGATTACTTCTAAGTCGGTCTCAGTCTATCGCTGCATTTCTTTGAATGATTATTTGAATGAAACATATAAGAGAAGTCTTGCCAAGCCTCACCACTTATCCACACATCGAATATCTTAAATATATATACACTACATTTTCCATTTAGCTAAAACTAGAAACAAAAGAACTCCACCTACAACCATTGAGAATGTGACAATGAGAGAAAGATGTCAACAGATTTGGCTTAAAATATTTAGCACAAATGACTGAGCTGATAATTTTGAGGAAACAAAACTCATATCATGCTTGTCGAATACAACAGGCCTCAGCTCAATGAATGCAAAGCTGCTAAATGTATTTTCACACCACATTAAACAAATGTAGGCATCTTTACTGGTCTAATCTAGTCTTTGCTTGGTTGTTTTTATATGCCTTGTCATTTGTAATTAAAAGTCCTGGTTACTGTTAAACTCACACCCGACTAGTCAAGTCGCCATCACCCCACTAGACTGATGGGGCAAAAAGTTTCTTTCCTCTGCAGCTTCTTCATCATATCAGATTTGCTTGTGGTTAATGATCTGCTTTGAATCTGCTACCAGAGAGATGCTCACTTTGGACTGCATGCTTAGTGCACTCAGACCTCAGTGTACTTTTAACTTCAAAGGATGTTTTTTCTCTCTCGACTCTCTCACATGCTTTACTTGTATACTCCAAAAATGATTACTACAATTCTATAGTGGGAGCGTCTCGTTCTTTCCAAGGTCCACAAGGCATTATCTGTGACATATGATCCTCGGCGTACAGTAAATGCCATGGATCAAATAATTTATCTTTCATTATGAGACTCATCTTCGGGGACTTTGGAAGGAGGAAATTGCAGACTAGACATGACAGGGATTTCAAAAGCAGCGCACGCTATCACATGGTGGTCCCAGTGTGTATCCTTTCTACTGTTTTGAAACGTATTAAAATGGATCCATCTTCCCCCGCCTCCTCCTCATGCTCTACGAACGCCCCACTCTCCTCATCCCTGGCAGCTTGTTGTTTTTGGCCTTCAGAGAATAATTTCCTGAAGGTTGAGCCGCAACAGACCGTCAATTTAGCTTACTGTGCACATTTCGAGAATGGCATTCAGATGTGCCCCTTTCCAGCATGTGGTAGCTAAACAGTAAAATAAATCAGTTGTAACAACCCACCTTAATTTTGCTTTATATACCAAATAATTAGGAAGTTCTTGAGGAACAGTTTAATTCTCATATTATTCTCAGTTTGTTAAAATAACTATAATAAATTGCTTAAAACCAGCACATCTGTGTTTAAGACACTTATTCATCTTCATATGGCTGAAAATAGTTTCCTTGAAACTTCTGAATGGGTGTCAGCAGAAACTGTATACAAAACAGCTATACAGAGCTAAGTTTCCCCAGCCAAAGTAACTATTACATTATGACTGCTTTATTAACACACAAGAACCTTATTTTAGCATATAGTGTGACTATATGTATGTATAGTATATGCATGTAAGAAAGTGGACTGTCCTTGCCTCCTGTATTTAATATAAAAACTAGTTAGTAGAATTAAATTGGGTTCTGTTTCGATAGCCTTACTGAACGCTTGATTGATAACCAGTTGCAGCTGTCCCTGCTCCACACTGTGTGGTCGGCAGCCTAATCTCTGAGATTTCAGCCTCTCAAAAAGGCTGCGGTAAGCCTTGTCTGTAATCCCTCACTACTAGAGGGATTACAGACATACAAATGCAGTTACTGACACACGTGTCTTACTATACTTGTGAGGCTTTTTAGTTTACATTTTTTCCCCTAATGTCTGCTTTCTCACTTTTACCACATCTTAACACTGAGCTAACTACTTCACCAACTGCCAACCTCATCCATCTGCTTATCAACCACTGAAATGACATTTCTCATTAATACCATTACACTTGTTAACTCTGTACCAAATCCTAGACTTAATGATGCAATCACAAACGGCAGCACAGTGCCAAGAAAAACAACACATTTCCTGGTTTAAAGTCTAACTTCAGTGTTCCTGGTTTTAGTCTCAGAGTTTTATCTTCTGGGTCTCCTTGTTATTGATAATCTAATCCTTGAATCATCAGCTGTAAGATTTTGGGATAAACAGAATCATCCTAAAATAGAGAGTATTGGTAATCATAACAATAATTAACCAAAGATAAGCTTCTTCACAAAAATATCATCTTGAACTTGTTTGACTGGCATCTTAATGGACAACTTTGGCCACCTTATTCAAAACAGACCAGGAACAACACAGTGTTAATGGGAACATCATGCAAGACTAGAAAAAGCAGCTCTTCAACATTGTAGATTAGAAAACAATTGCGGGAAAGGACCAAAATTAACCGAACCGAACAGGGTATGGTGAATAGACATGTTTTTAGATAGTTTAAAACCGAATTAAACTGATTCTCTCACATGGATAAAAGTTCAAGACCACGCACACACAAACATGACTAAGAGTCCCCCTTGGAGTAGAGAACGACAGCTGTATAATCCTCATCACCTGTTTATTTCATGTAACAGCAAAAGTAGCTCTGATCAACAATGGTCCGGCAACTCGATACACAGCTCAAAGTGTAAGAAAAGAAACACTCCACTCAATCAACTGCCCTATCATTAAGACTGGGATGCCACAGTGGCAGCTGGAATCACATTTGCTATCTATATGTGCCCCTGAGACACCCTGCTCGCTATTTCAGAAAAGCCACAGCAACTGTCATTGGCACAATCTTTGGTTATTGAAATGTGGCAGTCCCTCTTAGTATTCCCTGAAGACACTTCACATGCCAAGGCAGTTAATGGATAGCAAAGCCACTGGCAGTGCTGTTTAAGGCAAGATAAACCTTTCAGCTTCCTTCATGGGTTATTAAATGAAAAAACAACAACTTCTGAATAGCCTGATTCATTCAGTTAGGTCTGATCCAGAGATTGCTTGCTGCATTTTCTTTTGCTAATCATCTACAATGAATGAAAAGAACACTATTCAGCCTGGCTTTGGCCACAAGTTTAATGATAACATAACATGATCCCAGTTGCAGTTAACTTTCTGCTAACTAAGGCAGTTCAATATCATTCTATTATCAGCGGGTTTTTGGAAGGATGTGTTCTGCTTTTTATCATTCAATTCTATTTGAATGATTCTATTTAATATCTATTTGAAAAAGTTCTCACAGCAAAAATCAACAGTTTGTAAAAGTAGCATCTGCCAGTTTCTACGATGTATATGAGGCTACTTTTGCCTGGAAAAATGGCATACAGCAGGGTGTCAATGCGGCATCCTCACACCGACATGCTTCTCAGCTGTCTGTCATCACCACGTCTGTGGAACTCTGCTGCGTACAAGAGGGAACTCATCAGCTGAAGGTCCTCTCTATTTTGGTCAGTTGGGAACAGCCTGGCAAATTAGTTATAGTTCCAAAATGTGTACAGTTGTTTGTGTTTTCCTGCGCCTTAAAGTCTCTGCATAAAGACACAGTCAGTGTTTATGTTGTTAATTATGAGTGGCATGTTGTATAACAAGAATACTTTCACTTAAGCTGTAGAAACACCAGTAAATTTCATTAATTGAGGAGTGTACGTTGCTTGCACACATTACGTTTCTTCTCTAAAGAAGTGGCACAAATGTGAGTACCACCTATGTCAATGATAGCAAAGGTTTCAGTTTGATTAAATGTATATCCTCCCAAAGAAAGGGGCAAGCGCGCACACAAGTGAAAACAAAACTAAATGTGTTGTAGTGCTACTTCAGTTTGTGCAAGCATACTTAGACGTGGGCACACCTTTTCATTGTGTGTTTACTTTTGTGCTGTTAGTATTTGTTAAAGAGGATCAACCAGGATCCTGCAGCTCAACAGGAAATTGCATGATAATGTTTTCAAACTTTTACGCATCAGTGTACCCTAGAAAGAGATTTACATTGCACCACAAACCCCATTTAGATAAGCATTTACAGGAAACTAGTGTCTATGAGACAATTCTTGTAGCCTATATATGACTTGTTAGGCTTGGTTCAAGATTGTAGCTGTTTACTGTAGGTGGAGGGACAACTTGGTGAAACCTGCAATCACAACAGTCATTCTGTCATTGGGCTAACCACTAAAAACATAATTATAATATATATGCATATAACTGTTGTATTGAAGTCCCCCCTGAACCCTCCGGTGGTCGGAGGAAACACTTTGGAAATCACTGAATCATTAAACAACGTTCAAAATATAAATGTTGCCTAACAGCATAATGATATTAAGGCTATGACTGCTGAGCTTCCAGCAAATGATTCAACCCTTACTTCGCAGATATTTTCACTACACTTCTTCAGATGACATAACCTTACTCCAAATGAAAGCATATCAAAGCCAATGGATCACGTTCTGGATGGGTTGGACAGTGCATCCTGGAGTTTCCTCATGTGTACCATTCAATAAAGAAAATAACAAATCTATCCGGAGGACACACTTAACATCACATCAGGAGATCATTTAGAGCAATGGCTCCCTCTGAAGATAAAACACTATATGGTCTAACAACCTACTGACCAAATGTTGATACTTTTCCAGTCGCTATTTGTGCCCAGAAGTGTAATTTCGAAGCTTGGCGGCAAATCATATTTCATATAGTGACTTTTTGGCATGGATGATCCCTGTGCCTCGTAAGACTCGTTTTCCATGTTGCTACCATTGAAAATACATAATTTTCTATACATTTATTTCATCTTTACACCAGATTATTCCCCGAAAATTAGAGAGAAAAATAAAAATAATAAACTCCTTACCGGTCGGCGTTGTCGTTCAATGTTGTCGCGTCACATTCAGGCAAAACGGTGTAATATTGCAGAAATTGGTTAAATGGCTATTTCTCCCTGGTCTTCTGTGTGTCAGCGCTGTTATGCCCACTTTATGTCAGTGTGTGCATGTGTGTGTGCGTGTGCGTGTGTGTGTGTGTGTGTGTGCTGGCTGAAGTCTGCGGTGTTAAGAGAAAGGGGGTGTGACCGGCTCAGAGGGTCATATTTCCTTCCGCCTTCACCGCCTCTGTCAAACCAAAACACCTTAGTAACATCGCAGTGAACGGGAGTGGAGTTCAGTCAGAAAACCGTGTATTAGAAGCACAATAGTCCGCCGCCTGTAATTACATCATGGAAGCCTAATAATCCCTGACGAAAACTCGTGGTCCTAAAGGGAGCAGCTACTTGGTATAGTTACTGTGTCTGTCGTACACAATGGTGTCAAATGACATTTATTATAGTCGTATTGTGAAATTATTGTATTTCCATTAGTTTATTTCTTAATAGGATGTAATTTCCTTATTCCTTTTGCCTCATTAGTGGACAGCACATTTACTGTACTAAAATCCAGTTTTTATTTGGGCTGTTTGCATTTTACACAGTTGCTATTTGCCACTTACAATCAGCAGCCACTTTATTAGGTACTCCTGTAGGTACAATTCAATGCAATCCAATACAACAACCCTGCCATGACATCAATCTTTACAAAGCTCATAATGTTCAGTTTTTGGTTACATTGTAGGAAATGTGTAAATTCATTGTTCTTAGTTAAATGTGTGTGTTGTACTGGACTACATTATATTGAGATGTGTTTCTCCTTCACATTTGCATACATGTGAAGGGCACAGTATTAAAAACACCTCTCTACGTGATGCAGTCCAGTACAACACCATCACTAATTATGGCCTTGATGCTAAAACATATAATTTAATTAATGCCTCTACAAGTGTCAACAAAAACTGGACAGATTTATTTGATTGAGTTCAGGAATCAAACAGTAGACTTTTTATGGCAGAACATTTGTTTCAGATTGCATTAGAGTGTACAGGTGTACCTAATCAAGTGGCCACTGAGTGCATATTTCAGCAGGAAATGTACTCTTCCCTCCACTACATGCATCTGATAGTCATAGTCGTCATTCCTGCAAATGTTACCCTAAAGGGGAACCACTGAGGCCAAAAAACTTTTAACTCTTAATCCATTCAACCAAGTGTCATGACACCTGTTTTAAGGGACGAGGTAGAATCAAAATATGAATGGGAAATATTGCTCGCATTGTGCTGAGCAAATATTGTTTATGAAATCAATTGAGCTGTGGGAAATCCTGTTTTGTGCCTACCACAGTTTCATCAAAACAGATGAAAGTGACTGGCAATGACAAACAAAACGTTTAATAGGTTGCAGTTGTACTTATGACTAAGCCAGCGGAAAGGCTAGATCCATTGAACTCTCTAAGTACTTATGAGTTACAGATCATCTGTGCCATATTTAAAAGGAGTGTTTATGATTCATTGTTTTTTTTTAAGTTTTTTTATTCCTCTACTTGGACATGAATACCATGAGTGGTTTAAATGTGAAATTGCAGTTTGCAGCTATATCTACATTTCTTTCTTAAATCTTGTGTTGTATCATTCTATAGGCTGTAGGGTTGGGCTGATGAACGATGCCATCGTCCATGAGCCCTCTACCATTGTAACATCATGATCTAACGGCCTGCTCTGATTGCAGTCACTGTCACTCTGTCTCTCGCTCACCCACACACTCATTAGGCACTGCCCTCTTCCTTAAAGGAGCCATGCTAATCTTATAACAAATAGGGAGGAAACGTAAAGAAAGACCAGACTGGGTGAGTATAGGCCTAGGTGAGGATGGGCTGTGAATGGGCCCTATCTGTTCGGGCCCTTTAACCCCAAGCATCTGAAAGCTGACTTTATCTTCCTAGACAGTCAGAACTTTCTTTCAGTTCTTAATTAATTCCTTATTATAGTTAATTATAGTTAGGGATAATACAGTTAAAATGACAAATTAATATTCCTCTCAAATTTGATATAAATACTCCATCATATTCAGGTAAAACGATGAACTTGGATAAACGATGAGTTATGGCTGAATTTGAGCTATGTCTGTCCGTAGTAACTCGAGCAAGATTTCTCAACAACCGCTGGCCAGATTTCCATTCATTTGCTGTGGATATTCATGATCCCCAGAAGATGATTCTTAAGTATTTTAATGAATCGTTGCTCATTCCTGTGGCGTGACCATGAAGTCAAAATTGCCACTTGTATACAAGAAATGCCAAAATATAATGGGCAGATTGCAACAAATCCTATGACGAGACCAAAACCAACAATGTTTTTGCTACTATGTCTATTCTGTGTTCATTATATTGTGTATCCTTCTCTTAGCAGCACATCTAACAAATTTGTGTAATTTCCCACTAGGTTTTTTTGTTGTTGTTGTTGTTGTTAATGTTATGTTCAGGATAAAATTTAATGTTTTCTTCAAAGTTACATGTTAGCCTACTACTGATATGTACCATGTTACATAAAATGTTATGTAGTATTTTAATGGTTCACAACTTTAAAGGGTCATTTTAAGTCTAATCCCTTTGAACAATATTTTATTGTCTTACAGTCTTAAGTTCATCACTAACATACTGCTTTTGGTATGATTTTTCGGTATGAATTCTCAAATCTTTATGATTTCAATCCCCCAAAAGCCTTGTAACATGTATGGGCAGTTTGTGAATATGTGGTGTTGATACAGTAAATATCAGATATAGCATCAACTGTCATCTACTGCTGATATGATGTTTGCGGTTTGACCTTATCTGTGTAAAGTAACATGCAATATACTGTAGTTTCATTACCTTTTGCGTGTATTAATTTAATTGTTCAACAATGTTGTGTGAGTTTATTGAACTATTTCATACTGGTGGCATCAGTTCTTAAAAAGCTGCTACCCCACTAACATAATTTTACTAGTATAAGTTTCAGTTGAGGGTTTTAGTTGCTCATGATCTGTATCAGAGGCTTTTCCATCCTGCCAAGAATAGATTTGTGGGAAAAATGCTAATCTTTGTAATAGTTTGGCATGAGTGTTTACAGATAATACTGTTATCATTACTCACTTTATAACTAATCATCTGTGGATTTCTATAATGTCTCTTTAATAATATTCCATGAATTGTACTTACATGTTACCAGTGTTTTGAGGAGAAGCTTAATGAGACTGTAAAAGTCAGGAAGGGTATGTGTCAGTTGGGATCTCTTATCATCTGGTTTTCTTGGGTTGTTTTCAATATCAATATGTTCTAAATTCGTGTGTTTATTTTCCTTCCCCTGGAATGTACCACATAAAAGAACTATTATGGTTATTATGTCTGCAATACACAATAGCCAACAAAAGTGTCTACTTCAGAGACACTTGTCTTTCACAGTCCTCCTGGGAACAAAATAGCTGCTAATCATCCTGATAACATAAATTAAATATGTGTTTATATGCATGTATCAAACCTAACATGGATAATATCATTTTAATAATATTGAAATATCAACGCGCGCATCAAACCTAACATAATATAATTTTTTTTAAATTGCTGCTATCATTTCTACCTAGACATTGCCTACTCACTGTCTACAAAAACAACATACTTTGGGATTTCTGGATTCAAGTGAAGACATCCTTTGGGATTTGGACCTTTTGATCTCCTAATAATCGCTATAAATCTTAATGTAGACCAGACAACATTTACAGGGTGATAATATTCTTAAAAGCTGCAATTAACTTCGACTTCTAACATAGATTTCCAGAAGCTTGATTTGAGACTTATGTGGCATTACAATTATCTGTACAACTGCTGGCCTGTTGGGGGTGGGTGCCCTTTTCAAATAAGAAATATAATCTTTTGTCGCAATGTCCACTGTGCTCCTTTTTTTTTGGTACTGTTTTTCTAGCATTTCTATCTTTTTTTATATGATTTTATATATTTATCAAATAGAATTTTTGTCAGTTACTATAAATTTGCCAACTGATCCAGTAGCACAAACTGTCTTTATGAATACTGCACTTTTACTGTCAAGCATATAGATTTAGAGGAAATATATCTCTTCATCATACATCTCCCGGTCTGTCCAGGCATAATGTGTCATAACAAACTACTGGAATGTATATTTGCATTGTAAATACATTCATTCAGTGTTCACATGACACTGATACATCCTGGAAGTGCCTCTGAATTTGATTAATTCATAATATGACTACCAGGAAATTGACACAGAAGAATACACGTCAGCTGATGTAGGTAAAGTGGAGATCAGAAGTGGTTGCGAGGCAGATCAGGCAGGAAGTGGTGTGTTTGTATTTTTTCACGAGTTCATAACGCCAGAGTTAAGAGTTTCTCACAGAACTCAATACTTTACTCTGCGGAAAACAAGTGCCAGCAAAAGACTAACTATGCTTAGTTTGAAAAGGCCATGAAGCTAAAACCCAATAACCAAACAATACACTACAGCAAAAGAGATTACATTTATCATCATATCAATAGAGAGAGACTGACATAAATTATGATGTCTCCTTAGTTAGTTCTAAACCTGAGAGTGTCAGCCTTTTTTCTTATTAGTCTCCAGGAAAAACTACACAATTTACTCATTATTATTACTACACAAAGATGAAAATGAATACATCCTTTCACATTTTCTTACAACCAATTAAAGCTTTTCTATAACTGGTTAGTTTTTGTTATTTGAAGTTTTTTATAATTCCATGCAGTGTGCAGTATGGAATGGTACTGTATATATTTCTCCAACAATGCACATGCATTTATGGTTAATTATCAAGCAATACTACCGGGAATCCAGTAGCTCAAGAAAAGATAGGATTTAGAGAATAGCAAAATTTTGTAACTTTTCAGCCAAGCTAGCGTCGTGGCTTTGGGGATGGCAATGCCCGGCAGTCAGTCTCTTGATCTGTCCACACTTACCTCAACAACTATTGGGTGGATTGCAATGAAATTTGGTGCAGATTTTCCCCAGAGAATGAATCCTAATGACTTCATTGACTCCCTGACTTTTTCTCTAGCACCATCATAAGGTTGACGTTAGTGATTTTGAGTCAAATGTCTCGACAACTTTTGGAAGGATTTCCATGATAATTGGCAAAGACAATCATGTACCCCTCAGGATGAAATGTAATATCTTTTGTGATCCCTTAATTTGAAATGGTCCAATATTTATTTACACACAAATACCTGCAAAATTAATTACATTCCCATCAGCCTCAGCTGTACTTGGTGTTAAATGCTAATTAGAAAATGTCAGCATGCTAACACGCTAAACTAAGATGGTGAACATGGTAAACATTATACCTGCTAAACATCGGTATCTTAGTGTCATCATTGTTAGTATGGTGACATTAGCATTTAACTCAAATCCCCTGTGTCTAAGTACAGCCTCTAGCAGAGCCGCTAGCATGGCTGTAGTTTGCTTTTATGTAAAACACTTAAAGATTCTTTTTTTTTCTATGGGGGAGGGGGCATTTCTTTGTGGGAGTAATAGGCCTAATTGTTTCTCTGTCATGATTTGGCATTTGCCTCCCAAAATTACTCCCTCGACATACTGTATTGTGTGCTACAATTGCCTAATTTTAGTGATTAGAATAATAATATCAACCATTTCCAAATTGGATTTAGGGTAATTCCACTAATGTTAAAAAGTCACAACCTTTTCCCAGTTCATTTATTCTTTCTAATTACATTACAATTACATTGCCTTAAGCAGAATATAAGATTTTGAAAAACTATTGCCTGCCAGTTTATAACCTTGACACCGTCTTTGCTAAAAGTCAGTCCTGGGATGGCCCTGCTTTTCCCTGTGGCCCCTTCCCATCCATCTCTCTTGCCTGTTAGCGCTGCATCATATCGCCACTGTCCAGACACCAGGCAGGTTATTTTGGGCAATCCCTCTGACACCACTTTCTCCCTCTGTGCCGGGATAAAAGAGTTCATACTCCCCCTACTTTATATCCTTCCCACCTGTTGGAGCTGTCCGTCTCCTTGCTGATATGCCTGAACACACAGCTTCAACATTACTTCTAATTACTGCACCTAAAAACCCCCCAGGGGTGATGGACTGTGGAAGATCATGAGCCACATGTTATTGCTGCCTGTATAGAGACTGCTGCACATAAGAAATGACTTGATTTCACTGAAATAACCCATCCGATATTCATATCCTATTGTATGATCATTGGATATAAATCACTTGACTTCACAGGATGTTTATTGAAGTTTTTTTTAAATATATTAACCAAAGTAACTCTTCAGATATTCATATTATATTGTATAGAGATGTATTTTTGTAAATCTTTTGAATCTCAAAAGTAGTTTTAGGTCAAAGACATATTGCCAGAAACAAACATCTGGTTGTTAAGCCATTCCTTGCCAGCCCTTTTGCATAACATTACTTTGATATAGTCCATCTGGTTGTGGTTACCTCTTGTTACGAGCCTAACTCTTCTTAATAATGCTGTTGCTGGCTGAATCATTGTGTAATTCATCTTTAGTGGCACTGTGGTAGCAATTTCAGGAATTAATTATTTCAAAATAAAGCTTTGCTTGTTCCAAAGACGAAAGCCCTTTTAGTCTTTCACAATAGCCATATTCAAGTAACCAAATCCTTTCCAGTCCACGTTGATAAAACATGACTGCTTGTTAAAGCACATGGCTGGATTAAGTATGACTCAACAGAATGAGACTGTGTCAGATCCCATATTGGTTCCAAGTTCAGTGTCAACTCACTTTGTACGATCTACAACCCTGGCACATCCTCCTTGTTCCGCCTACAAAGTACTGATATTTAATCTCTGGTCGTTTTTACAGCTTTTCCATGGGTCCACTGAGATCTAAACGTCAACTTTAAAAGAAAAAGAGAAATTCGTGCTTTGAAGAAAAAATACTTACCAGCGTTTCTGGCAATCAAAAGTCAATTACTTGTTGGATTTTTGTTCAGATTTTAGACAGTGACGGGAGAAGTATTCACAACAATGTAAAAATACTCTGTTACAAGTAAAAGTCCTGCATTCAAAATCCTACTTAAGTAAAAGTACAAAAGTTTTATCAACAAAAAGTACTCATTTTTCAGATGAACTGCCCCTGTGAGTGATATATTGTTATATATTACATCATTAGATTGTTACTACTGATGACTCATACACATATGCATACGTCCCATTTTAAGGTTGTAGCTGGTCGAGGTGGAACTAATGATAACTACGTTATATACTGTTACTGTTAGGTCAAAGGAGCATAAAATGGAAATACTTGAGTAAAGTACAAGTACCTCAAAATTGTACTTAAGCACAATACTTTATTTATTACTCATACATTGCACCACTGTTTTCCGATCAGATCTTCCATTGGCAACCTGTTGAATATAATAATGTGATACACATTCGTGGAATATAAGGTTGTAAATCCTTCAACACTTGTATCAACACTTGTATCGCTGTCAAATACAGCTAGTGTTTACGATCATTATATTTTGGGGTTTAATATCCAGTTCGTTTTGGTACATCCATTCAGAGCCAGCTTTCCCACCTTATAAATGATCATATTTGGCCAGAAAGTGAAAAGACACTCGCTATGCCACCACCGTGTGCACTGTCCTTTACCGTCACCACAAACGTCAGGTTATCTGACACCTGTCCAACAGAAGGTGGGATGTCTCTCTTGCCCTCTTTGTTGTCAACACAGCTGACCCAACCGAGTCTAAGAAGATCACGTAAGCAAGACAGCTGCCCGGGCCTCCAGAGGGTTCCTTGACCCCTTTCCAGAGCCTATTATCACTTTCTAGATGTTTCTGTGAGCCTTGAATCCCACCCTTACCCATCAGACCCTGTGTCAGCAATAGGAGAGAAAGGGGGGAACCCGAAATGGATCTGCTTGCTCAGGGGGTTTAATAGAAGCTCTGATTATACAACAGCCTGATGTGATTAATAGACAAGTAAAGGGTGTCATAAAAATGGTGCACAGCTTTACAAGTGTGCAGTTGTTTGAAACCAAATAGCAAGGACAGTTTGTTACGACACCCTGTGACCAACATATCTTTTTTAAAAAAATTCCAGATTGGCATTACATTTGCTGTGCTTATGGACTCATTCATGCTACTAAAAGGAAGACTGATCTGATGAACCTATTTGCTTCAATAAGTGTTTTGCAAAAGGGTGTGGACACAAAAAAGTAAATAAAAATAACATCTTTTAGTCTCCTGTTGTAGTTTAGGGGCAAAATATTAGGCACACCTTACAATAGAATCTAAAAATGACCATAGATATAAATCATCACCTTTCTTGCTCACAACAATCCAACATTATGACCATATGATCACAAGGTTCCGTTTATTTCAGGACTGTTGCATTGCACTGCATTGGATGGGTTACATTGTACACATGTTTTTATTGTATTTACCCCATTCAAATATTCTGTCATCTAGCTACAGAACAATGTTCAATGTAACATCCCTCCTGTTCTGATATACTATAGTTTAAACTTTAAAAGCTGCCACTGGGAGAGCAATGAGCCCAATTAAAACTTGTTTCTGTTTCTGCTTATATTGTTTACGTTATTACTGAACTTTTATTGGATGCTCTAAAGTGGAGAACCATAGAAAAAAATTTGGAGTGTGGCATGGCTCTGATACTGCAAGTCATTAGCCAAACATGCACAACAAGCTCAGCCATCTCATATATATTACCTTGTTTTTCCCCTCACAAAAGTCGTATCATTTGGATTCATGAGATATGTTCTCTGGGCAAGCCTCTAAATTCTTGTTTAACATTGTCAAATTAGAATGCAGATAAATGAAATAAAGTAAATTCTAAAATACAAAAGGTCTCCAATGTAGGTCTTACCCATGTCATCGCTCATTGACAGATTGATTCACCACAGTGTGAAATGATGTCACTAGATGGTACTTAAAAACTGGTATAAAAACTACACTTATTCTTATACAGTACAATTTAAGCTGTAGAAGGACAATAAAACATTCTGTGGGCATTCTGAGTCAAGTTAGCAATTAGGCTTCTGTTTTATATTATGAGATCAAAATCAAGCTACTAGATCTCAAATAAACACCAGAACATGAAAAAATAATTTTTGGAACAAAGAGGCCTGTGTGTTAGATGCAAGATACTGCCTGCATTGAAAGCACATGTCAGGTACAGAATCCAAAGGAAAAAAACTCCAGCTACTTTCACTGGGATTTATTTTGCACATTGTATTTTTTTTTCTCCAGACTAAAGTACATTCTGTATGTAACTTAAGCATCATGACTGGCATCATTGTGAATTATTAGACATATGCAATTACCATATCAACCAGAGATGAGGTGAAAATAGATGGGATTTGTTCAACTTTCCTATTGTGAGTCACTCATAGGTTTTTTCCCAGCAACCCATCACAGTATATTGAAAACCACATTGTAAGACAACTTCTGAACATGTTGTGCAAAATGTCAGTTCCATTTTATAGTTTTTCAAATACAGCATAGAGCTCAGTAACTTTTTTTTCTCTGGGTTTCAAGAGATAGTTGCCTTTTGCAGTTTCTGGAACCGAATCCCTTCTGGCCTTGGATCAGATCCTACCAGAACATTCTCTCCTGTGTCTTCACTGTCTCCTCCCTAGATTCCCACTCTCTCAACACAGAATAAAAAACACCAAAAGGCGAATGGACTCCCCACACTCCTTTCTCTAGTGATCAGTTTCCCCAGCAGGGCTTCTTCTTTTCAAGTTTGGTTCTTAAGCCCCTACTTAGAGTCAATGCCAGCAGGCTAGACCTAAATAGACTACCCATATGATGCACCACAGCAGTCTCATAAAAGAGGAACTTTCCCTGTGCATGTTGCTCACACGTAGCCCAGCAGCTGGGTCAGTTGGAGTTACAGCTAAGAGCAGTCTGCGTCAGGTGGGGGATTGTTGGTGGGGGGCTCAAGGTTTCCATGTATGAGGTTTTGATGAATCAGTACCTGGGGGACGTGGAAAATGTTGTACCTAAAGTGTAAGCCAAATACATGACCGGTATGAACTGCCAAGCAGTGTTAGAAACTCTGGTGGCGCAATTTTTTCTATCTAATGCAATTAGATTTGTGATTGCTTCACTTGTAACTCATCTCAGCAGGAGGGGACAGCAGGTGGTAAGGCCGTACAAACAGCCAATGATGACTACTAAATGACCAGAAAGTGAATTAAGTTGGTGTCTAAGGCCACACGACACCTCTTGTGACATCTCCCCAAATACTTCACAAACTAAGGAACTGGATCCTGTTTGTCGATTGCCCTCTTCTCAGGTTTGATATTCTATCAGCCTACTGAGGGATAGCACAGTGAGCATGGCTGTCTCGAATCGAGGTGCTTATTATGCTCTAGGTGTAGGTGACTATGGCAACACGTTGGCAAGTCTGAGAACATTTTGCCACAGAGATACTATAAAGCAGATGTTGTGGTGTGATTCAGCCCTTGTAGCAGCTGACACATAAAATTTCTATCCACGCTTTGCTGAGAAAAGACATTCAGCAGTGCATCACACTTTGACTGTTAGTTCCAGATGATCTTAATTGAGATTAAAAAAGTTAAGTGTCTCTATCAGTGGTAATCGGTTTCTGCATCGGCCTTATCATTCAGTTACTTCCTTTACCTCATGCAAGATACAAGGCAAATATCTGTGAAATAAAACAACTTGAACCGTAACTGCAGAGTTCTTCAGCAGGAAAGGTAACAGTTGGTTAAGTGTACAGTGTGCATGCAGCCCTCTCCACCACATGTATTTGTTTGTCTATATGAAATGCACATGGGAGTTCATGGTGCAAAAGAAAAAACACTTAAGCTTCCATCACAGCTGCACTTTCTTAAACCCAAAGGAAGCGTCCCCAAGGGCAGCTAGAGGCCCAGAGCATGGTCTTTATGATAGAGAGCAGCTGAGGCTGCCACTCTCGACTGAGCCATCAGGGGCTTGGCTCAGTCCCATGAGGCCAGTTTGTGATCTGCTACATCAATAAAAAACATTACAAGCTCACCTTTCCCCAGCTGCAGTCAACAGGGCTGTTTGTGCGTGAAGTGAGAGGACGAAGAGTTGGCCTGCCTTCACACTCATGCACACACATTTTTTTCCCACAAAGATGCTAACACAGGTGCACTCTTGTGCTGCGTACCTTCTGTCTCTTCCATGGATAAAATTAGTGCCTGTGAAAATCCACCCAACCTTTGGTGCCCCATCTTCCTGTGCTGTCACTCAGTATTACAGGCTGTCATCAGTTTCACTTACACTTAGCAGTCCAATGGATCACTGGTAACCTGAGAACATAATCAGGAGACAGCCAGCATAGAAAGAGGCTACAGATTCCATCATAAAACGTGCATATGGCATCCTGACACCTGAGAGGCTGCTCAGCTTTTTCCCTTTACCTTATTTTCCCCCTGTGGTGGCCCAAGAGATATATAGCATGTTTAATTTACTTAAAAACACATGCATATAATAAAACCATGGGTGGCAATGAAAGCTTAAGCAGGGGCTTATGCAACCATAGCATTCAGATAAGCATATCCTAAGCTTATTATATCAATTCAGCATAATAGTTAATTTTCCCCTAAGGGCATTTCTAGCACTAGGTATATTGTTTTTACAACCGGGAAATATATATGGGGTAGTTGACATATAAATTATATTTATTTGTTGATCTTTTCCTGCTGGCATTTATGGGGCTGCATTTTTTAAAGGTCATCTCCTTAGCTGTAACTTAATCATAGTAATGAATGGATGGCATATTTTATGTCTTAGAGGTAGAGGCTGCAGGGCATTTTGCCAGACCCTTGAGGTCATTTTTGCAACTGAGTAACATAGTGAGTTTGATACCACAGTTCAGATTCATAGAGCTGAATCACAGCGTACTTAGACTACTGCCCTCCATATGTCCAGAGATAAACATACCGAACAGCCCATGTGGACCTATTCTATGAAAAATACATTTTCACTTAAAGAGATGCAAATATAGTACACAATGTGAAAATTGTTATAATCACTGATATCAATTGGATTATCAAGGACTGTTTTCATTTGATCAGATCGTTAATGGCATTGAGTAAAAGCTTTAGGGAAGCACAAGTTATTACAGTCCCCAGTACCTTGAGTTTTTGCTAAATTTATGAAGTAATACATCTACTATGCTTGTTAGTTCATATAATTCAAAGCTGAAGTACCTTAGACGCTGCATTTTGAATATTACACAATACACTGTTTGAGAATAACAGCCCTCTTGGAGTGAATTAAATGTAATCTTTGGTTCATTAAGTGGAGGCAGATGCCTACTTCGGGGTTTCATATCAACTTACACTACAACCAGCAGAAGGAAAACAGAAACAAAAAACGCAATGAAAGTAAAAACTCTTACAAGCGAACAAAAATGGAAGGGCAACAGAGGAATGCTTTTGGAAGACCACGATGAGTCACTTTTGGTAAAAAGAAAAAAACCCCGCCAGTACCACTTGTGTAGAGACAGAAAATGTCAGTATGGCATACATCTCTTCTGCTGGCACATGCTAAAAAAGTTGAAACTTTTTAAAAACACTTTTACACGTGCACATAAATGCACTGGATATTTGGCATGTCAGCACCAGAGAGACTCTCACACACTGGCTGTTGTCCTGAGCTGCTATTGTTGAACCGTGTGGATCCATTTAGCTTGTGGCAGAAATGGTCATAATACTTGTGGCCAGAAAAGGATGACTTTTTGAAAGCCCTGCCTGACAAGGCAAGCTGTGTTTCTCCTCCACTGTCTGGACACAAGATGCCTCTCATTGGCCCCGCAGCTATGGGAGTGGTGAACTGTAGGCCTTTACAGCTTACAGTTGCTGACAGGGGCTACACTTTTCCCATCAACATGAAATGGATAGATGAAAGAGGGTCAGACTGAAAGGCTCAGCATTCACTCATTTATGACTGTGTCAGCTTCAGTTAAGTCAGGTCTCACTTCAAGAAGTCTTTAAATTACTCAGCTAGCAGGTACTTTGTTATAGACAAAATTGAACAGCTAATCCGTCAACAGCTACGTAGGAGAATGTGTGCTTAAAGGGAAGGTTCAACCAAATTATAACAAACATATTTTCTCACTTACCTCTAGCATCATTTTACGTGCTTAGGCTTGGAGGTATCTTTTCTGAGATTTCTGCTGCCACATCAATACCATGGAAGTGAATGGAATTTTGTTTGTGGTCCTCATAGCATTGAAATGTGGCATATAAAAATTCTAATCATTCAAATTTCAGTGCTTCTGTTAAGGCCCTTTTATACAGAGCGCAATTTTTAGGGCAATTAATTCACGTCATTTAAAAACACATCACTATGAAACAATACACACACACACACACACACACACACACACGGGGTGAAATTTAATAAGTGACGTCACATATGTCTAAATGGCAATGTACTGTAACAACAATGTGGGACTCACGTCAAGATGTACATATTCAAACTGTCTCGCTGTCATCTTGCCTTTTAATGGTGCAAAACCATTCCAGAGAAAACTGGTGACACTGTGTTCTTTGTCAGTGGTCCTGTGAGTGATCAGGAATTTGCGTTGCTATTGAATTTTGTATTTTGTTATTTTTTGATGCTGTAAGCACCACAAACAAAATTCCATTCACCTCCACTATTATTATTATTATTATAATAGTTACAGTATTGGCGTGGCAGCAGATATCTCTAAACTATCTGCATGGCTAAATACCACTAGTGGTAACTGAGAAAATATGTGTTTTGTTTTTTGTTTTTTTTGTGAACCAACCTTTTTAATCCTGTTTTTCTTCAGACATTCAACTTTAACATTACACTTTCAGCAAATTGCAAATCAGAGGCTCGCTAGAAAGTTGCTCTTTCTGCAGTGTGTTCATTAGAATGCATTTTAGCTCAAACCAATTTAGACATTTTCCACACTCATTAATAGTCTTTGGTGTTGCTGTTCCATTTACTTTGGCTATGTGATTGTTGCATATGGCCGCTCAGTAAGGACACTGTGTGACCTGAAGATATAACTGAGTTTTGTTTCAGCAGTGTAGACCTCAGCAGCTATTTCACAACCAAAATAAAGTGGAATGAATAAGACAGCATGTGCCAACTTAGCCTATAACTCTATTATATAACGTTATAACATATTGTAAATGATGTCTGTGCCACAAAGTCAACTTAGATTTGTCCCCTTCTACTCCTTTGAAGATAAGCTTCACATATTTTACATTAATCTGTTACATCTGTTCATGTGACATGTCCTCCCTTTAAATATATAGTAACATAGTCATATTCAACAACCACAGACTTTGACTGTTTCCTTCTGACCAGCTCTACCGGTGCAGTAAAGCTCCTTTCTTAAAGGCATGTCAACAGTAGCTGGTGAACAAGCGGAAAATTTTACTTATTCACATTTCTGCTTAGAGTTTTGCAGCCAGTTTAAAGATTAAAACCAGTGACCAGCTGGTCTTAAGCCCACTTCTCAAACTCTGAGGCCCTAATGAGATGCTGAGTGATTTGCAAGGATATGCCAGAGCACAACTTGCAACTGTAACCACAGAGACGTTAGTTTCAGCTGACTGAATTTGTTGACTGGGTTACCCTCAGGCTACATTTAAGCACCAGGTTAGAACTGACAGTCCCCTATCCCTATAAAGCTACAAAATGTTGTACAATTTGCCCTCAATGATTTGTTTGTGATTTTCTGGTGTCACTGGAAGAATTATGTGATTTTTAGTAAGTCATCTCAAATAATAACCACAGTTTGAGTGAATTGTAATACTGGGTATTGTAGTATAAAAATGCCTTTTATACAAGGCAAGTCTCTCCATGACTGACAGCATAGCAACTAACTGTAGATGGAGACTGACACAAGTAAACAAAAACCAATGATCTACGAAGAATCCATTTAGTCAGCAAGGAAAACAAAATCTGGTCTGAATAATCTTCTTGGAAGAAGTACTCCAGTAAAGCTCCTACTTTGTAAAGAATGTGTGTGTTGATTTGAAGTGAAAGCAAAATTCAGAGATGCAAAAAGAATTGTGGTAACAGTTACAAGAAGGAGATGAAACCATTTCCTTGTTTTAAAAATGCGATGTTAACATCGCTGTTCACAAACATCAGCTGAGGGGAGTTTCTAAGTATCAGACATGTTACCAAAATAAGATGACCAGACTACTTGTTTTTCAGTGTGTTTAACCCCAGAGGAGCTCAGGACAAACATTTAACTAGTAAAGTCTGTGGGGAAATCATCATCATATCTGCAAACATGTCATACACACACACACACGAAACACACCAACTACAGCCCAGCCAAATGCAGCAGGACTAAGATGTCCTTTAGGATGTTTTTGCATCATAGAGACGTAAATGTTTCAATGTGTTTATTGTTCCCCAAAATGTTTAAGAAATCTCTATTTGTTTGCTTGTTTTAAACCTCTTATGGCCACTTTAACCCTCACTACACTCACGGTGTAGTCCCTCATTCGTCCAGGAGTGTTCTAACGTAGAAAAGGTTTCAGTCGTAGTCATCTGGACACTGTTTTCAGAATCAAGACGTTTCGGCTCCCATCCGGAAGTCATTCTCAATTGAGAATGACTTCCGGATGGGAGCCGAAACGTCTGAAACCTTTTCTACACCTTTTCTACATTAAGTAATTTGAGTGTAAATTTATTTTGGATGGTGTCTTCTGGTCAGTCTTCTTGTCATTGTCATTAATAAGCTTTTGGTCCTTTTATATGACCTTCATCAAGAAACGCATCAAATCATATAGGTTGTATTGTTCACTGGACAAGCTCCTGAAATAATTTAATATCCAGACATATATCAGTATATTAATAGAGCCCAGTGGATCAATACTTTAAAGTTGTCTTTCTGGCCAAAATTCTTTTATATCATGAAATGGAAACATTATACAAAACGTCAACAACTGTTCTTCAAATATCTATGACTGGTTGAAATTTGTAAGAAAAAAAGCATTAAAAAGCAGAGTAGATGAACATATTAGTAGAGTAACAGGAGCTCTGTTTGTTTCCAGCCATTACTTGTTCACACCCAAAATGGTTATGACAAAGAAACAAGTCCTTTAACCTAGTAAACTGCATTGGTGGAAGCTCTTTTTTTTTATTGCGAGCAGGTAGGGCATCTTAAAGATGTACAGAAGAACCCAAGTATTCAGTTTGCTGATCAGTTCTTTTCCTGGATTTGCTCCCATCCACGGGGTTGTGCCAGAATCCCATGTGGGTTTGATTTCTTCTCACACTGTGTTACTTAACTGAAAATAATTGTTTCCCAGAGAGCTACAGCCTTCACTGAAAGTAAATATAAATGACAAAGAAAAGTATTAATTTGCAGATGATTATCAGATGTGGGTAATTACAAAACCTTTTTACATTTCTTATTCCTGGGCTGTAATAAATTGCTCTGAGACTAATTTACACCTAATTTGGCAGCTAATGGTGGAATACTAGATGATCAGCATGCAGTCAGGTTGTTTAGTATGTTTCCCTCTGAATCTCAGTCAAATTTTAGCCAAATTTGGATGATTAAATGTAATTTACATCATGGTTTGCCTGGTTTTTCCAGGACATGGAAAAGCTACCTTGGAAACAACATCTATCAGAAATTTTGATGTAGTTGTTGTTTGCTAACTGAAAGAGTAGGAAGAAGAGATTTAGCAGTTTTCTTATTGTTTTTATATTTCAGTTTGGACAGAGACCATGTGAGAAATTACCTCAAATTATTTGTGTGGATGCAAAAGGTTAAGTTTTGAAAAGTAGCTTTTGACCTTGTTGGAAAATGACTGAAGGAAAGATGCAAATGAGAAGTTAGGAAGAGAGGGACACGCTGCTAAAAGAATCTGATAAACTAGCCAACAAAATCATGCCTCTCTGGATGTAAACACTTTAAGAAATACAGTGGGTACGGAAAGTATCCAGACCTCTTTAAGATTTTCACTCTTTGTTTCATTGCAGCGATTTGCTAAAATCCAAAAAGTTCATTTTATTTCTCATTAATGTACACTCAGCAACCCATCTTGACAGAAAAAAAACAAATGTAGAAATTTATGCAAATGTATTTAAAAAAAAAAACTGAAATATCACATGGTCATAAGTATTCAGACCCTTTGCTCAGTATTGAGTAGAAGCATCCTTTTGAGCTAGTACAGCCCTGAGTCTTCTTGGGAATGATGCAACAAGTTTTTCACACCTGGATTTGGGGATCCTCTGCCATTCTTCCTTGCAGATCCTTTCCAGTTCCGTCAGGTTGGATGGTGAACATTGGTGGACAGCTATTTTCAGGTCTCTCCAGAGATGCTCAATTGGGTTTAGGTCAGGGCTCTGGCTGGGCCAGTCAAGAATGGTCACAGAGTTGTTCCGAAGCCACTCCTTTGTTATTTTAGCTGTGTGCTTAGGGTCATTGTCTTGTTGGAAGGTGAACTTTCGGCCCAATCTGAGGTCCTGAGCACTCTGGAAGAGGTTTTCTTCCAGGATATCTCTGTACTTGGCCGCATTCATCTTTCCTTCAATTGCAACCAGTCATCCTGTCCCTGTAGCTGAAAAACACCCCATAGCATGATGCTGCCACCACCATGTTTCACTGTTGGGATTGTATTGGGCAGGTGATGAGCAGTGCCTGGTTTTCTCCACACATACCACTTAGAATTAACGCCAAAAAGTTCAATCTTGGTCTCATTAGAGCTCCTTGGGCAGTTCCTTCGACCTCATGATTCTCATTTGCTCTGACATGCACTGTGAGCTGTAATGTCTTATATAGACAGGTGTGTGCCTTTCCTAATCAAGTCCAATCAGTTTAATTAAACACAACTGGACTCCAATAAAGGAGTAGAACCATCTCAAGGAGGATCAGAAGAAATGGACAGCATGTGAGTTAAATATGAGTGTCACAGCAAAGGGTCTGAATACTTATGACCATGTGATATTTCAGTTTTTCTTTTTTAATAAATTTGCAAAAATTTCTACATTTGTTTTTTTCTGTCAAAATGGGGTGCTGAGTGTATAAAATGAACTTTTTTGATTTTAGCAAATAGCTGCAATGAAACAAAGAGTGAAAAATTTAAAGGGGTCTGAATATTTTCTGTACCCACTGTATATACATTTTCATTAATCAAATTCAAGTAAATACTAAAAGCCTGTATCAGGGAATCGTAAAAGATCACACTATCAGATTATCTGTGTTAAACGAAACAGCAAAACATCTACAAATATTAAACTATAATTTAATAAAAGACATTTTAAAAATGTAAATATATAAGTTGTACTGCAATGACATAGAATAAAATCCCAGCAAACCATTTCTAACCTTATTCTGTACCTTTACCATCAGTCACATAATAGCTAACCATAAACTAACTAATTTTATTTATGGAGCTTGTTGTGAGCATTATCTGGCCTGGGAGTAAACATTACCTCATGGACTTACGTCAAGACAAAATGTCTTTTAAGAACAGACAGCTGTCTACCAACTTTTTTTCAATGCTCTTATAATGACATTATAGAATGAAAGCAAATTTTGGGCATCGCATGTTTACTGTGAATGTCTTAACTTTTCCCTTACTTGGAAGTAGACAAATAGAGATGTTTTTTAAACAAAAGAGGATATACAGATGTTCTTCCATGAGCATGGTTGAACTTCTGATTTAATAGTACTGAAAGCACTCTGAGTTTCAATATTACACCAGTATTGCCCCCCCCCCAACCGGTTGAGGTAGATGGCCGCCAACCCTGAGTCTGGTTCTGCTCGAGGTTTCTGCCTGTTAAAAGGGAGTTTTTCCTTGCCACTCTTGCCAAATGCTTGCTCATGGTAGAAATTTTTGGGTCTCTGTAAATAATATAAAGAGTACGGTCTAGACCTGCGCTATATGAAAAGCGCACTGAGATAACTTCTGTTATGAATTGGCGAATTAGCGCTATATAAATAAAATTGCATTTAATTATTGTTTGCATGTTTTTTTCTGAGCCTTTGCTGCACATTGTTGTGGTTATCTAAATATCAGGAGTTTCCCACAGTCTTGCAAGTCTCAAAAAATACTACAACTATTAAAATACTATTTTGCCAAGCCTGTGGCCTGTTCATGCTGTTTTCATTAAGTGCTGTTAGGCAATAATATCTGCAGATTATGTGCGACAGATTCTCTGTGTTGTCTCGCTGACTGTAGCAAACGCTATTGTCCTTGTGGATTGTGACTATTTGTGAACACTTCCTACAGAGGGAACTATACAGTACATCTCTCATCATGCTGATGACATTTTGTTGTACTTATTTAATTGCGGTAAGCCCATTCCTCATCACTGAAGCCAAAGAAGATCCCAAAAACTTTGAAAAGGTAACTATAATAACTATAATGTGAACAACACCAGCATTAAAAGTATAAGTTTGCTATTTATTGCGAGCATTTGTGGGCCATATTTGATTTCTGCATGAGGAAAATAAAATAATTTACATTTCATTCTGGCTTTTCAAACACATCGTAATTAGCTTGAACACCTGGAAGGCAATCCAGCTTGTGACTAAGATATCTGAGTATGTGAAGTTTGTAATGAGCCAGCCCACCTGTTTTCTCTCATGGGGTCAGTTTAATCAGGAAAATGTGCCTGTTAGGCTTCCTCGGTGGTTGGTTTTTTGTCTTTGAACTGTATGTATGAGTTCAAGCTAATTTTCTCAGAGAGTCATAATTTGAATTGACAGTCCTCTAGTGGGAAAGAAATAAAAAAAAAAACAGGAGTGACAGAAAAAAGGCAGAGTAAAGAGGGTCAAAGTGGAATCATACTGTGAATTTATTCTTCCGCTCATACTCTGTTGAGGGAAACATTTCCAGTCCCCTCCACTTCCGAAAAGAAACAACTCTACCAGGAAAAAATGAGGCCCCATCAGCTTTAACCCAAACATATTTTTTTTCTTTTCTTATACCTTCATAGCTATACGATGAAACTTTGTTAAATTCGACTACAAGATACACAAGGCTCAGCTGCTGTTTTGAAAGGTGGAAAAATGCTTTCTTTTCTGTTTTCATTTAATTTTTTCTGACATTTCTGTGATGGCAAAAAAAAAACGTGATCTCATTTTTTACCCATTCAAACTGGTGCCACGGAAAATGGTTTGAATAGAACCACTGTTCTGCTCTGTTCTGTCCTGCTAGACGTCTCTACAGGGCTCAGAGATGCTGGATCCAGAGCTACTTTTGTGGCTTTTGGTTCCGCTCCAAGGTTCAGTTAAGCGGTATTTCCCCCTTTTCCCCTTCTCTGTCTGATCTGTGCTGCAGACACATGCACAGTCTGTATGTACACTCGCTTTTACGCATAATACGAAAAGCAGCCACGTTGTCACACATGTTCCATCACTGTCTTACTCATGTTGACACATACATCTTCATGCTCACAAACAAATTTCTTTTACACAACGGGCATTCACAATTTCCTTGCTGCTTCAGCTGAGAGGAGTGACTGTTAAAGGGCAGAGGGAGAGAGAGCAAGCTGTCTGTCAGCATTACATCCAAGGCTGTAGGGCTTAGAAAGCTTTTGGCTTTCAGGATAGCAATGGCAACATACTGCACCTTTGAAACTCGCAAGGCACTCTGAAATTGTTCCTCTCATAAACAACTTCATGCTTTAAATGATGAAATCATATCAGGTTCATTGGAAGGGCACAAACTTTACCTCCTCTTAAATTGTCTCACCCCTGCACCTATTAAATTCTTGTTTTCTTGGACCTTAAAGCAACACATAAGTACGGTCAATTGTTGCTCAACTGTTCATATGCACCATAAGTAAGGCATTCGTGCAATAGTTCTATAGCAAAAGTCATGGTATCTTTGCTTTTTATGCCTGTGTTTGTCCCATTCTCGTGAACGCAATATCTCAGAAATACCTTCAGGGAATTTCTTTAAATTTGGCACAAACGTCCACTTGGACATAAGGATGAACTGATGGGATTCCAGATTTCACACACTTGATGACTGGGACAACACAATGAGCAAACAATAACTAGCACAATGCGGGCTTTCCTCCATCTCATCCAGTCTGCCTTTCACTTCCTCCCTCCATTCTGAATTTTGAGCGTTATTAAAATCACATGACTGCAAACAATGTATTGGACCGCGCCTAGCTAATCGTGATCCTGTGAGTGAGTGAGTGAGTGAGTGAGTGAGTGAGTGAGTTTCTCCTAAAGCTTATAGAGAGGCTTTGCATCTAAAAATGCCAGGAGAAAACAAAGGCACCACATTTTGTGTAGCTATACTTTATAACAATGATCAATATAGTGATAACTTCCATTTAACCAAAAAATACTTTATACCTTTTTTATTCAATTCCTTCCAAGTGTTCTCTACATATATTATGAGTCTGGGCAGACATTGGCAGAGGCATACAACCTCAGGGAGGTAATTCTAGTTATTATATTATGTAACAGTGTGTGGGAAATCACATTTGGCCAAGAGCAGCCGAAACATGCAATGGCCTTCTGCCCTATGCAACATGACCATACCTTTAATCTATCACTGTGAAAGTATCCTGAGAGATCTGGTTTTGTAAAAGTTGCAGATCAACATGATTCTGGTCTTCATCCAGTTCTGAAACTTGTACGCAGTTCCCTTGGTCCCAATGAAACCCAAGATGTTGCACAAGTTGAACATCTTCTCAGCATCCGTACAAGCATTATGCATGACCAGTTTTTGGGAAAAGGGCTTTTTATGATCATTGTGTGCAAAGATGCTTGACTTTGCAGGGGGATGCTCTAATAAGGAAGTACCCTGGCACTGGCCCTCCAGATCTCAATTCCCATATAACTGTTCCCATCGAGTTTTTTCATACTCCCACAGCCTACTGAGGTTGTCTTTTTACAGAACGTTGATTTAGTGCCTTTTCGCACCAGATGAAGAACACATGTAGAGGACTTTTGGTTCTGGTGTTCCTCTTTCCATAGCTTTTTTTAATGGAAAAGGAAGAACAGAGGACAATTCTCTTTTGTGCAAAATGGTGCAATAACTTCATCCATTTTGAAGGTGGAATAAATAAACACCAATGTTTTTTGAATTCCTTCCTAAGAAACGCAACAGGGTGCCAAATAAAATGCATGCGTCATGTACTTGACAAAGTCTTTCTGACTTTGATGTATGATGCCAAGTGAGTGTGTCAGTAATGGTAGACTTTTTTATCTCTTCTCTGAACCCAAACTCTGCTACAAGCTCGCATAACCTATAATCAGCTGCTTCTTGTACCGTTAGTCATTTGGTGCTGTTTTTTTTTTTAGGAGAATCAGATACACATGGGAACACGCTGTGCTCCTCCTCGTGCTCCACTGCAATGTGCATCATCAACACAAAAAATGTTGACAAACATTTTTCACACCCTTTAGTTCTTCTTAATAAAGCAAAAACCACATTCCTTAACACAAAGCCTGATATTCTGACAAGCTTCTCTTGCAGCATGCACCCCTGTCTTGAGTGATACCCAGTGTTATAAACTACATGAGAACATATATATGTATATGTAGTGCGTTATGCGTCTGTGACAACGTCTACAAGCACCAGTTCTTTGGCTCACTGCAGCCTATCTTGGCTGTACGGATTGTTTTTGGATCTGAGTTATGCAAGTTCATGAATTAAATCAAGTCCAAAGCAATTTTAAAGTAACCAGGACCAGCTTACTCTCCTCCATGCCAACCCCACGGCTTTATTGATGCCAACCATCGGCAGCTATTTCCTTGTTTGGCAATATCAGCAGGAGGACACAAAAATGTCTGCAGGACTCTGCAAACCCAAGCATTCTGGAGCCACTTGAAATGATTAGGTAATATGCAACCTGACACCACTTTACTACGCAAAATGGAGTGTAATGGCTTAAATGTGGAGGAGAGGTAGACTTCTGTAGACTTTGGGTCAGCTGTCATATTGCTGAACAAACGCGTCCAAAATGAGAACCTGAGAACACAGTACAGAGGGGCATGGTGCTGACAAGAGGCAGTGAGCAAATGAATGCCTCCAGGTCAGAACCCCGCTGTGGGGCTACCTTTGATGTTTCTATAAAAATAAAGGCCTCTACTAGCTTACTTTCAAATATAAAGTGAGTATGCAGGCATTTTGTTTCCTTCATGATGGCAGAAACTGATCTTGTGGCCCCAAGAACCATGAGCCTGGTGGGTGTCCAGCAGACAGCTGCTGTTTATTTTTAATTAGTGCTGGTCTGAGAGGATGGAGAAGAAAAAACACCTCAGGTTTAACTGAAGAGGAGCTTTGTCTGAACAGAAGAGCCCTAACTCATCTAACTGACTATCTGAGGCATTCTTTTTAGCCATGCTAACGGCATTGCTCTGGGGATGGCAGTGTTGGTCTGTCAATCGTTCTGTCTGTTGGTCCACCACTTTACTCCATACTGAAATATCTCAACAACTATCAGATCGATTGCCATGAAATTTTGTACATTCATGGTTCCCAGATGATGAATCCTACTGACTTGGGTGATATTGTGACTTTTTCTCTAGCGCCATCATGAGGTTCACATTTGTGGTTTTATAGTCAAGTCAATTTATTTTATATAGCCCAATATCACAAATCACAACTATTATAGTGAAATGAAACAGCAATTGGATTGAATGCCTTGAAATTTGTCACAAACAGTCATGTCCCCCTAAGGATAAATTGTTATAATATATACATATATGTAATTTGTCTAATACTTTGGTTTATGACCAAATACGTGCAAAACTAATGACATTCCCATCAGCCTCAGCTGTAATTTGTGTTTATTACTAATTAGTAAATGTTATCATGCTGACATGTTAATCAAACATGGTGAGCATGGTAAACATTATACCTGCTAAACATCAGCATATTAGCATTGTCACCATGAGCAGGTTGGCATGCTGATGTTAACATTTAGCTCAAAGCACATGTTGAGAGGGGACTTGCAGAGTGAGGGGGCACAGGGCATGGGGAATGCAGATTGCATCCGTTTTTAAATTTAATTTCAACTGCAGGGAAATTATTATAAGGGTTTACATCTGAGATACATAAACATGATGCTGTTTTAATAAACCGTCTTCCAATTTTCCGGCCTTCTGAGAGAAGCCCTTAACTTTTAAAAGTGGGTCAGTGGCTGACACCTCCAGAAACCATCAGTCATCTTCAGCTATGTGCACAGAGACAAATTTGCAGAAAAAGGCCCAGCCACATCACGCCCAGCAGCACCAAACCAAAGACCCAGACAGTTGACACTGCTGGCAAGCCTGCATCCTCTCACATGTGAGATGGAAAGAGCAAGAAACTGAAAAATGGGATGCGCACAATGATGCATAAAAGGGGACTTTCCACTATACAGAGTGAGAACCAGCTGTGCCTGATGTCCCCTCTGGGAAAATTGAGAATAATGTCCAGTAAATCAGGACTATGATTGGTTTCTTCACACACAGATCGGTAGAATAAAAAGACTCAAATATTTTTTTTAATTATTGACAACATTGATGCTAAGTTAGTCTCAGTATCTTGCTAGCACCATAAAACACATAATTAGAAGATAATTTAGTGTTTGTTAGAAATATGTGCATATTAACTGGATTAAACTTGTCATGTTGCCATTCAATGGCTGCAGTGGGATTATACATGCAGGTACACATTTTTTTTATTATTACTCTCACAGCAACACAGCTGGTAACTGTTTCCTGTGTTTTGCAGAGAGCTTAGTTTGAAAAATATAAATAACCTCCTTCGTACCTCTAAGGTCCTTAATCTTCTTGCACAGAGTTCATAAAGCAAATCTCAGAAGTGACACTTAACTTTTAGAGCAAAAGAACTATGAATATTACTTAAAATTGATCTTAGAACTCTTATGCTAATTTTAATCTTTTTAGGACTGGACTGAATGTACTTTGATTTGTGTTTGTTTTGATTGATTATTTCATGTACTTGTTTGCCTTCTATTACCTGTACTTGAGATTTGTGGTTATAAGTGAGATTACAACTATTTTTAAATAATAATAATTTTACGGAATATTTACCAAAAACATAACATCCCCAAACCCCCGAAAACACACAATTTGGGAATTTTGGATTGAAATGCTTGTAACCTGATAATGTTTTGATGAAAATAGCATGTGTGTATTTCTGGAAAGCTACCTTTTTCTTTCCAATTACAAGAATAATTTTTGATAAAGTAGTAGTACCCATACCCATGCATCCAGTATCCGAATTACACTATGGCTTTTGGGGGAGCCACATTTTTTGGGGGTGGGAGGATACTGTGCTCATACATGCGCATACATGAATGTGCCCGCCTACGTGCAAAAACATACTGTCAAAACATTTCAATTCATACAGAGAATATTTAGCCTGGGACAACAAAGAAATAGAAAAAAAAACAGACCTAGGTTGCATCCCATGACAATTATGAACATGCCCACATGCTCAAATGTTGGTCTTACAGAAAACATAGTAAGATAACTTTTCCAACAACTACTCTAAACACAAAACCCAATGCCTTATGTTTATTAGACACAAATTATTGAAAATTGTTATGCGTGAATAAACACGCACGTTGACAAGTGCTTTACTATTATCATTTATTTCAGAAACCTAAATATACAGGAAAATGTAAATTTATACAGAAAAAAACAATGGCACCAAAAATTTGGATATTTTAGAGCTCTCCCTAAATTTCACAAATGAGGCTTTCTGTGGAGCTCATGTCTCTTTCAGTAGAGCTGAGCTCCCTGTAGCTCCCCTGTATTTCAAACCCTGCATACATCACACTTTTAATCACATTCAATACTTCTATAGATGGCCATCACTATTTTTGTTAACAGAACTTCAGAGGAAGAAAAATGCGTGGAAAGAATTTGGTTATGTTGCTAATTAAACAGTGCTTTCTTTGTTCAAGAGCATTCAAAAGTCAAACGCACATTTTAGGTTTTCTTCCCCTCAACATCAGTGACTGCTCACCTGGTATTTTTTGGCAGTTAATGTAAATGTCTTTTACTTTTCAGTCTCTCTTTCACACTCCCATCACTTTGTTTAAGAGGGGTTGATCTTTGGCCCAGTGTGGTGTGAAACAGAAATGTGTCACTGTTTTTTTTTAAACGTTCCTTCCACTACCTGAATGCTTTCACTCTGACAGCACTGACAACTCAGGACCACTGTCGCTGGGCGGACCGTACTTTCAGCCCCCCTTTTCTCTACTCACTCTCAGCTCTCCAGGGTCCCAGACGACTGCTCTCATGCATCATGCAAACACACTCGCTACACACGCACACACTCCTACACATTCCCACACTTAAAAAAAACAAACAAAAAAACACATTCAGTATGTGCACAAACGCATACATCCACATACAAGCAGAATTGTGGGAATGCAAAAACAAATTGACACACATTCTCTATGTATGCTTTTTTTCTCTTTTTTCTCTCTCTCTCTCTCTCTCTCTCTCTCTCTCTCTCTCTCTCTCTCTCTCTCTCTCTCTCTCTCTCTCTCTCTCTCTCTCTCTCTCTCTCTCTCTCTCTCTCTCTCTCTCTCTCTCTCTCTCTCTCTCTCTCTCTCTCTCTCTCTCTCTCGCACGCACGCACACAAACAACCACACAGATTGACATCCATACACCCACCTACAACACCTTCTTAACCCCTTGATAATAAATGTATGCCATCTTAAAATGGCTAATCCCTCCATGTAGCTTTATCCTAGCAAGATAAATAAAAAACAACCAGATTTAGTGCCTTAGCAAGTTTCGGTCAATTTAGTTAATGTTGCTAAGGGTCGAGTCATTATTTTCAAACAATATTTTATGTTCTTGTTATTGGGGTCATAACTTTTGTAGAGCAGAAAATGTGAGAAAACACTGTCTAATTCCAAAGCTACTTTTGAATTTGAGAAAATCTCCCAACATTAAATCAGACAGACAGAAATTCCCAATGGAAAAAAAGGAGTCAGTACGGCTTCATCTGATTACTCCTGTGGTTGTGATGTTCCACAGTGTCACAGCAACCAAGACACAACATATTAGTGGAGTGAAGATATACTTCACAGAGACACTAGACACTACTGATGGTGCCAGTCCAACAGTGAGAGAAATCATCTATAGGGTTTCTACTTTGCTGATCCAATACTAACTGGCTGACACCAGGGAGGATCCCGTTCTGCTTTACACATATGTTGCTTCTGTTACTCCTCATGAGCCCCTGTTTTAGAGTTTTCCTTCCAAATGGAACAAAAGGAAAACTGAGTGATCCAAAGCCTTCCTGTAGCTGGCAGCGAGTGTGCAACGGGGATTAATTCTCAGTTATCCCATGAACTGAAAATAACCAAGCCTGCAAGCTGGCAAAATTGAAGCCGCTTGTCCTCTGTGTGCTGATTGGCGGTGATGCTGTAAAACTGTCAGCTCCAAGATGAAGAGACAACAGATCTTTGACATTAAAACTGTGTCGCTGTCTAAATGTGAAACCTCTGGGGTGTAGTTTGTTATTCCGCTTTTTAGCCACTAGCCACAGTAGCGGCCTGTCAACAATTCCTCTAGCACCATCCTCATGTCAAAATTTAAATTTGTCCAGTACTTTGGTTTACGAGTAAATACCTGCAAAACTAATGACATTCCCATCAGCCTCAGCTGAGGCAACGAGTACTAGCCAATCAGAGGCAGACTTGTCGAAAGGCTGGTGGGGGGGAAAAAATAACCCAGCATGGTAGCATTATCATTGTGAGCTTATTAGCATATTGACTTTAGCATTTTGCTCAAAGCGCCGCTGTGCTTAAGTACAGCCTCGTCAAGCCACTAGCATGACTGTAGACTCTTCTTTGTGTTTTTTTTTTAAAAGAGTTTGATGTAATATGCTCTGCTAATTGCCTACCTCCTGTTATCAATCTTTTTAGTTTATGTGATCGTAAAGTGTTTGTCCTGGTGCAGATCCAATGTTTGTTAGCAACCCAGTTATTCAGGTGTAAATGTTGCTGTTGCTGTTAACAAAGGAATCTTAATACCAATCAACTGCCAAGCAGATGCACCCATAAAAGTAAATGCCTACTTGTCAAATAAATCTGTTCCCACTTCCTCTGAGCATGCTTTTATTCACATGTACCCAAAAGAAACATTGCGTGCCCTCCACTCACAATAATGTGAATGCAGAGTGTGCCACTGAGGTCAGACTCCTTAAATACTTGAGGTTTGGTGGAACATCATACACAGAGGAGAGACCTCATCAAAGAGCGTCCACATCCGACAGGTTATGACAATGATCCAGCAGCTGCCTATTTAGACTCAGCTGCTCCCTGTCCCCAGCGAACACCCCTGACGGGATGTGAGGCCTTGGGTTCTCTGTGCAATCTCAGAGGGCAGCTCCGGGGTATCGAGGCCCTGTAGGGGTCTGATGGGGGTTGCTCTTAAATCTGGCTGTCTCCTGTCAGAATAGCTGAAAGGTTGCCCTGCTCTGACAGCTCCGACAGGGATCAAGAAACAGGCTTGCTGTGAGTGCTGGCCGTTCTGTGGCCTTTCATTAATGCACTGCCATCTGAGAGCAGCTGTGTGAAGAGAGCCTGTTGCTGAGCAGATAAAGACAGTTCAGTGTGAGGGGGGGAGGGGGCGTGAGCATAAACACTGAACAGAGGTTGAGCCATGGGCTTTGATGGTTGTGATGTACGCATAACTGTAACAGTGGTGGTCTTATCTGGAGTGGGACACTGTGGTGTGACCCAGTGCTGACCCCCCCAATCTTAAAATGGAGACTGGGCGGGTACACTTGCCATTCTGAAACATTTGCAAGATTCCTCACAGTCCTCAAGTGCAGAGATTTACGTCTGAGACAACAGTGAGCTTGTGTCCAAAAGTAGGCTGGCTGAATACTCTGCACACAGCAGCTTTAACACAAAGGTTTGACGGCATGCCCATACTCACACACGACAGGTTCTTTTTTTTTTTTATATGACCCTTAACAGTTTAAGTTATTCATCCTCACCCAGTGAGGAGGAGAATAAGAACAGTCATGAATAGTGGCACCTCCAATGCACCCATGCGCACACTTGCAGGCAGAGGTGCCACAATCAAAGTGACATGAACTGCTTTATTATTAATAATAATAAAGCAGCAAATTCTACTGCTTTATTATTTTTCAAGCCTCCATTCTGTGATTTTATTCAGAGACTTGGCACTACTCAGCCTGTAACTGTGCACTGCCTCGCTCACACCTCCCTAAAAATAGTGCCCACTAATCCTCAAGTCCCCTCTGAGAAGTACCACACATTACCAGGGATTGACTAGCAGATCGACTGCGCCCAAAAGTAGAGAGGTTATGAATTTTAAATAAATAAATCAGTTTTATTATTTAGACATTTAGACGTGTGAGCAATTTCCATGTTGACACACTGTTGTATCAAACTTAAAAGTAGGCATGAATCGCTATCGCCTCCACGCTGCAGTGCTGCACCCTCTGGTGGGGTTGATGAATACAGCTTTTATCAGCTCTCATGTGGACAACTGCAGTAGCAAGATGTTGAACCAGTGAGATCATGATGTCAAAACTTACATTTAGATATAAACTCCTGCTGACACATTTCTCAAGAAAGCCTGGGAAGCGAACTAGCTGTTGCAGATTGAAACTGAGAGTTGTGGGAGGTGATGTCTTTGTAAATCTTTTGGTCATAATGGTGCCCCATTATTTTGCATGTCAAAGAAAAAAATGCATTCAAAGCAGCAGTCGTAACTGGAAAATAAGCTTGGTGCTTCAGCAAATGCTTAAGGTTGCCAGCATTTGGCTGACTGGGCGATAATTTGTAAAGGAGTAATAGCATTGTAAGAATAACACTGTTTCATCATGTTAATGGCTTTAAAAATACAGTTTTCACTTACTTCAAATCTTGGTCTCATGCATGTTGGGTCTCCTTAATGATGAATCCTAGCCTTTTCCTTCTTTGGGTTTCTGTTTCATTTTGATGAAAACATTTCCCTAGATAGATAGTTAGGGGTTAGGATTAAAAAAAGAGTTTGCATGCATTGCTCATAGCTTTCCACTGCATGGTGATCAAATCTTATGTAGCCCGCTGGGAGGTAAGAAGGCCATTTATGCATCACACATTCAAGTTAACAAACTGTGCAAACTCTTTCTATTGGGCTCCACTACACAAGCGGCTATAAGTCATTTAAATCACATAAGTGCTATGTGATGATCAGTGTGACATATCTTAGTGTTTGACAGAAGGGGTCATAAATCCTGTTTGTAATGTATTTCAGCTGCCTAGAAGGCTGGAAACACAGTGTGCCAGGCCTCCCTCTGGCCACCAGAATATAGTGAAAGGGGAGGCAGCAGATAGAGTGGCATGTACCCCCTGTAGGGATTTTGTAAAAGGAGACCCAAACTGAAATGGACAGCTGAGCCAACTTGCATGCCTTGTACATCAACTGTAAGGTCCTCTGGTACCATCTCTAAATCTGTTTTCCTGTGGTTAGCGTGCAGTCTGTCTTGCGACTTTCAATGGAATGAGTATTTCCTCTCGGAAGTCAAAATACTATTGAGCCTCAGGAGTAAACAAGTCAAACCAAAGTACAAAACATTCCCAAACTGTCAAATTAATAACAAACGATGATCAATTCCTATGCCTGTTTTAGATGAATGAACCTGAGAATGTTTAAGGAAGCTTTCAACACTGAATTCTGAACATCTGCATCATTTTCTCTCTTCTCATAAATAATCCCTGAATTCATCAAATACACTGTTACTCAAGAATAACTAAAATAGATGAAGAGACCACAGACTGGACAGTTTGTCTTTAATAAGACTTAAGATACTCCCACTGACCTTGTAACACACATCAAAATAATTATAGCATATACACGCACCAGCATTTCAAATACATGAGTCCATGGAATCTCAATGCAAATGAGAGAAAAATTAGTCATGCTTACACATGTGGGGGGAAAAACAGCTTTAACTGTTAAATAGTGGAGTAAATCCCTGTTTATAGGGATTTGACCTTAGATGACCTCTGGTTTCTTAATTGTCAAGGTTGTAAACTCATTATTACATCCAGTTCTGCATACAATCAGTCATAGCTGAGACAGACAGTATGTTTGCACACAGTAAGAAGCTGTTACATGTGAACTTACATTTCAAATCTCTTTCCAGATTTCTCAGTTTAACTTTACAAAAACTGTTACGGGTAGCTTTATACAGACCGGGATGTTTAATACCTGGGTTTTACTTAGGTCTACTCAGAGCAGAGCAGTATAAAATAAAACTCCCTTTCATACAGCTTTAATCCATAGACGCATCCCTCCTTTGTCCATCACACAAAGTTAATTTACATTATTCACAAAAATGTACCCAGTCTTTTATATTTCTTTCAGTTAAATAACTAAAGAACAAAGAAAACAAACACTTCAGCATATTGTAGTAATTACTCGGCTGTAATGTACAAAGGATGATACTGTTGAGTATTAAGGTGCATTGAATCGGCGCCACAAAGATGTTTACAAATGTTAACACTGATGCACCTGTGTTGCATGCAGCAACACCTTTCATCCTGTTTTGTCTTTTGCCTGTGTTCTGATGCTTGGTTGTCATCTTCTGTGGCCCACGTCATCTTCAGAAAGAAGTATGTTTGCTTTCCGGGGCTTAGAAAAGGGATGTTGATTGGCACAGCTCACAGGGCTCCCCATGTGAGCGTTGGCAGGGTTGGGAAAGGGTCAGAGGCCTAAGGTGACGAGCATTTCACCAATGGAACGTATCACAGGACCTCTGTGAGGGAGTCAAAGAGCAAAGGGTTAAGTGTTAGCAGCCATTGAGGCGTAATTAACACATGCCAACAGACAAAACAGAGTCCAGTTTGGAGCCAAAACAGGATCACCCTCTTTGATCTGAGTTATGACCTGGTGATACTAAATGCAAATGATGTTAAATATGTTGCAAACCGCATGAACCCATAAACCTTTACTGTCTTGTAGACATAGGGGTAATGGAAAGGCCTCAACTCAAGTAAAAGGCATTTTATAGTCAAATGCAGCCGACATGTGAAATAAGTTCATAATTGATGCAGCACTAAATTATTTGACTGCCAACACCACATGTGAGACCAAGAAGGACCATACTCAACAACATTCAAATTAGGGATGGGTGATATGGCCCTAAAATAATATCACAGGGTATTTCTGCGATAATGATATTCTTGACGATATGACAAAATACAGAAAAATATTTTTGGTTTAGAACTTAATAGCTGTTGAGCTCTCCTCGTACGCAACCTGCTTTTGCTTGAGGTGGTGAAATAAGTGTGTTGTGTTGTCCCCTTTTGATGTATATCTGATCTTTTGTAACCAAACCACTACTAAAGTCACTCCCATTTTTGAAACTAACTCCACCGTGGAGCCGGTAGCAATGTTACTTTTGCTTTCAGCCATGCCTGTTATTGCTGTGCGTAACGGTATGACGTCATTACGTCAACAAGTCGGAATATTGCCATTATCACAATCATTTTTTTTCCATCATATTAAAAATGATACTGATATTAACGTTAACAATACGATATGGCACACCCGTAATTCAAATAAACCCTGCAAGTATGTCTCGAAATAAAATGACCTCCTATGGAATTACACTGTAACATTATATTATATAATATTGCCAATCGTAGCCCTCATCATAAATGTCCTGCCAGGCCAAAGGCATCTCAAGTAACCAGATTGACAAGAGTGAAAACGAGGACAGAATGTTCACTTTTTATATTACTGAGTTAAGGAAGTAAAGTATCCATTAAAAATGTGATTTCAGGAAAGACGTTAGGGCTAGCAAAGGTAGTCGTCCTCTGTTTGCTTTACATTGTATTTGACCGCTGGCTTCTCTTCAGTCTAACAGGTGATGTTTAGGATGTAGCAGGAAGGGTGAATAGGAATAGGCTGCTGCTGACGTTGGGGTGATGTGGTGCTTAATTACTTTGGAGTCCTGTTTCTGACCCCTGGCATCGCCTAATCGCCTTGGCCATTCTAGGAATTCCTCATTGGGTGCAGGCCCAAGTCAGTCGGGCTGCTGAGTAAAAGCTGTCATCGGTATAAAGATACCCTGCTTCTCTTCACCCTTCCCTACACTATTTCTTCCATATCCCATCTCCACCCCTTTGTGAGTGTAACTGGAGTCTCTATGCCACAACATCATCTCCTCGGGGGGTACTCACTCTCACCGGGGTGACAACCTGCACGTTAGATGAAGTACAAGTTCAGGTTTGTGGTCGCTTTGTGCCAAGGACAACAGCACTAACTATGGTACCATGTACTGCAGTCTTTATTAGGTAATGTGAACTTGGCTAAGTGTAAAACCAGCTCAGTGCAAATAAGCACACAAGCTTGCTGCAAATGAACCATGGCTCTGTCTGCTGCTACTTTTTATTAGAAACAGACGAGAAAACAAACCAATTCGGTAGTTCATTGGTGCTCTTGGCTGAACCAGATCTTTTAAATCAAAATGTGGCTGTTTGGCTACTAATATTTGGGATACTGTCTGTAATCGAGTCATCTCTGATTTTAATCTTTCTTTTGTAGGCAACTAAACATGTTTTTGTGAATTTCCCCCTCTGTGGATGAATAAAGCCTTATCTTGTCTTATCTTATTACCTTGGACTATAGCCAAAATTAGACTTAACTAATGACAAGAGATAAGTGCATATTACACCTATTCTTGCCTCTCTGCACCGGTTGGCTGTGAGTTTTAGAATCAATTTTGAGATTATATAGTTAATAGATAGGTAGACTTTTTTTTTTAAATACTTTGTTATTTTGGGAAATGAGCCTTTTTGCTGAAAGGTGAGAAGATCGATACCACTCTCAAATATAAAGCTACAGTCAGCAGCCACTTAACTTAGCATAAAGACTGTCAACGGGGAAACAGCTTGCCTGGCTCTACCCAGAGGTAAAAAATCCACCGACCAGCAACTCTAAAAGTTTACTAATTAACATGTTATATCTTATTTGTTTGAACCGTACAAACAAAAAAAAAACAAATGTGAAAACAGAGTTGTGGTTTTACAGGGAGTTACGATTACAGCAGTGACTTCTGCTCCCTTTATATTTTCATTGTTAATTTTAGCTTACTTTAGCTTCTAAAGTCTTTAACATCATGTTTGTTTTCTTTTCGAGGTTTGTATTGTGGCCTCTCTTGTGTGTTGTACCTGCAACATGCTGAGGCTTTATGGGGCCTGCCTTTTTCATAAATGACTCCTCACTTTCAAACGTGAGGATCGGCTCGGTGGTCATGCTGGTCTCAGAATTATCCCGTGCTCCGTTGGTGGTGTTGCCATGATTTGCGAGATGGATGATATCTCCAAAGTGGACAGTGTCTCCTTTAGAGGATAGACCGTTTTCATGTCTCATAGGCTGGACTCCATTGACCACTGAGGGGCTGCTGGAGAGGGGAGACACAAAGCAGAATATGGTTATAGTTATGATGGCTCAGAGTGAGTCATAGTGACTAAACAAATGACTCATTCCACCACTGTCCAATTACAGGTTTCTTTTTAAAATCTACCCCAAGAAGCGTGCTCAAATACAAAGAGTAAACATTTCAAGAAACCAAACCATTCTCCAATTGTTTACCGTGGGCCTGAATCATGTGGCTCCCTGTGTTTTCCGTTGAGGTTTACAATGCAAACATCCTGCAGACTTGATTGGTAGTCAACTCCCGGCTTACTTAGTCTGGCATACAAGTTTTATACTGTTCATGGTGGTCTTGCATCACCATGAGCACAAAGAAACTTTCAAATCGATAAAAACATGAGCAATGGTTTTACCTTTCTTTGACGTTGGTCTGTCCATTTTCTGTCTTGTTATTGGGCAGGTTGACCTCTGGCTTTGGCTGATATTCAGCAGATGCTAGAAGAAACAAAGTAAAACAGCCATTTATCCAGTGTAAACCATGCACACCAACATTCAACATCCAACTCCATTAATGATCATCCTTAAACTGTGTCAGGCTAACTCTATTAGGCAGGAAAGGGATGCCACATTTTCCTGGAGCATCCTTCCCATTGTATTCCAGATCTCCCCTAACTCAGCTCTGCTGAGGACATGGCTGTGGTTGAGACAGATCTCCACACCCCTAACTAGAATGGAGGAAATGCCTGCCAGGCCTCTGACCACATCAGTGGCTGGCTAATGTCTTCCTGCATTGGGGAACTTTGCCACAAACAGCATATCTCCCAGACCACATTGATCCCCTTAATCATCTACAGTACGTGACGTGGAAGCTTAGACAAAGAGGGTGTGCAAGTTATATGCTTCTTAATAACAGTTGCGTTAATAAGAAAATTTTTCCACAATTAGAAGTTGTAGGAACAGTGGATATGAGTCAGGCTTTTTGCAGCATCACATATATATTACTTGTGTCAAAAGTAAATTCTAACTGCTGCAGGCTGTTGCCATGAGCCCACTCTTCCTCTCTAACTCCCTCAGTCCCACGGCTTGGACAACAAGCAAGCACACATGGGCCCTATTGTACAGAGTACAGAGTACTCAAACTGCAGCTGTACTTGATATAATCTAATAACCCTTTTATAGAAAATGCTGCGATGTGAAGCTGACTCACATGGGAAATGAAAACAAAAGTAGAACAAATACCTGTGACTTTATTCTAACATATGGAAGAGGTAAAAGAAGAGGATGAGACATGGTACAGTTATGTTTCATCAAATATCAGCCTAAAGCTAGGATATCAATCCTAATTGCTCATCTACAATAACATGAGTCAGACACTGTCTAAAATGTACTATGTATGTGGATGGATTCATGTGGATTTGCTAATTGAAGCAGTAAGAGTTAGAAATCCACTTTTAGGTGGATTCTGGTCACAAGGCATGCACTTTGTTTTAAATCCCTTCAGAGATAACATGTTAATGGGAGATCAATTACAACAATTACCCTAAATGTTTCCTGCAGATTAAAGGCTTGTGGTGGGTAATGATTTTCCTCCATCACTTAAGGATGTTTTGTAAAAGGCAGACTGGTTCAGAACAATGTTCTGCTTACCTTTGCTGCTCTCTGCCTCTTTGTCATTGACGTGTGTGAGAGGGGAGGACTTTGTCTCTTTCTGTGAAGATAGGAGATAATTTCAGTAATATTTATTGGAAAGTTAAATGTTTGCTTGTTGTTTTGGTTAAAACTGATGTATGTGTACCTTGTCACCTCCATCTGTCTTGCGTGTCCTCTTCATGATCTCGTCCAGACGCTGAGAAAAGAAAGAAAGGAATAAGACCAACGAAAATACCACATAGAACAAAATGCCAATAACAGAACCTATTTAGTGTTTTGTTTGTAGATTTTCTATGCATTTTCTGCTATGATGGGACAACAACACAGTAAGGGATCAGGGCAGATGTGTTTTATAAAGTTAAGAAATAAAGGTTTCAGTTCTCATAACAAAGGTTTCAGTTCTTATAACATAATCAAATGTGGAAGTTATCAATATAGCATCCACAACAAAATAGCATTATTTAACTTTGTTAAAAATTGGGTTAGGTTTAGTGTGCTAGATGGAACCCACACACCTTGTCAGACTGTTTTGCTAGAAACTGAGGTTTTACATTTTGCTGTTCATTGCTTCTCTTCACTGGTGAGAACGGTTATCATGTCTCTTGTATCTAAGACCATTATGCTTGAAGTGAATGCAACTGAGGCTCTTATGTCTCCAGGTGGAGGGCTGTGTCAATAATGATGAAACAGCACTGTGTATTCGGCTGGAACACCCGCGTAGGATGGTCAAATTGTGAACAGTAGAATAGAGGAAATAGGATAAAGCTGTGCTGTATTGTACTAAAATACAAACTGTGTGGCTAATTTGTATGCACAGAAAGCAGATGTTTGATACAAGATGCGACCTTCATCTGAGGACACAGCTAGCCTGAGAGAGCAAGACCATAACTGCAGCTGCCACTCAGCATTTTTAAGATCCAAGATTATTCATGGACAGCTCACACACTCATGGCTTCGGCATTTAGTTTGGCTGCAAAACTTCTGCCTCAGGACTTTGCCCCTTAGGATACTTTTAGCCACCTGTGCTTGCTGACCACAAACTCCTCTTTGTTGAGGTGATAACAACAGTGGGCCAGTCAGTAACAGTGTATTGTACTGTGTGACTAAGCAGCGAGCCTTTGGGGCAGAGGACATGCTGTTCTTGCGGGCTAATTCCAGCAAGCAACCAGGCTTGGGCTGGCTGAGCCAGGCCTGACATGCCTAGATAAGAGTCTTTCTCAGATGGAGAGAAGATGAGGAGAGGGAAAGAAAGGCTTAGCTAGGATACTGAGGCGGAGCTTACGTAGATGTGGGTGGCATACTTGAGTAGATGGCCATGGTACAGAACACACACGTGCAAAGATCTGCACAAATCCACACACAGATGATTGACACAGGGAGGTCTCCATTATTAATGTTTATATATAGCTTCATGCTCACACACAGTTTTAAGCCCTATTAAATCACGGCATGCAGACAACCAATCCAGGATAAGCCAAAAACATCATTCATCTTGGTTTCAGGGAATCGACTTTCAAGCCTGCCTTTGTCATGTCAAAAGGCAGACCACAGAGTGAACATACCCCAGAATATAATACCTCCACTGAGGGAGTCAAGTCAAGTCAATTCTATTTATATAGCCCAATATCCCAAATCACAAAGCCTCAGGGCGCTTCACAGTCTATATAAAATACGACACCCTCTATCCTTAGACCCTTGATTCGGATAAGGAAAAACTCCCCAAAAAATCCTTTTTAACTGGGAAAAAAATGGAAGAAACTTCAGGAAGAGCAACAGAGGAAGGATCCCTCTCCCAGGACAGACAAACATGCAGTAGATGCCGTGTGTACAGAATAGAGCAACATAATGAAATTACAGTATGGGGAATCATGATGACAAAATTATAAATAGAATAACATTTATGAAGAATGGATCTTATTGTAAATTAATACACACAGAATACATTTTGTGTTAGTCTGAGATGTATGCAGTTGAGAGCAGAGCCAGGACTACTTTCAATCAATCAGTTTTCTTCCCAAAAAAATCTAGGTCAGGATTTTCAGAAAACCTTCTTTATAGTCTTTATAAGGAAGGAATGAGAATGAAACTTCTACTTTTATTATAAAAAAAAAAAAAATGCATTTCCGTTTTGAAATGGGTGACTTAAAAACCTGGCTGAAAGAACAATGATGGGAGGACAGATGTATTGCCCTACCCTTTTCCTCTCCAGCCTCTCCTGCTCCTCCTTCTGGAAGTGTTTCTCCCTCTCCAGACGCTGCTTCTCCGCCTCCTCCCGGGCTCTAGCCTCAGCCTCTTCTTTCTGAAACACACACAGGCGAGAATCCAACCACAATTTTAATGCCGGCAGAAGGGGGAAAAAAACACAGCCAAAATAACATGCCTTGTACATAACAAGGGTGTGGTTGCTCCCTGCAATTATTGTTTACAACCACAAAAGGGATATTTTCCTGTACCTTTGAGCCAAAAAGATCTATTTTCAACATTTACAGCCTCGTGAGGACCATTCAAAGCGAAATACAATACTTAAGCCTTTGCATAATTATATTGGATCATGTTTAACCACAAATGCCACTTCTGTGAAAGACCACAAGGGGGTAGCAAAGCATAAGAACTGGATAACAGAGATAAGACAGTGCCAGAGCTAATCATGTTACTGGTCTACAGGATAAACAAATACAGTAATGAATAGCCACATTTCCTGTTTCAATCTGTTTCTGCTAATCATGCATCATTCTCTTCTACTTCTCCCCAGCAACATCCACAAACACAGGAAGAGTCAATATTACTCGTAATGGTTATTTGACAAACTGAAAAGTAAAAAGGGCCCATTCATTGTAGCTACCAGCTCACCACTTTGGATTAATATTTGCCTTTTAAGGACAACATCCTACTGACGTATGAAATACTGGACTGTGCTTTTGAACGAGCCTGTTATCGAAAAAGGTCAGTGTGAGGTGAGCAGCTGAGCTGAGACAGTAAACAAGTGACACTGAAAAACACCACAAACCGATTGTTTGCCAAAGATAGGAGAGCGTATAAGTTTGTGGTGTGATGGGCAAAGTGCCTGGGAATTATGTCAGGATGCAGTTAGTGCATGCATGTGTGTCTTGACCTTTACTCAAAAGGCAGTAATAACTGTCACAGTGGTGCTTGATGGTCCTTGTCATTACCATGGGCTTTAAGTACTTGCAAGCTCCTTTCACCCTTATCTGACTAACTAGACCAGTCCATTGCATTAACACCCAACCGCGTTAACAACTTCCATTTTAGGTGCTTTCTCTGCATGCTGGCCGTTGACAGTCAGCATACCTGTTTTTGCAGGCGTAGGTTCTCCTCCTGCTCGGCTTTGGCTCTCTCCTGAGCCTCCTTCTCCTCCTGCAGGCGCTGGGCTTCGTCCCTCCTCCTCTGCTCCTCGGCCATGGTATGGGCCTCCTCCTCCCTGCGTTGCCTTTCCTCTGTCTCCCTCGCTATTCGCTCCTCTCTCAAGATCCTAAAGAGTTTGAGCATAAGGCTGATGATTAGTATTTTAGACAAAATTATGTACACATGCAGTGTTTGGCACATGCAGTAAACAATTAAATGTAAATGATTCTATTAACAGGGCATTTCCTCTTTAGTTTACACTATCTCTGCTGAATTGACATTGAGGCACAAGCAACAGGGAACCAAACTATTTAAATATAAGGGCTAACTAGAGATCACATCAATTCCTGTAAAAGCCGTAAATAGTAACTTGCTGTGGTTAGAATCAGCCAACAGGCTATCAAATTCTTGATGCTTACATACATCACGGCCAGTGTTGAGTGAGGTCTCATTCAGATATGCATGTGCTGTGATAATGCATGGAGCCTTCCTGTTTAGTTTTACTGATTACTGTTTTACTTCTTTTTCATTTATTACATGGGAAATAGCTAAATGTCCTCAGTGAGGTTTGTTTTGCAGCATAAAAACAGCTACAGCAGTGTATTCTACACCAACCATTTCACAATATCATTACATAAATAATAATATACTGTATTTAACTTCAACAATAGTTCAAATGTCATATATACTGTATGACTGACGTTTACATTGCAAATGTGCATTTTAATAATGGTTTCTCTAGTCCCCTATATGACCTTCTGTACAATTCTTGAGATGGCTGACAGGGAAAAAGAAAGTAATGAGTAGTTAAAAGACCAAAGTGGGAAAACAACTTGGGGATTACTTACATTCGGCATGGACACAGACATGTTTAAAATTCCTTTTTTCTCTTGCACAGTGAAAGAACTTGACAGATCTTTGACTATGCAAGGGCAACACTGTGCTGACACTAGGTGTGTTTTGAGTCATATTAAAACCCTCTGACCTCTCCTTCTCCTCCTGTTCGCGGCGTTCCCGCTCATCCCTCTCCCTCTGCTCTCGTGCCTGTCTGCGTTTCTCTGCCAGGATGCGAGCTGCCTCCTCTGGGTCGTTGGTGCCTGCCATGGGCTTGGCTGATGGAGAGGGTGCAGGTGATGCTGCAGGGACAGAAGGAGCTGAATGGGCCGGCTCAGGTGAGGGGGGGGCTGCAGTGGTCGTAATTGGTATGCTCGACGCATGGGGTGAGGCGGCGGCTGAAGCTAATACAATGGCAGGAACCACAGGGGAACCTAAAACAGGGAAAACAAGTGTTACAGAAGAGCCAATAACACACAAATCTTGTGCTGTGTAACTTAACTTTTAATGTGATTATTTATGCTTCCCTACAAGTAATCTATTGCATGTCTGTCCATCCTGGGAGAGGGATCCCCTCCTCTGTTGCTCTTCCTGAGGTTTCTTCCATTTTTTGGGGGGGGGGGTGTTCCTTATCCGAATTTAGGGTCGAAGGATAGAGGGTGTCGTATGCTGTACAGATTGTAAAGCCCCTTCAGGCAAATTGTGATTTGTGATATTTTGTGCTATATGAATACAATTGACTTGACTTAATGACTTTTAAAGTGGTGCCCATTGATTAATCAATAATGATTGATTAATAATACATTAACTGCAGCTTTTTCTCTTCACATTCCTGTGAAACATTCTGTCCCCAGCAACTGGAAATGGTAAACAGCCGTAGCTTCAGCCCAAGAACTTGGTAATTACATAATTAAGGCTGATTAGTGCAGCCTCTTAGTGCTGTGTGTGGCTCACTAAATACACTCCTTTTGTTTTCATGGCTAATTAAGCCTGATGGTAATCTTTGCCTATTGCGTCTTGAAAGAAATACAGATTTTCCAGAGGCTTGTTCACTTTTTCCATTAGATCCATTCTTCTGGCCAGTCACAGGAAGACTAAGCCAGACAGTGAAGAACTCTTTGGGTATATAAAAAACTGATAAAAATTACAGAATGACTCAGCTATGGAGGGAAGCTACCCATAATCCACATGTACTGTATCATAAGACTGTGCAAATAGGACAGTTAATCACTGTGGAGATGAAAAAAATGCAACAAAATGTAGGTTACTGTGCAGTATACTGTTCTACAAAAGAAACAATCTTTACTCAAGGTCCACTTACTAGCTTGTTCCATAGCTTTCAATCGCTTTTTATGGTCTTCATCAGCAGATGGAGCTTGCTCAGTGGTCATCACATGACCTAATCATGGAACTTCGATCACTTGATAACAGGTGGTCAACCAAAGCTTCATACTTAGTCCACGTGATGTCAACTGAGCAAACTTCATTTACTGATGAAGCTTGTGAGATGCAGTTGAAAGCTCTGGAAAAAGTAAGTGGCTCTTGAATCACAATTTTTTTCTGCTGTGTCTAATATGCAACACATGTAGTTCTGTACCGAATGAAGTTTTTTTACATTTGAGCTTCTTGAGATTTTCAAATGAAGTTTTGGATGTCTGTCATCATATTTTATGAAAAAAAAAAATCCTCAAAACAAAATCCTCAATTTGTCTTCTTTCTTTAATGAATATAACTCGTCAGTTATGGTATCGCTAGACCGCACTTTAATACTGGTGTGTGGCAAATGGGAGAGCAAACAGTTTTTTAACCGCATACACACCTGCATGAATATATATGTTTAGTTTTTGAATTCCTCAGTGTAGGCCGTATTCTGCGATGGAAACGCGCTACAAAACTATGAACAGCAAGTCTTGACTGATGCTCATTGAGCTTTCCAATCCAGTCCAGTCAGAAATAATCACCATCAAAACTGTTTTTTTGTACTCACTCTTTCTCTCCTCGGGGGTGGCGGGCCTGCAAGGCTCCTTCACTCTTTCGAGGGGGACGGGGGAGGAGGTGCGGTGGTCTATCCTGGCAGGGGTCCTGGCTCTTTTGGGTCGACCTTTAGGAGTCGAGGGGCTTCCACGTGCTGATAGAGGCTTGGGGGAGGCAGCAGGGCTGGGAGAGGCAGTTCTGCCCTTGGGCATGGCTGGGGATGACGGCCGTTGTCTTGATAAAGGACTGGGACTGGAAGAAAGGAAAATACAGGGGTAAAATATGAGGCTGATAGAAAATGAATGCATTTACACCAAGTTGGGCACATTATTCTTTTAGACCTGAGCTACAATGTTTGTTTAAAATAACATGTCCTGAAGAAACCTGACTTCAGCGAACAGGTTCACAGCAGACAGGGCACTCAAACATTGCATCACCCTTAAAATGCATTATCGGTCAGCATCCCAGCTATGCACAGGCAATGCTACACTTGGAGGGGAAACATCCATTATGCTGAAGAAGATTATTTTTTCCTTTTAAGCCTCTGGCACTGATGGCACTGACAGCTCTGGAAAGCTGTGTTGCCTTTTTGTTGAGTCAAAAGATCTTTTTTCTACTATTTCATCCCTTCTGTCATAGATGCCATTTCTTTCAGTGGCCTGGGGATAAGAGAGGAAATGACCACTCATCCTGGCATCTTTCACTCAATGCCTCAGCTTAAACAGTGAGTGAAATATGCAGTCATTATAATGCAGACGTAAACATGGTCGTTCTGGCTAACCCAGCCGTTGACCAGAAACAAGGGGGGTCAAGAGGATGTAACGTTAACCTTGTTTACAATACGGATTTAGTGACCATGTCTGTATAAATATCGAAATAGCAGATTATCATATGTCAGATGGTTCTAATGGTATGTAGAGTAATGTACATTTTTTGGTAGCTTTAAATTATATACCTTATATGGTGTGCTTTTCAGTTGGAGCTTTCACAAGGTTTCACACTTGCCTCACATATATTCACTGTGTTCAGTTTGTTCACCCTAAGCCTCCATGATTTAAGGCTGCAACAAATGATTCTCTTCTCTGTTTATTATTATAAAATGAATAGCCTTTGGTGTTGGACTCTGGCCCATTATTTTTTACACTTTGTACACTAAATTATTAGTATTCTAAAGTATTAGTATTCTTAGTATTTGAATAGGGTGGGAAATTGAGAGCAAGACTGCAGTTCATGTCAGGAGGAAAATTAGTAACTTGTTGACATACAAAGGGGAAAAAGGTGATTGCCTAACATCAGCAGTGGTAATGGATCATAGGCTTTGTTAAATGTGTAAATAGACAATTTATTATCATAATTAGAGGTCTGGTAGATGAAATCAGTAACCAGGATGGTGATAATTATGACACATGTAAGGAAAAGGGTAATAGCCAAGTTTTTCCCACTTTTTAAATTATGAACAAAATCAAAATTAACTGATAGATTTTAAACTGAACTGAAGTGGAAGTGAAAATGAAAATGAAGAAAAAGTAGAAATAAGATGTATGTTCTACCTCGGATCAGGTCTGTGTCTCATGCTGGGTAGAGACTGTCTCTTCTTAAGCACCTTCTCTTTAGTGAGGGCACTTTTTTCCTTCTCATTCTCCCGTTCCTTGTCTTTCTTTTCTTTCTTGTTTTTATCCATCTGTATGACAAAAGGGTAAACAAATTTCAAAAATAACATTCAATTATGATAAAAACAGACAAGGTACGCCATAGGTTTCTATACATAAAGTACAGGAAAAGAGGAAGTCTGGTCATGGACTATGTTTTGCTCTCTTGGCAATAGTTTCCCAACAAAAATCCAATAATCTCACCTTAAATTTTCCATCAGGTTCTGGTAGAAACAGAATCAGCTGTTATAAATTTCATAGCTGTTAAGCTACACTCTTATTCTGGAAAACAGCTTACTTATTATAAGTCTCTTGATAGAGTCTAGCACTGCTGTAACTTTCTGGAGACTGTGACTACACTTGACTGTCAGAGAAGACAACCACAGAGCAAAAGCTAATTAGGTAGACTTACGGGTGTGGAGCTCCGTCTGTGCTGGCGCTGGGTGATGTCTGGTGTGCTGGACGTTACTCTCCAGCGTTCGGAGCAGCGGTGGTGGGGCTGGTGGGCACAGGTGAGAGGACTGGCTGAGGCCGAACGGGGACAGAGAGGAGAGTCTGAGGAGAAAATTTAATGTATTTACTGTGAGACAGATATTAAACTAATGTTAATCTTTTTTCTTTTTTTAAAAACTTACGACCATCTTTGCCATTGTTGAGGACACTGGCAGCACTGCGGCTCCTAGCAAGGAAAGACAGCGTTGGCGTCATCAGCCGGTCGACTATACTGCTCTCCCATGGACTCAGTGCGAGGCTACGGTCTGCAGGTAGGAGAAACAGACTGATAAATGTATGTTTTTCTATTAACTTCAAAGATATGTCTTCAGTTGAACCAGAACTTTGCTGTAATTATACCCACCCCCCCAAACCGTGATCAAACCTGAAGTATTAGAGGAACTTAGGCCCATTTAAAAATCAATCTTTCAGAGTTCTCTCTTTCATTACCTAGACACAATACTAAAATAAAGTCTAAAATGTGTCACCAAAGGGAAATGAAAAGAAATGGTTATTCAGGCTCACATGTAGCAATAGGTCTACAAGCCATAAAGACCTGATGAAATACACAAAACCCCAACAATTTGGGTGCCACCCAAAGAAATTAAAAGAAAAAGGAAATGAGCTCAGTAAATGTTTCTACTATAACCTTGGGCTGTAGTGGTACCACCCAAGAGAGCGAGAGAGAAAGAGAGTTATTTAAAATGCTTGTCTAGACAGTGAGTCAGTTATTTATAACCACAGTCTTGAGCTTACAAGCAGAGAAGAAGAAGAGTGGGCACTCATCAGTATTTATTTGGGGGAGGCACCTTCTTTGGCTTTAAGGTGTAGGACGAGTCAGATATTACAGTGAATGTTCGCAGACAGGGTGTGTAATTGTGTTGGGGAAGAGAGGCGAGCGAGAAGAGGGATAGAGTAGTTACCCATCTATTTTTTTCCAGCAGCACAGAGGAACAGTACCTGCTCCGGGGAGTTTTCAGAATACATTATCTCCTGAAAAATGCTGACTCACTCACTAACTTTACTTTTTTCAAACTCGAAGTTTCTCCTTCTTTGCAGAAGTACACCGTGACCTGGTTAACTTTAGATCTATAAAAAAAAAAGGAGCTGTACTCATCCGAAGCATCAAGAAAGGTAGATTCAAAGAAATATGTCACACCCACCTCCATATCATCAATAAAGCATTCAAGACAATAGAATAGACATCCCTTATCCAGTATGTTGTGATGAAAATGAGCAGAAAATATCCATTTGACTGTGCAAACACATGAAATGGCCTTTACCACACAATGAACCAACCAAATGATAGTAAAAAAGACACCAGAACAAAATATGAACACTATACATAATCCATAAAATATAAGCATGCAGACCATGTCAAACAAAACCAAGACCCAAATTCTGGAGAGAGAGAGAAGGGAAAAAAAGAACTCAGTGGTTTTGGAAGATGGAAATGGGTCAGCTGTCAACCATCAAGCACAAGAGAGGGACTAAAATCAGAAAGGGGAAGAACTGAAAAAAAATAGAGGACAATGATGGACGGGTTTGGAGGTGTTGGCGGTGGCAGAGTGATGGACACAGTTAAACGGGGGCATTCCAGATGTTGCCTTACTTCTGCTGGGGGAGTTCCAGAGTGTGGCGGAAGACTTGGACAGTCGCTTGTTTATAACAGAGTCCACGTGTTTGGGCAGGTTGACCGTTGACACAGAGCATCTGCCTAAGAAGCCAAGAGAGCGCCACACAGATGTTCACGCAGGTCACATGGTTGAGAGGAAGAGGAGGAACTTCTGTGGCGTCATGTGTTACGCTCGAATGATGCTTCTACAAACGTACACCCACACACTGTAAAGGCCACTACAGTAATGTATTTGTAACGTGAGCAACCCCCATTAAAGCAAATTCCTGTGTGCTGACTGTGTATATAATAACATTCACTGCTTTACAATACATACACACAGTACACCATATGTTCCCTTCAGCTAGCCTTTAGGTGGGTAGGCAGGCATTTATGGCACAAAACATGTCAGAAATGGTATTTAATGTTTCTGTATGCCTAGTTTTTAAAGGGTCAGTTCACCCAAATACACCTTATTTTCTCACTTACCTCTTGTGGTATTTAGCATTGCAGATAGTTTTGGTTTTATTTGCCCAGGTTTTGAAATATGCTATAATAAAGTATAGACTTTATTTATATAGCACTTTTAACAAAAACAATAAAAACAAGATATCTGTCTCTGACATTTTTGATACAAGCTCAAATACAATTGAGGTGAATGGATTTTAGGTTTTGGTGCTTACAACATTGAAAAATGACCTTTAAAGTGTTCATCAGTAACATCTCTTTACCAAATCAGTGTCCCTATTACTCTGGATAATCCACACAATGCATTGTAAACAGTTTCCATTGGCACTGTTTCTTTGCTAGAGAAATAGGTCCTGTGAAAACTGCTTGGCAGTGAGGTTTGTGGATTAACCAGAGTAACTGGGATGAGTTTTGTTGCTAATGAATATTTCAAATGTCATGTTTAATGCTGTGAGCACACCAAACTAAATTCCATTCAACTCCACTGAGGTAAGTGAGAAAATAAGTTTGCTTTTTGGGGGATTTGGGTGAAATTGCCCTTTTTAAAAAGGTTTTTCTCAAAATTCCACGAAATATAACTTTATGCCTACAACAATACCAATTCCAATGTCAACCACACTAAGGAAGAACCTTTAATGACCAGCATTTAAAGCTACCAACACAAGCGATGAACAAGGAAAGACACCTCAAAATAACCCTAATAACCAAACAAGTGATGGAAAGAAGCTGCTGGGAAACATGTACTCATTTCAGGGTTGATGACGTGAACTGGCACTTCAGAAAAGGGCAAAAACTTGAATCCTTGAAATCATCCATGTGCAATACTTGTATCTATCCCAATTCTATATCCCTTTAATAAACTGCAATCAAATGAACACTCTGCTCTTTTCCCAAATGTCGTCAGACATGATTCAGAGAATATTACTGTAATGAAGGTACAGTATTAAAGCAGGCCTTGTCTATTTTAATGTCTCCATTATATAGATTAGGCTAGTTGAAGAGTCAAGATGCTCTTTTGACAGAAGCCAAGACGGGTACTTTGGAGCATTTCCTAAATAACATCCCGAACTCTCAGCCATTCCACTGCAGCCTGTTTCCACTTGTTTATTTTCATCATCTGACAGACTAGTGAGAAAGGAAGGAAGGGAGAGATTACAGTGTCAATAATTCCCCTGGCATATGGCAGAGGCGATTACATGACATAAGATAGAACTCGGGACACTTTAGATTTAGAGCTTCAAGTCATGAGGATGGCACAGAGAGATATAAGCATCCATCAAGCTGCACTGTTAAAACATAATTTCTACAGTATTACCTAGCCTCTGCAGACTCTGATCTCATCAGACTGTCAGGACATTTATCACTCAAATTAAGCATCATTATACAACATATTCAATTTGCTGCTAGTCGATAAAACCCTGCTTACTGCAACTGTTGCAATAAAGCACCTGAATACATTTTCACTTTGTGCGATCAATACAGTCTGGTCATGATCAGGGGCTAATGACCCTGAAGTAATGTTTAAGAGGCAAACAGCCTGCAAGGACAGAACTGTAGTAGCTAACACATCAGAGGAAATGGTGTGTTAAGGTGGAGTGTGGCTGATGCAGCAAAGGCGCATCAGATTAAAATATAACAAAACAAAACCTCCGGTGCTGTCAAAATCTGTTTGGGCAGCATTCCTGACTGTGCACCTGCCAACATCATATGCCAACCCCAGCAGTGAGCATAAAACACTGTACACCCAAGTAAGCCATCTATTTTGCTGTTGGGATTAAGAAGCAGACAACAAAATTCATTTTGGTATAATTCAACTGAACGAGGTGACGATGAACTAATTTCAGACTACCTAAATGGTTCACTTGTAAAAAAGATAGAATAGGTAGATAGAGAAACAACAATTTTGATAAATGCCTTTAAACAATGTTATCAAGCAAAAAGGCCAAACATTTGCTGGTGTCAGCATTTCAAATGTGAGGATTTTCTTATTCATACTCACTTTTATATGATTGTAAATTAAAGATTTTTGGGTTTTGGTCTGTTGGTTGGACAAAACAAGCAATTTGAAGACATTGCCTTGGGCTTTGGGAAATTGAGATGGACATTTTTTACTAGTTTCTGACATTTTACAAACTTATTGAAAAACAAGAGATTAATCAATAATGTAAATAATTAGAAATCCTTACTTTACAAATCTGACAGCACAGCTGAAGAACAAACCTAATCTCCCTTTTAAGAAAAAAGAAACCTCTGCAAGGAAATTAGAAGGCTGTAATAATGATCTTCAGTGAAAACAGTGAGCTGCATGATAGCAGACTGATGCTAAAATAATTTTCCTCTAATGGATTTAGAGGTTAGTGGCATTGAAACTCAAGAGCCACTAATAACGAATAAAAACCTCAACAGAAAGAATCTATAGCCAATAAAAGTGGCCGTATATTGCACCGAAGCTACATTCCTGTAGCATCTGTGTTTGTAACTTGCAAAATGCCTCATATTAGCTATTTGATTCTTTAGTGATTACAAGTGATTATTTCATGATGATGTGTATTCAGGTTGGATCAGTGTACTCACTTTCTTTCTGGCTGGAGTTCTGGCTTAGCGCGCCGGCCCAGGACCATCTTTGCTGGCGGATTTCTGCCCATGTCTTCTTGGTTGACCTGTGGATGGCTGCCTCATAGCGTTCCTGAAAGGATACAGGAACAGATATCAGTTGTTTAAATGTCTAACACATCAAAGGCAATATGCAGAACTGGGTGGCATAGTGTGTCCTTCGCCTGGTTTCAAGCACCCAGCCTGGCTTAGGTGTCCTTGAGGAAAATCCTAAATCCCCTCATCTGCAGGTGGCCTTGTTCAGCTGCCATTCCAGTGAGGGTGGGCATTGACATTTCACCTCTGGGTATCAATGCAAAAGCACAACACCTTCACATACTGAATGGATTATTTTTAACCTAGACACTGTTCTTGTCCAAACGTACTTTATTCTTCTCCAGCTTCTGTTTCTGCCTCTCCTCCAGGGCGGCTCGCCGCTTTTCCGCCTTGATCCGCTGTTCCTCGAGCTTCCTGCGGCGCTCCTCCAGCTGCTGCTCCCTCAGCTGTCGTGCCTTTTCCTCCTTCTCCAGCCACTGGTTCTTTTTAGCAGCTAAGATGGGACAGAAAACACGGTCAAGAGAGTATCAAGCCTCTCTAATGTTCACATCTAAAGCAGTCTTTGAAAAAAATGTGTTACCCTTCACCTCAGTCGTGCTTTGTGTTTGGAAAAATAAATTTAATTACTTGACTTTTCCACAGAATACTGCACAATGCTGAGTTAGACAGATACAGTACCTCTGAAGTGACAATTTTATACCGCACTAATCCCATCAAGCCTCCACGTCAGCTTCAATAAACCACACACTTTGATATGGAAAGCATTTCCTTGTCCCTCAGCTGTTCAAAGAGGGCATAAAGAAGACTTTTGCAGCTGCCTCTCTGTGTACACAACTCACCATATTTCTTTAAACTACAAAGTAAAACCTCCATGAAGAATCAGCCTCTGCAGGGAAGCAAGGCTTAGTTCTCTAAAGCACTTGATGCAACAAAAGCAACTGGTTGTGGATTTCAGATTATGTAAACGGGTCATTGCAGAGATGCTGGAGGCTAGAGGGGTTAAAATTTATTGGGAGGCACACAGTTTGGCTTTTATCTGAGAAGGGAACAAAAAGCTGAGTTACAGAGGCAGTGCTTACCAGCACCTTGCAGCAAAGAAAATATCTGCTGCAGTGCGTATCTCAGCTCATCGCTGCTCGATGGCCTCGATGTGAGAGAAGCCACATCTTTTACCTTGCACTGATACAAATCTGTAGAGATGGTACTGTAAGTAAAGTGCAGTGGAAACTGCTTCATAATTCACTCGTTGTGCTGTGATGAGAACAGAGGGAGGAGGAAACTGCTTCATCTGCCCACAAATACAATGTTTAAGGCTTGCTGAGATAGATTAGTTTCCCATATGCATAACATTTCCTCTCTCCTCACAAGCAAAACCTTTTCGTCACATACTTAATGTAAAACGACTACACCCACTCTTTCCAAGCAAATCCAGTCGGTGACAGTGTGTGACAATTGCTGATTAAATATTAGAATTTTATTCATTCAACAGAAGTGTTTGGTAATGGTTTTCCAGACTATAGGCGCAGGTTGTAGGAAGAAAAATGAGCTGGAAACTGTCTGGGGGCACTACAGAGTGCCATTCATCATCGGTCATTTATGCATTTATACCAGAGTTGAAGTTATAAACAGATGTCCAATTCTGAATATCTTAAAGCTGACATTGTTTTAAAATGCATTCCCCAACTCTCTCCTGACAGTGATCCGCGCTGACAAGTAGCATCGGGACCTACTATAGTAAGATCATTAAGATCATTAAATAATCATAAACAGAGCACTGCTCTAACCCTGGCACATAAAGTATTTATACCATCCCACCAAAGACAGACAAGGCGAGAGTAGCTTCTGTGCCGTCGCAGCCAATTCCCTGACGCAAGTCTTTCAAAGCTTCACTTAAATGTCAACAAGGAACCAATAAGATACAAGCTAGGATGTGTAGGGATTTTCTAATTGTGCCCCTTTTACTACTAAACTAGTAATACTACTGGTGATGGTTGATAGGCCAAGTCTTCCTGGCCAAGATCTCTTTTAAGCTGATATTGTAAACACAAGCTTTAACAGGATCTTATCTTTTATCCAGGTTTGACTGAGAGTATTAGATCATACCCGTACCATCTGGCATGCCCCGGTGATCGCCCAATTAGACTGATCCACGCTCTGCAGTGTGTCAAACACACAGTTGGATTTGACAACATGGCATTACTGAAAGTACGAGTTTGATAGTTTAAAGAAATCAGTGTCGTGATGATATGCATCATGCTTGAAATGTCCAAATGTGATAGATATAATGTAGCCTTAAGTGTTTACTAAAATGTGAATATATTTCTCTCTGTGAGACTCTAAGTTTTGAATGACTATTTCTGTCCAGCACAAAATACCACGCTGACAATACCCTCTGAGACTACCATAGCTAAAAAGAAAAAAAGATTAAAATTTAAATACACTACCATTCAGCATAATTTACATACTTTGCTATTTCAGAAAATTTTGAACTGTGTGATTTTGTGTTTAGCAATATAAAGTTGTTTAGATGTAAATTTGCAGCCAAGATCAATCTGGCTGCAGGCATCTCTAAAACCTCCAATTTCTCCAGTAAGATGGTAATCATAGTAGTTTTGCAGCATGTGGTTCAAACATGTTATCTTTAAATACAAAATCCAAGGAGCTCTGTGGTGTCTGCAGTTGGAACATGTGGATCAACAAAGTTCAAACTCAGGGCATGCTACATCTTATTATATGTGAACTGAGAAACACTTATTTACAGATAAATGATTGGTTAAGTGATCAGTCTATGCCTACATGATTTTTGCAGAAGACACATTGATGATGTTCAGAGAGAGAAAAGGTTAAATTCTATGATAAAGAAAAAATAAAATAACCATGATTTTAAAATAAGGAACACCATGGGGATTAAATAAATGAAACAGCTCTAAGGCTGGGCAATATGACCAAAACTCAATATTGTATTCTTGACCTTGGTAATGACAAATCTGACAAAGTGTTGATGTTATTTTACCTTCCATCAGGGCTCCCTGATGGCGAGAAGTCTGCAGTATATTTTTTAAAAGCTCAGATTTTAAATAGGCTCAACTACTGACGCATGAGCATTGGTGCTTATTACTTTACATGCTGCTTTGTTATAAAGTAAGAGATGGAATGAAGGAGAGATGGGGCTGAAGCATGTGACTTTGTTTTTTAGGCAATGGTTCTTGAAGCCATATGGGAAGAGCTTTGAACAAACATACCACATGAACAATGACTCCTAATGTTTGTAATGTATATTGGTAAGTTTTCGGTTTATTGCTCAACTCTAGTTAAAACTACTTAATGTGATTACACTGAGACATCCAAATATAACAGAATGATTAAAAAGGGTCACCACCACCACCACCACATACACATAGGTGAGTGGCTTACCTTGTAACACGCTGAGCTCTTCTGCAGGGGGAAGGAGTGAGAGAGAAGACAGAGGCAACTGTCAGTCATGCAAAGCAGTGCACGACCAGCGTGTAGCCAGGTCACAACGTGACAGCCAAACAAAAAATAAGGACTTGGGCAAAGAGAAGTGAAAGGCACTGAGGACATTTTGCGCTAATTGATCAAACTACATCAATTCAAGTTAGGATCAAATGTAGAAGAAGGTTTTCATGCTTTGTTGACTCTTTGTTGCATGGAACAAATTTCAAATAACGTTAAGTCATAAGAGATATTCATCACACTGCAAAAAGCTGCAAACTTGCCAAACTTTATTAACACATATAGATAAGTATATAATACATTTTTTGTCACTTGTCCAACATGTTGTGTCAATGTGAGGAATATCTCTATTTAATTCAAATTGTATTAACATACAATTTAGTGCAGAGGTGAGCTAAAGCGCTAAAGAGTCAAACAAACATACAATAAGCAAACATTTTGACACTGCTCATTTCAGCATGCACTCAGAAAATGAATGGTCGCCCGTCTTTGATAAAATGGTGGCTTGGCTTTTGCTGATTTCAGACACTTTTGTGCAGAAGCCCAAACTACCCTTTTATCCTCCCTGTGCTACATGTGCATGCCATCTGCAGCCTAGAGCCAACCCAGTAGCCACACAACTGACACAACGTAAAACACCAACCTCTTTCACCCCAACACTAGGGGGAGCTCTCTTCCTATGTATTGGGCTTGTCCTCCCACCCCTTGTTTCTACTTACCAAGATATTTGGCCTTTTCCTCTCTCCGCTCCTTGGCAAGCTTCTGCCTCTCCTCTGACTTTATGATATCTGGGATGAGAAATGGGGGGGAAATAGGATGTGTAAGCAAGGTGTCATATTGTAAACTTATATCAAGTCCAATCTGTTCAGCCCACCAGACCTCGGTCACACTGCACTGATTTTAAAAAGTTCATAAATCTTGACATTTCCTTATGTTTGGTTGCAGGTCAAAACAAACACACACACACATGCATCCATATAAATGAACAATTAAGGTTGAAGAGCTCTTACTAAGAACTCAATTATAGCTGGTTAATCAAGCTCACCTTAACTGGAATCATTCCTTGAGTGTGACTTGTGTTATGCAGAGAATATACTGTATAATTTAGTCAATTTCCACAACATGGGGTGGGCTATTTAAGATATACTGAATAATAATATTTTGTTAACAAAGCACTAAAGTTACCAGAAGTTCAAAATCCTGTAAATGTACTATTATTTTTACAATAATGTGTTTATGCCATCTATCCTAACAGTTGCCTTTCCAACCTCCCTCAACCCAAAATGACCTTAGGCAACAATTTTGCACCTGTCCTCTGATAAACATAATAAATATGTGTTCTTCACTGCTGCAAAGTCAGTGCAGCAGAGGCTTTTAACTTTAATGTCAGCACAAGGAAATACATGCCACAAGACAATGACAGGAAACTGGCAACGTCAACATTTCAACACTGATGCTCAACAAATGGCTGAAGCCGATGTGTGCTATATTTTCTGGATTAAGAAAAAACACAAAGAACAAATGTTTGAAGAAAAATCATCATGGAAGCCAATCTTCTCCAAATAAAAGCTGCAGCTCACAGGCAGTGGCAGTCTCACTAAATCTCCTATACTATCTGGATGTGGATGTATGTTTGACTGTGATATGTTATGACTACAGGGGAGCACTTGCATATACAGTATCTCTTCTCTCTGTGACATCTCTGATGTCTGCTCACACATAGCATTCCTTCCAAATACCTCAGTAGAACCACTCAGTGAAAAAAAGCTAAGGAGAACAGCAATGCAAGCAAACACTGAACTGAACCATTTCAAGAATCCACACTGCATCCTTTCATGATGGCTGGTTCCTCTTCCTGGAAAAACATATTGTCATTCTGACTTGCCAAAGGTGCCCTTTGCCTTGTGCAGTATGTCCTCCAAAGAATATCCCACTGAAAATATTTTACAAATAGAGCTGAAATGATTATTTGATTTCAATTAGGCTATGGGTAGAAAATGTATCGGTAACTACTTTGATCATCGATTAATCGTTAAAGTATTTTTTTAAGTAGAAATCAAAACAGCTAGCATGTGAAATCATATATGTACATTTGAAGTGTGCACTACTACAAAAAACTTGTCCTTGAGTCTTCATGCCACATGATCCCCCTCAATCTTCACAGAATAGATGTTCAACATCAAACACAAAGGAGCTCATCCTTCAGCAAAATCTAATAGGGGAAGGCATGAATCATAAACACAAAAACAATCTGCCATGCAGCCTCCCCTAAGAACAACCTCTGACCCACTTAGATATTTATAGGACTATGGTCCATGTGCATGGTCTTGGTCTGTGTGATGAGCTGCTGTTTGCAGCTCACCACCATGTTAATCATAACGTCACATGAACAAAGCTTCCGAGACAAAAACAGACTGGCCTAGAAAAAACTGCTAGGTGCAGTGTTTGGGCTCCAGACGCACACACACACACGAGCAGTGCAGGGTATACTGTATAGTGTGATGTGCAACCCTCATAGTGCAATATACACAAATAAGAAAGATGTATACAGGTATATAGGTTTCTTTCACTATTCTCTCAGACAGAGGCAGATCACTGCGATGTGACAAAATACAACTGAGCAGACCATTACCAGAAGCGGCAGCTCCAAACTGAACTACGAGCCTCAACATTTAATTTGACTAACTAAGGAGCCACAGAGTGCATTTCATCTTCATCGTCCCCCTCTGGGTGGTGCAAAACCTCACAAGTAATGAGCTTAACAAAACCAGAGGAAAAGGAACTTGAAGGACAAAAGGGAAGTGTGGGTCATTTTTGGAATCAAGAGACTCAACTACATATTTCTCTAAACTAGACCAGACTTTGGCAAATAAACAAGGAATACCATAAAAGTCTTGATATAAGTGATGTGGCTAAGGTCATAAGGTATCGAAACTGGAAGTATTGGAAGCAGTTTGGGACTTTGGGGGGTTTATCCCCGTCACCTCACGCTAAGGGAATAAAGACCATGACCACAGTGAATGGATTAATGGATAAAGAATAAAGGGGAGAGAGAAAAGAGGCTTACACTCCAAAACCCTCAAACATGTTCCTTAGAGTTTGCATGTGCCAGTGGCTGCAAGGAGTTAAAAATGGTGGCATTGTGGAAATAGCTATGGTGCCAGGAGGTCAAACTAAATGCCTTTTTGGCATCGCTCAAAATCTTTGAGCCCAAAGCTGAGATGTTTTCACATAGCAGCTTCTGTTCCATGCTTGTTCCAACACTTACAGATAAACTGCAGCAGCTCTATTGGATTTAGATTCACGTCTGAAAGCATGTGGTCACTATTACTCAGATACTGAAGCATTACCCTTGCCTCAAGAGAGCTGATCTAACTCCAGCAGATTGTAGATGTAATTGAACCTTTATAAGAGCTGCGTCATGTCAGGCCAAATTTACAGGTCTACTTTGCCAGTGAAATTTCTATTTTCCTTTACCTTCCTTCCTTTTCAACCTGGGGACGGGTGATGCAGGTGACCCAGGTGATCGAGGGATGAGGTCAGATTTTGTGGGGGTATTCAATCGCCGGTCTGTATCTTTCTTAGCTGGAGACTCCATTCTCTGGATGTTGTCTTTCTTCAGGGGGCTGCTCTCCCCCTCCGGGTCAGGCCTTGTGGGGTTTATGTTCAAATTGGAGTGGGGAGCTGGTCGAAGAGAAAGACACAGAATAAAAACAAGTAAGTAAATGACATGGTAAAAGGTAAGACAAGCACAGAGATGGAACTCAACCAGTTGGTCTTCATTCCTTTCACTGCTGGGCCTATGAAGTAGTTTAGTGTGGATGACGTAAACTTTCTCAGGGGCTGAATGTATCAAGTGTAAGGGGTGGAGTCCCTGGCTAAAAGGAGAAGACTGTTTTCTTTATGAAATTGTTCAATTTGATAACTCAAATATTACAGCACTGCAAAACATAATGAAACAGAACACCTCCAAAGAAACACCCTAAGCGCCTCTGTTTCTGTACAATGTTTCTTTAAGTTATTGAGCAACATCATCTGCTGCAGAGATTACACCATTTGCTCAGAAGCAAAAGATAATAGGTCTTAAGCTTGTTCCTCTACGTCTACGCCTAATGCCATTTCTACTCTGCGCGACTGATTTATCGACAGTCCAGCCTGAGCAAATGGCCTGACTCCCTGGCAGAACAAAAACACAGTAATTGCTTTTTGGCATCCTGATTATTCGATTGAGGTGAAATGAATTGCTTGAAAAAATAGAATCAGAGTGATCAGCTTCCCAGAAGTAGTCAAACTTCTTTTTGATGAAACCTACTCAATAGGTTAGGCTCATGAGTCATCTGCACTTTCTGAGATTTTAAACGTTTTTTGATAAAAGAATAGCTGGGCCGGTTTGTTGGGACAGCAGCTTCACTCACAACACCATGACTCACATTTGGCAAGCTGCTGAACTTGAATCTCCTACTCAAACATTAGTTTGCCCAGGCTTTGACGGCCAAACAAAGACCCTCATGGGAGGGACACTTGGCTTTGTCCACTCAGCACTGTACCCCTGCGCTCCCTGTTGGAGCACAGTTTCTTCTGCATAGTCTCTGAAGGTAAACACTGGGGCAACATCCTGTAAATTATTCAGACTTTGGCTAAAAACAACCCAGACAGTAGGGAGCTGTCACACTGAGACAGTGAATGCACTGAAGATTTACTCTACAAATGCTGTGCTATTCAACAGTTTGCATACAAGAGCACCAATGAGCAGCAAGCCCAATGCTGTGCAACCTCCAAAGTGAAGTGAGTTTTCTATATGTATGCAACTGTACATTGTGCTTCTTAAGCTACGAACATCTCCTCAAAAACAAACACACTGCTCCCTTCTGAGTAAAACTCTGATTAGTATTAAACCTAAGAGACACAAAGCTGGACAACGGTCTGCATGGTCAACTTCTCAATATTGCAACTACAGATGCTTAGCAGTATCCAGTGAGATATCAGGCCTAATGGCAAAGATTGTCTGATTTCAGCTAGGCAAATGGAAAGGCTAGGTCATCAGTCTGGTAAATGGAGACAGTTACTGATGACCCTGAGTTGGACGAAGCCTGATGGCCAGAAAAAACAGCAGAATGAGTCTATGAAAGAGTTCAGCTGGGAGACAAGACATTGTGTTTCCCCTGTTGAAGCATGCCACTATTAAATAAGCAATCCTCAGGCAGCGATGTGCTCTGACAGAGAGGGGCCATTGTTGTGGTCTGTGCATGGCAACGGGACAGCAGCCAAAACACTGCAATGACAGTGAGAGGAGGAAGAAAGGAGGGGGAGTGTAGTGAGATAAACTGAAAGTAGAAGATGATTGGGGGGGCAGAAGCCAGTAATGTATTCTCAAATTAAAATAAACAGTTTACAGAAAAAAATGCAATGCCATATAACACAGAAATGTCATTTAAACCTGACTAAATCCAGTAAACCTTGGCTTTTTTCTCATCCACTGGAAAAACCCTACACAGAAGACTTTATATGATTTAATATCTGCAGTCAACCAAATCCCTACATTTTTGCAAACAAATGATGCTACACACAACCCCAGGTGTTCCATTGTGACTGCTCAGGTGATGAATCATACAACCCTCGTCTCTGAATTTATCATCTTACACCATTTTCTCACAAATCCCTTAGGGCAGATGTGACAACTGGGCTACCCAAGGTGATAGGAGCAAGTGCAGCTTTGACAGACGGGTTTGTGTTGCCTCATATCCCGTGAAAGTTCCCCATACACCTGAGAACTGGAGCCACAAAGAATTGGCTGGCTGTGGGTAACTGGTCAGACCATCTGTGATCTATACTGTCAATGATGAAGAGAATGAGAAAGTAATGTACTGTGGTATGTTGGTGGCACTGACAATGAATACCAATGAAACCTGAAGCTCTCTGGAGGAAAATGGGATGGGAGCTGAGGGAGAGGATTGCTGCTGCGTAGCAAGGGACTGAAACAAGGGCTGATTGATGCAGCACTTTGACTGTCTGGGCTACCAGACAACTGAGAGAACAGAGTGTACGATAGATGATGGAAAGTTAATGGGAAAAAATCGTAGAATGCAAGAAAAAGTTTGAACTATGGCTGCTTTTATTTTCATTATTGATGCTCAAGATTTTTTGATTAGTTGATTAATTGTTTAGTCTAAAATAATCTTCAAAAATAATTCTTGATAAATGCCTTAAACTTTAACTGATTATCAAAATAGTTGGTGCTTAATTTTCTTTCGGTCAAATAATCAATCATTGAATCATTTCAGTTCAGTTTTATTTATATATATATTTTTTATATTTATTATATATTTTATAATGCCAAGTTATCTCATTGCACTTTTCCTATTGAGCAGGTCTAGACCGTACTCTTTATAATATTATTTACAGAAGTAGTTACAACAGCAATTCATTTTAAATTCATACTTAATTCATCCTGTGAAATTTTTTACCACTACTAGCGCAATGGAGGAGTGTTTTTATGAGCGGGTCCCCGTCCACTGATCAACAGTTGGCAACAGTAACGCGCAAAGAAGCGTTACAATGTCCCAACAAAGGCACTGAAGAAGAAGACTGCAAGCTAGCAAACATGGACATAAACAATGCACAATTTAAAATATTTAAAAGCAACTTTGAAAAGGTTTTCTGGGGAAGGAAATGCATTCAACACATTTGTCAGGCCTCGAAGATACACACGATGCATTTAGGTGAGGAATACTGAATGTAAACGAATGAAGTCTGCTAAGTTAAATGACTGATTCAGGGACTTTTGCCTGTCCTGGGCTGACATGGGTCATGATGGGTACAAGTGTATTTGGAAAACTGTTTACACAGTGACCCCTTAGCAAACAGAATTGAGACACACTCATGCGGGGCTTTGAGGAGAATGCTTAAGTAATATTTGCACAGATGTAGTGAATGCAATGACAACATCTGTTCAGCAATCCATGAACTCTGTGTTCTGGTTGTTGTCTGACCAAAAAAAACATGACTTCAGCCAAGTAAATCACATTATCCAGTTTTTGTAACAGAGTGTTCTCATGAGGTGCATTAATGTATATAATCATTGCAGAAACAGGAATATCAGGCTAATCAAATTACTATATTTATACAACCCATACAACAGAGGGGGTCTAGCAATGGAACACTTGTATCACCTGAGTAACTGCCCCCTTATCATATTTACACTCCAGCTTTCCAGAGGCACTGCACCCAGGGGATGACTCCAGCCAAAAGCCATTAGACCGCCCTCTTGTGACAACACTTACATTATTCATATTCATAAATCAATGCACACCAACTTCCTCTGAGATGCACGAGTCTCCATCAAGCCTGAACACGGAAAAACACTTTGGTGGAGCGTATTAATGGATGGCAAGAAGAAAAATACACAGGACAAACATTTGGTCAGCATTTCACAAGCTTGATAACATCTCAGACATGTTGAAGGTTTTGGTGTGCACCACCAGTCCTTTAGAGGTCCTGAAAAGCTAAGTTTTAAACAGCAACATGTTTCTTTCACATGCAAGATTTGTGTTTTGTTTGTGCTCTTCACACTCGGTTTGTTGTTGGTAGGGATCTACGTTCTAATCATAACTTTACAAAATAATAATCAGAATCTGATAGTAGTTGTTGGGTTATATGCTTATGATGCCAGTGATATGCCACTGTCAAATCAAACTATACCTATATAGCCCTGATGAAACAAATTGAGTAATAAACGGTTTTATTCTAACTAACTTTAACTAACTAATTCTAACTTAAATTGTTGCTCATTTAGTCACAAATATAAGATGTGAAACACTTAAGATTCAAAACCAGGTTTTTAGGTGCTTGAAATTTTTGAGAAGACATGATAACCCAAAAGCCTCTTAGAGAACACTTTTTAAGTATTACTGCCACTACAATTAGCATTCTATTTGCATTATTAGCATAATCTCTTACTAATCTGGTGGTAGTAAGTAAATAAATCTTTAGAGCATCTAAAAGCAGTGATTTCATGGCATGGTGTCTTAGTTTTATCCTCCTATTGAGTATCAAATGGGTATTTGACAGCTACGAGACCCTACAAAGTGGGTCAGAGGAGGTTCAGGAATCTGTAGCATGCTGTGCATGATTATTGGTTGAACACCACACCGTCTCCTTGCCACGGCTCAGTTGGCCCCATCATGTCTCCCTATGGGGCCTCTCTAGCTGCAGGTGTCAAACAAAGCCTGAGGCACTCAGCTGAACCCATTTACATGCAAAAGGTGATGCAATGGAATAAGATATCTGTAAAAGTCAGCGGAAATAGTAAAGGAACCCCTGCAGAAGTGGGTGTATGCATGCATGCAAGAGCACAGTGTGGGAGCAAAACGGCAGGTTGAGAATCAGCAGGTAATTAGCACAGAATCAGTGCCATTTCCCAGTTAGAGGCATGTTAGGTTGGACAAAATATATGTGCAACTTCAAATGTTGGTTTGGAAAAATGTAGCACAGGCTCTGCAAAGCTCATTGTACATTCACTCCCAATCACAAAGGAATTTAGTACTTTACAGTTTGGCTGATGACATTGTGAGAAAAGAGCCAAGTTTAAAACTGGGACAACTGGTAATACTGCCACACAAAATGTGATTTAGCAGAAATCCAATTTCACAGCATATTATTTTGTTAGAGCAGGTTATAAATACCCACACTGCGGAGCCTGCTTCTTCATGTAATGCTGCCCCAGTGCCACTTAAATAGACAGATAGTCACCTCCAACTGCAGGGCACAAGAGCCCTTCCAGTTTAATCATTTTAATAACAAAAGAGTATGAATATTTATGTCCAAGCAATAAGAATTCCATTAAAAAAAATAATAAAAAAACACACACAAAGAAGCAAGGATAGGTTCATGGAACAGCATGTGCCCACATTATAATGGAAGCTCCTTTATCTCCACACAGCTATACAGGCTATAGGATCTGACAGGCAACTGTACTAAGCATAGGGTTGGGACAATATTCTGTTTCTACTTGTCCATCATACTTACAAGGGACCTGTGAATCAAGGTAAGAAAAGCTTGTGTCCTCCACAGCACAACAAAACACATGACTCACTGTATGACAGAATCAGCAAACTATGACAACACATTATGACAGTGGTTGCTCATTAACAGCTTAGAGAGGGATACTCTCGGTTGAGAAGAGCTATAAAAAAGCAATGTCAATGTAAAACTGCCGGATACAAAAACAAGCAGACATTCCCAGTGTGTGAAGAAGTAATGGCAAGCTTTAAAATGATCTTGGTTACACGATAGTGATAGTGAATCATAATTAATACAACTTACAACTGCTGCTCATTCCCAATGCAACATCCAGAGCAGCGCCTATGTCTTGCCAAGATATTGTGCAGAGTAAAAATATAGGGCAAGACATGGAATATTTATGAAGCCAAGAGCCTCACTCTTAAAACACAATCTTCTGTGTCTCCTGCTAAAGAGATAAGAAGAGGAGTGACCTCACTGTTAGTCCACCAACAGGATTAGCTAAAGGTTTATAATACAACGATACAGAACTGCTGCAAAATCTAAACATGCCTAATCTTAGAAAAAGTACTTGCTAAACAGGGTGGAAATGCAGCACCTTCTCTTGAAAAATGGAAATGAGGCAAACAAGAGGCGAGGAAACAGTATTGAAACCCAGAGTGTGAAATCAAAAGACTGGAAAGGGAAAAGGGCGACGCAACCCCCCCCCCCAAAAAAGAAGAACACGGGAAACACACAGAGAATGGATCTGCATCTCATTTGGGATGGGCCAGGGGACTAATGAACTACCTCATCGCTTACCCCCCTAACCTGTCACCCCTTCACCCTGTTGTGTCCCTCCTGCACCGAATAGGGTGATGTAAGAGGGCAAGGGGGCCCAGACACACAGGAAGCGCAATGTACACAACAAGCACTGACTCCATGCCAAACCAGGCCCTGCATGTGTGTGTTTAGAGACCAAAGTTTTCATTAGATGTGCTTACAACTGAGGACTACAATTTTAAATGGGAACTGAGATAAACATCATTCAATTCTGCACACAACCAGGATACTTGGTTACTTTAACTAGGGCTGCAATTAATGGTAATTTTAATTATCAATTATTCTATTGATTATGTTTAAAATTAATATTTTAGTGTACAAATTGAAAAAAAAAAGTTCATCAAAGGGAGATTGCTTGTTTGGCTGATCAACAGTGCAAAACTCAAAGATATTAAATTAACAATGATATGAAAGAGGCTAGAACCAAATACTTTTTTGGCACTTTTGCCTGATAAACAACTTAAATGTTTAATTGTTAATCTAAATTCTTGTCGATTGATTTTATCATGATTGTGATCATGAACCAAGTAAGAAAACAAGGCCCGAGTTAGACCTGCAACTAACAACCATTTTCATTATCGATCCATCTGCAGACTTATTTACTTGATTGATCAATAATCATTTAGCCTATAAAATGCCAGAAAATATTGAAAATGCTAATCACAAATGTCCCAGAGCTTAAGATGGCATCATCAAACGTCTTGTTTTATTTGAGCCATCCAAAGTCTAAGGATTTTCAATTTACTATCTCATGAGTGAAAGAAAAGCAGCAAATTATCACAATTGAGAGGCTGGAACTAGATTTTTTTTTTTTTGGAATTTTTGCTTGGTAAATGACATAAACAATGAATCTGTTTATTCAGTTCTAGACTGACACAATAAAAGGGCAGGTTAAATATTTCTGATGCAGACTGATGAACCCACTCATCAGGATACAGCTGATGACTGCCTATGTCTCTCAGTGACTGCAACAGCTTTCATCCCATCACCTGGCCCAGGCTGAGGACAATGCCTGGCATTTAGCTGCTGCTACTCTCTTTTGCATCGGCATATGCGCCAAAGCCACCACACTGATGAAAGGCTCTCCTTATCTGAACTAGCAGCAGCTCCCTGGGCACCCTGCATCTGCTGCCGCCACCAACATGCTCCAACATAAACGGATAAGTAACCTAGACAGTCTGACCAGAGGTGGGGGAAGAGTGTCAAGAACTGCCAAACTCAAGCCTCTCTCAATGACATCAGAGGACGAGAGAGTTCATTCATAACTGCAAGCGGTATTATCTGCATGCCAGCCTGTCACTCCTTGCAACCTGCTCCACGTCCCTTATGGGGGTTGGGAAGTGACAGCGTGATCTAATTCTCACTGGTCTCAATGGCAGGGTTTTCTGGTCCCCCGTCACAGTCGAGAACCAATTTTAGTCAGAATAGGATGTGAACTATTTGCACTAGTTTCGGAAGAGTGTAATCTTTTGCAATTTAGTTTGCAATGCCCCCAAAATATGCCAAAATCTTCTTCAAAACCAGAGGAACAATGCTTCACAGCCTTCAAGAGCAACATGGTCAAGATTTAGAACTAATGCTATGGTTCAGTGAGAAGGAAATGTAGCCATGACTAATAGAAAGCTTAGAGTGAAATATTCATATTAGGTTAGAAATACATACAATGGTCTTTAAATGGGCTTTAAAAGCTTTGTCTGAATGGTCATTAATGCCGCTGCAAAGATCTCAGGAATCTGTAATACCCTCTATGGATTTTTCAGCTGTGTTGCACTCTAAATTCCCAAGTACAGAACTACAGAATTTTACACTGTTGGAAATATCATGAACAGTGACCCGGTGCAAATGAAGTGGAGAGTTTGGAGTGATCTTTCTTTGCTCGTGAAGCATCACTGGCTTCAATCAGTAGATACAGGTAATATAACAGGTGAAATTCTACATCAGAACCGCATTGTTTGGCATTTTGAAAGAGCTGTGACTGTGTGTGTGTGTGTCCTTGTTTGGGGTAGCGCACAAAGCCACTCTTTGTCATTTGTTTCCAATATGGTTATTTTCGTAAACATTACCTAAAGCAAAAATCAGGCCCAGGCAGTAATCTTGTGCCTGTTCAACATACAATTACACCCAAAAGTTATCATTAAGTGGATTTTTGTCTCCCCACACAAAACCCAGAACCTTTCTGCTGGCAACAGGATCCAATCATGGGTTTCATAATCACAGGTAACAATGACAAGGCCAAATGTTCACTCCCATTCCCTCAGTTATGAGGTTCAAATCCATCAACAAAAACTTGAAACGGCAATGATCTTATAAATTTCCTAGAAAGCAGGCACAAGAACTAAAATAACTGTGAAAATGGGCCAAACAATGGCTCCAGATGATATATAGTACACCTGCCAAGGAATGTGTAGGGAGACCAAAATGTGTTTACAGTATAAGAAGCATGCCCTTTAGCTGAACAGGGACTGGTCTAATATTACCAGATAGGTCTGGTGACTGGAACTTTCAGATGACCAGAGAGCACAGTGTAGCCGGTCTGGGATATTTTCAGACTTGGTGGAGGTGGTAGGAATAAGCGACACAGTCCAAATCAAGACTTCCCTACCCTTGTCCTTCATCTAGTGTCCCAGTGAGAAGGGCAGTACAGCTGACGGATAATAAATTTAGGCCACAACACTGCAGCATCGGCCTTCTTGCTGTTTGTCACAGTCGAGACTAAAAGACAGAAAGGGGTTAGGAGAAGAAGATGCCTTCCAAATAACACGTGTACATTTTAATGGGCTTCTCATGCTTTTAAAGCAAAGGGGTTAGTAGTAAGAACAGCATGTTTCTTTGGCATTCAGTCACTTTCTTACTACCCAACTGCTGCAGCTGTGCAGTATCCAAGACCAAACTCAGGCCTATATTCTATCCTTTTAACTTTTGTTTTAAACTGTATTTTTTATTTGATGGTTTAAATACATTATGTAAAGCACTTTCAACTGCCTTTGTGCATTGAGTGTGCTAAATAAACTTGCTTTGCCTTTCCTTGGTCCAATAATTTGAACAACCTCTGCACCGTAGTCTTTCTGAATTCATTATGCTCTGGTGGAGTCATAAGCTTGGTTTTAAATGCTAGCTGTGCTCATTTTTATTATTACAATGCATAAAGACTGGAAACAGGAGGTAACAGCTAGCCTCTCTCTGTCTAATAGTAACAAAATCCTCCAATCAGCACTTCTAAAGCTCACTAACACATCTCATATCCGCACAAAAACTGAAGCCAAAATATCACACTATTCCTTTAATCACCCTCATGCAGTTTGACTTGGAGTTACTATGTTGTTCAGCACCAAATAATTCTCCTGTATACCATAACGCACACTTCTTAACACACTAATCACCAAATAACTCTAAGCTCTGCTAGGTAGTCCTTTACAAGTCATAGCGCTCTGAATGATCAACTGTATTCTATATCAAAGGGTCTTGTTATAAGGAAAAGACGAAAGGAGCTAAAGAAGTGAAGACAGGTTACACATTCTTCAAATGCATTCTCTAAAAGCCAGACTTGTTCTTGGGGCACAATGTGAAGTATCTTTGGCACATTTTAGAGGCTAATCTAGCGAAACTGAAGCCTCCAGTCATGTTAAGTGTGACTAATAACACACGTAATGGGGCTTTGGAAAGTGAGTGAATTACTCAAGTCATCGTCACAAAGCATAATGCACATAGACATAGAAAACATGAGTTTGTATCAATTAATTGTCATATATCAGCATTTGAGTGACACTAGCTAGAACATATGGCAGTTGGACTAATTATTTACAGGGTGAGACCACACACGCACATGCTTTGTTATATTGGAGCTACCTTGTGGTTTTAGTTGGTTAGAGGTAGTTCAAGGGCAGGCAAGTTCAACTCTAATCCTATCGGCTTAATCCATGTTTTCAGAGTAAAGACTGTATTTGACAATTTTTTTCCTAATAATCTAAAATGGGAGATCCAAAATTAAAAGGACCTCACATACATCATTTCAGAAGCTGAATTAGGTTGTGACTGTCATTCACATTCACAAAAACAAACATGAACTGTGCCTGCAAGCACGTATTGACCGCTTTCAGTATCCATTTCCAGGTAGAATACTGCAGAGGCTGAGACTTTTTGTACACTTTGAGTGTTGGTTAATGGGAAGGCTTTCTACATTATTTGTCTTTCCAGAGTGCTGGGCTAGAGATCTACCTCTATTCCCTTATGAGAGGTCAGTGTGAGTTACACCATCTGGGTGCAACAGAGTGAACCGGCACTGACGTGATGCCTCCTCCATGTAGTCTCTGGTCTCTGTCGGTTTTTACTTTATAGCTTGAGTCCCCTCTCTCGTTTGGATTTCTTATTTCTTGACTAACAGGAAGGAATGATCCTACCTTAAGGAACATCCTGATTCTTGTACATAGAGAAAAACATATACATACGAAAGCTTGCAAATATATGGATCCATTAGGAGCTCCTATATACTAGGGAATCAGCTCCCTCTCATTGTTAGCACAGGGGTAATATAAGCATACTTAGGTGCACTCTTTCAGTAATTGGACAGTGACAGTTTTTGGCTCTGTACTCCAAAATATAAATCCGATGTGCAGGAGTACAGAGGAGTGAAAACAACTGAAAATGTGTCACTGCCTTAAACTGCACTGTAGTTTCAAAAGCAGACCTCAACACCACAGTGCTGGCATGACTTCAGTAGGTTCTTTGTGACTGAGATGTTTCTGTTCTTTTCACTTCTCTCTCTGAACTTCATAGGGACAGGGCTGAGTCCTTTCTATAAAATGAGCTGAATGTGAGCTTTGAACATATCTGAACATGTGGAAACTGGGAAGCCCCCACTCTCGTACGCCAACAACATGGCTTGAAGCAGCTGTAGAGGAATAATAAATTAATCTATACACCAAAAGAAAGATTATATCTTGTGAAAGAGTGTGGTAAACTAATTTTCAGTTTGCTTTTTAATCCTTTTAGTCCATGCCTGGAAAAGGCCATTTGATTGACTAAGTAATCTGTGATTGCAGCCACATACACTGAATTAAATGGATTATGCAGGATGGAGCCCACACATAGGTCGGTCCCCTTTGTGTACACCACCCAGTACTATAAATGAGATTTAAAAAACAGCAGGAACAGTGGGATAAATGTAATGTGCCATTATTTTCTCTTTTTCTGATAAAGAAGGTTTCGGATTTTTAATTTTACTGCATAAATGACTTGAACCTTCCCCAAATGTTCCTGCCCACAGCACACCGCATTTCAAGAGAATACTGGCATAACCAAGTCTGTTGCTTGACCTATACAGTAAGATTCAATCATAACTTCATATATTTCTATATGACGGAGGATGTGGATGATACATTTCAAACATGAGTGGTTTCACATGTGGCTAACCTGTCAGAGTCAAACATATCTCCTACAAAACATCTCATCATGACACAAACTTCACCACTGCATTGCTCACAATTAATCCTGCACAAAAACAATGTTGGTTCCCGCTGTTATCAGGCTCCATTATTTGGCAGTGAATGTAGGAGGACCCATGGGATTCTGCCCACTGCTAATTTACAAAGACACTAAAGCATCTCTCTCTTCACAAATGGGATGCGGTCGCGGTATACCCCTGATTACATAACTCCTGCAGCTGAAGATGTGACAGCCAAAACTGGTGGATTCTCCTATATTACACAATAGTTGAGGCCTACATTATGATCTGTCTCCCTGTCAGTCTGCTGAGGCTCTTTATCCTCAATATGGCTGTGGTGAAGCAGCTCATCTTTTTTGCTTAAAACAAAGTTTGCATAAAGCACTCCTCTCTCATATGTTGTGTACCTCCAGTAAGAATTTTAGAGATATGAGCAGTCACATTCATCTGAAATACCTGTGAATATGCTATAAAAGGAAAATCTTCAAAGGGAAAACAAAGGTTTCTATTAAGACGGTGTAGTCCCTCATTCGTCCACCAACCTCTATGATAAAGGTTTCTATTCATATCCGCTGGTCACAGCTTAGCTGTTCAGGTACGGAAATTAAAGAGGACAACCAAACAGAGCCGACAGTCAAAGAGTGGCAGAATGGAGAGCACAGAGAGAAGAAAGTCTGCATAAAGAAAAGAGGGATTAGAAGATCTTCTCCATAAATCCTGACAGCAGATTTTCACAATGCTGGGCAGACTAAGCAGCTCCAGTCCAAGGGCTAGTTTTCAAGCGGGACAGATCAAGTGAGCTTTCTTTAGTGCCTGTATTTCATCAAAAGGAGACTTTTCCAATTGTCCTACTGCTTCCAGGTGTTGTTTAAATATCTTGCTCAAGGATGTTTTACATGGACAACACACATTCTTGGGAGCCCATATGGCAAGAACATGTTGTTTCTCAAGGTAAAATCTCCCTCAAGAGCAACATTATGAGATTAAGTGATATTCAGATGATCCTCATTTGATACAGCTGTGCAGATGTGAAAAACACGTGATCACAGAGTAACATCAAGCTGGGGACAAATGTTCACTTATGCACGAGCAGTGTTGGAGTTCTGATGACCATTTGACCACAGATGACTTATTAGAGATAGCTGGAAAAATAACTTTCCATGAAACAAGAGGCCTGATGTCAGTGCTTCTGCCAAGAGTCACAACACATATGATGACAGCCCCTCCTAGCTTTATGGTTATATATTATACATTATGTTATTCAGGACACGGCAGTTTAAAGACACTCCAGTCTCCTGGTCAAGAGTCCCACGATCAGGGTGGAGCACATCTCTTGATGCAGAGCCAAAACAAACTGACCTCCCTCCATGAAGCCCCCTGTCAGCAGGAAGGAAGTTTTCTGTTGTCAGAAGGAGGTATTCACATTGTGTGTCCCCTTCTATTTCCAGAAACAGGCAACATGTCAATGCACAATGCTTTGGCATGGAGATGCAAACATTAGACCAATGCTGGGTGTCTTGCAAGAACAACTTCACACTGGCAGGTTTCCAACATGGATCTCAAACTGAGACATTTGTTATAACTGAGTGAGCAGACATGACATTGGCCTTGAACTGCATGATCACAGGATCACTTAGATTGTAATTGCACATATAAAGCAGTAAGTAAGCCAGATCTGGCCAGAGTTTGAGGTGGACTCTTTATCCTGCACTTCGGCCCTGAGCTCAGCCACAATTTAACAATTTCTTGATTTCAGGAGTTTGTTGATGCATCTCTGCACCAGCAGAAAATGAGCGTGACTGCACCTGTGCATACAACTATTCACCTTAGAAAGAGGAGATAGGAAGGGATGCCAGACCGCCTGTGACTGCATCATGTTAGTAGTGAGCTACACATAACACACAGAGGGGGGGGGGGATGGGATGGTACTAGTCAGATTACCTCATCTAACGCAAATTGTGTTATTATAACCCTGATGGCTGAGCTCTGTGCGAAAGAAATAGCAACATGTTTTTAAGACACAGCCATCAGCAGTCAGCTGATGATCATACCGGTGTTTTGTTCTTGTCATGAAAAGGTCTGCAAATATTTTATTGTCTCTCTGATTAAAATCTGGTTTGGGGTTTATGTGTTAAGCTTGTGGAAACAACGAGGTTGCTTTAGCTTTATGATTTGTTGACGGTCTGTATCCGCAACTCCTAATGGATTATTCATAATTCATCAGACAAATTAATTTCCGACCACGCTCTCTATTGCTTTACCCTAATTGCAAGACTGTTTCTCAACCCCTAAATGAGCCAGGCAACTATAAAGTTCACACTAGCGAGACAACGTTTTAAGTCATTAACGTGACAGAGGACATGAATGACAAAGCACTTGTGCAATTTTTTAAAAACAAGACAGATTCAGCTCTAAGGTAGACTGAACTAACCGTCAATAAAGACTTACATGTTGCTCCTGGCAGAGTATTTTCCTCCATTTCGGCGGCAATGCCCTCGCTTTCTGTTCTTTTGTTCATTCAAACATGCGCGTTTCGGCTCTTCCTTTCCGGCAGTCCTCTCATTCCTCAGGCAGAATGGGGGAGAAAACTTGTCCGATGTCCTGAACGAACCGGGCAGGAAACCCTCCTGAGAGCGTCCAGATAGACGAACGATGCGACACAAAAATAAAACACAACCCAGGCAGTACCAGCCTGTTGACAGAGGCACCGGTGCTGGCGGCAGCTCCTGGGAGAAGTTAAATAACAAGGTGTCTGAGGGAATTTGTGAGAGAGAAAGCAGGGGAGGAGGAGTGAGGGAAGTTTCTCACTCTCCGACCCACCACAGCTGATGCTCTGCTCGTGCATATGGTCCCTCACTGGCCTCCGAATGGGCTATACCATTACCGAGAGAGGGGTGCGGTTGATACCTATAGTATCGTTAAATACTAGCTAGATTTAACGTTATAGAAGACAGATACGGTAACTGCTAGATTTCAATGCACCTAAATTTTAATCTTAAGGCAGACTTTACCAATAAATACAAATTCCTTTATTTGAAGAAAATAGTTGTCCCCCTCTGTTGTTATTGGTTCCTCCACCCACAAAATTACAACGCTCACACCGCCAGCCAGGTCACAGTTCATATTCAATATCAGCCTTTTCCTTGGAAAACCTTTGTCCGGCATGCCTGCTATATTTTCTGCAATGTTTTCATTGCCTAGTGGTTAAAATACTAAACGGAAATATTGGTAGGTCTGTCAATTTGACAAACTATTGTATTCAAGTAGCGTGAGATTGCTGTAACCTTTCACTGCAGTCAACAAAATACACCAGCATACCAGGATTTCACATCTTTTTGTTGGGGAAATAATATAATAAAACATTTCACTTACTCTGCTTTATTCCTATGCATTGTGTAATATTTCAAATCAGTATACATTTATGTTTGTCCAACTGTACATCCAACTCCAAGTGGGTACATGTGCAGGACAAAAGCAGCATAAAAAGGGAAAGGAGAGGTAGTCCAAACACTGAATATTGCAACCTCCCAAAAGCATTATGAAGCAATATTTCGACCTTTAAGGTCTTCTAAAACCAGCTTCAGGTTTTGCTTGGGAGCTTGTTATATTCAGTATGCAGACTACCTCTCGTTTTCTGTCACACAAATATAGAAACTAGAAAACACCACCCTAAAATCTTTTGAGACACTTTAATGAGGATCCTTCTGATTTATTTTAAAAGACACCCAGTGTTTTCCTGCTTCTACAAAAGTGATCTGGAAATTGAAAAGACGATGCAGTGTGTCAAGAGAAGAAGATAGCCTTTACTACATGCATGCTTGCATTTTAACTGTGTATGTCAACATGCTTTCAGATTAAGTTTGGGCAGCCTTCTCACTGTCTACAACTGAGACTCAGGAATGAATAGGTTGTACAGTAAGTACATCCATGTAATTTCAGTGTAAAGAGAACTCTAGATCTTCCTGTCAGCCTGGTTTTTGTCTGGATGATGGATGTTTGATGTGTTAAACAAGTTACTCCACCCAAGATAGAGCTACTGTAGAGTCAAAAATGTGATTTTTTTCAAGTCAGAGACAATACAACCCAGTTCAAAACATAAAACTTCTGATCTTTGTTACATAACAGTTTTAAGTACTGCAGAGTATCTTCTCGTCCACCACCTGTGGATCTCTCAGAGCATCTGCCAAGGTGGGGGCTGGGCCAGGGGCTGATCGGCACGCTTGAGAGGGGACACCCCATCAAAAGGATCCCAGTGGGGCTCTTTTGTGCAGCTGTTCAGTCGTTTTCACCCAAACCCCCAAGAGCCACCTGTCACTGCAACTGGAAAGTGGGGGGATGTTGAAGGAGGTGGGGGTTGGGTGTGCTGTAGAGTGTGTGGTTGATAGGTTTTTGCGTTTGGTTGTTTTCTACTTGTACTTGTTATCACATGCTTCTTAGGTGTCCTTGATGAATTCACACCATGACTCAAATAAATGGTTTTGTCAAAGATCCCAGTCACCCTAAAGTCATTCCAGTCTGATGATTCAAGAACTGTCTGTAATTAAATCACAGATAAGTATGGTATTTCATTTAATGAAAAAAAGGAGCAATTAAGAGTTAAGTTTCCACTCCTTTCAAGTCAAGGAAAGATTGAAAAAGAGAAGGAAACGTCTGAGTGTGAATGAAAGATCAGTGGCTTCATACCTCAGCCAAAACTCAAGATTTACAGAAAATAGAAGCCATATTTCTTTCTTACACCGCCTTTGCTTTTAGTTACCAAGATTCTTATGACCTAAACAGACTATTGAGTCTGCATCGTAAAAGGCAAATAACAGAAGAAATTGAAATATTTTATACTGGTATTGTACTTAGTATATACTCTCTAACATCTTTGATTTATTCTATTATATTTTTAAAAGACAAGACCCAAGACAATACAGCTGAAGATAAGAGGATTAAAATGTGGAGAGCTGAGATGTATTTCTCTTTTGAATACATTCTGAGTATTTAGTACAGTACACTGAAACCATAGGAAAGGAAACTGTAATTAAGCTCAATTGAACCTCATCATCTCCTTTTTATATTGTGCTCTGTTATATTGTGCAAATATGAAACAAATGCTGAAATAATTCATTTTTGGGGATTTTAAATGTTTGTTTTACTTTCTGTTATGAATTTTGCACTTTAAACACAATGGGAAAGTAGACAAAATGCTTCAGATGTCGTAACCATTAACTCTGCTTGTCAAACACCTGTGCACACAAAAAATATTTTCTGAAAAAAAACCAACAACAATCTGTTTGAATTAACAGCATATGTTGTACTGATATTAATGAGCTTGCTATCTGTTTTTTTCAGGGACAAGACATACTAAGTGTTATGCTAAGTGTTAAGTTTTGTTAAGGAATATGAGTATGACTAGCCCTTACACTGACCTCCAAAATTGGATGAGGCACAAAAGAATACATTTACTTTCTGCAAGATTAAGAAAATGTCAACATGGTTTATTTATTTTATTTCTGAGCAGTCATACTGATCTAACACAGGATAGCCTACTTGTCACAATTTCATTTATAAACTGTATTTAACATTATTGAGGGTGGATATGATACATACCAAACATGGCACATTTTTTTATTTAACATCTAAAAAACTACAACATCTATAATTTAAATGGGTTTCTGAGTTTCCTAATACTTTATATCTTATCAAAAACAAGGTAACTTTGCCTTTTTTAAGAACATGTGACAGTGTTACAAATAAACCATTACTATTCAACCCTACACACTAGACAGTTAGTCCAGGTACTTGAGCCAGCAGCTTGATAGGGAAATGAAAGGACTCAGGATAAAAGCATAACTCAAACTCAGGAGGCGTGTGTCCATTTTATCACACATCACTGTACCACATTGTGCTAATGAGCCATTCAAAGTAAGGTGGAAGCAGATAGGAGAAAATAACACAGTTGGTCTCTATTAGCTGCATTTTAGATGTGGTTTTTTGTGCTGAAATGTTGCATGACTTTTGAAAGTTCTGCAGACTTAAACAGTGACTGATGAAGACACACATACATGCATTCTAGTGCCTTTATCTGTCTTTTTACTCTCACACCCCTCCATCCATGTATTGTTTTGAATTCATGCCAAGCTATGTAAGCAACCTGGGAACCTAGGTCATCTCCATTTGTGAATCACTTGTGTGACCTCACTGCACACAGGAAGTGGACCCCCTCCTCCTCTATCCATCCCTCAGTGCTCAAGAAAGGACTTGATTTTGGAGCTGCAGCTGCACTCCTCACTTAACACAGAGACCCCCACACACACACATACACACACACACATCTCATTAAACTGCCACTGATCGCTGTAAGCACTTCATGCCTTGAAAAAAGCCAGTTAACAGAGAACACTTGGAATAAGAGAGTAAACAAAAATCATTACTACTGAGAGGATGTGATTGCATCAGTAAATACACATCCTGAAAACAAGGGGAACCAATTGGAGAGATGAAAAAAAGCTCAAAAACAAATGAAGAGGGAGTTGGGATCCAGTAACTGACTCTATGGGACAACTGATACTGCAGAAGAAAAGAGAGCTGCTGATGAGGGTTTATCAGTGTAAAGATAGCATTCTGAAGCCTGATGTCTCCCTTTCTATGCACCTCTTTGAGTACTGTGCTATTTGTGCAGGAACCAACTATAGGTACGTTCCAACACTATGCGCTAAACAAAACCCTGTGTGTTCAGGAGTGGAAATAGCACTACAAAATCCTGCTCAAGTGGAAGTAATGTTACTTGATTTAAATATCATGGAAGTAAGCTTACTTCTTTTGTACAAAGGTACAAAAAGTACAAAGGTAGCTCTTTTGGAGACTACTCCAAGACACAATTACTTTGTTACAAATGATCACTTTGTCACTGTGTCCAGACAGCAGCCATTTCACTATGAATATGCCTAGTTAGCCAATGTCCATCATCTCAGAGATGCTGTTGAAAGTAATGACCATCTTTTCCATTTTTCAATTTTACCTTTTGGGGGGGAAAGATGCTCAAAGCAAACTTATATATGATATCTCATTGAGTCATAACATCATAACTCTCATACACTGTGCATTCATCAACAAGAATCTACAGCCATGCTAGCGGCTACGTGAGACTGTGCCTAGGCACAGCAGTGCTTTGAGCATGCTAACATGCTGATGTTTAACATGTTTAGCATGCTATAATTTGCTAATAGCACTAAGCACAAAGTACAGCTGTAGCTGATGGGAATTTCATTAGTTTAGCAGGAATTTGGTCATAAACCAAAGTATTGGACCAATTAAAATTTTGACCTGAAGAAATGTTAAGGGGTCAACAAAGGTATTACAATTCATTCTGAAGGGCATGAATGGCTGTGCCAAATGTTGGCAATGGCAATCCATCCAATAGTTGTATTATGTATTATGGAGTAGACCGCTGCTACTTGTGACCACAGCCAGAGTGGGCACTCCCTCAGCTGTGGCTGACTCAGGGGCAAGTATGTACTAGCTACAAAGAACTAGCTCCGCTAGTTAACATAGATCTCTCACCGACAGCGACCAAGGCTGTTGCTGTGATTGTGGCTGTGCTTTGGTTGTTATGATTCTGGCTATGACACATTTGTTTATAATGGGTGTAACACTATCTAAGTGCAGGGGTTGTATGTGTGCAGTGAACTGACATGTTTTGCTGTCTGATCGTTGTATTAAAGCATCTGAAGTATCAAAAAACAAAAATCAAATCCTGTTTAGCTTAATGATGCTTTCTCGGCTAATGTTAATAGGAACAGTGAAGAGTAGTCACAGGACAGCTACTGTAGCCATATCCATAGCATCATAGATTCACCCACAAATGCAGCTGTAGTCTGAGCATTAACCATGTCCACAGCCACAGCTTCAACCAGCACTGTCAGTGGCTGCATACTGTTGGAGCTCGGCCTTTCAAAAGGAGTAATGAGTAAGTGAAACATCATCTCTCCTTTCTGTAGTATCTGCAAAGTGTTTCCCTAAACTGGCAGTGTATTATAACTGAACTGGACCAACACACTAACTGTTCCTATGGATCAGGGGAATGCAAAAAGTATTGCAAGATCACGCAAAAGTAGTCCAGAAAACAATTCCCACCGTGACCCTTCGGTGGGCTGCTTACAGTATTTTTCATTTTAGAATCTACTCAAAAAAGGACATTATAAAAGCAACTAAATTGCAAGAGTTCTAGCACCTACCAAAACATTGCACCATCACTTTTGCAAAAGAAAGAGCTTCTTTCATTCTATTACAAGGAACATGGTCACCACCAGCACCCCCAGTGAGTCTAGAGGTCAGACACTGTGAATGGCAAGGGTAACCCTCAGCCTGGTAATGTAACAACAATAGCAGGAATGTTCAGAATGTCCCCAGAGAACATAGACCCAGCATATGTTATAGACTGCGGAATACACTATCTCTGCCTTTAGCAAATGGTAAGCAAATGGGGTGGGGTAGCATCAGGGAAGGGTGGATATGAGGCTAATTAAATATGATGGATTTACTGCTGAAACATGTTTGTTTGCAATTTCTTAATCTATTCTAGCTAAGACATGTCGCAAAGATAGTTTTGCACATAACATTTCAATGATACCGTAGAGTTTGGGTTACTTGTACAGTTGCTGGTTCAGTTTGCTGTCAGGTTTCAGAAAGCAACATTATTATAGTTACCACATCACTGTCTCGACTCAGCAGGGTCAAAGGTCACCTGCACCTGTAGGGGGCCTGTAGATTTAAATAATTTACGACCATGTTATCTTTTGTTTCCTGTTGTGTGATTCAATCAGGCACTACATCAAATGTCACACTAGAAAAATGTGTGTGTGTGTGTTAGCACAGACAGAGAGGTAGGGAGAGATAAAGTGTGGGAGAGTTCCGTGTTTCTTTGTATTTCTCTCTAGGGAGCTGGGGAAAAGAGCAATGTTTGGTCTAAATCATCTGAATTTAATCTGCCTCTCATTATGGGCTGGGATTTTGTCTTGAGTTGGGAGGTCTTGATGTATTATAAGTTGTAACATCCAAGAGTCTTGTAATTTGCATGTTTTACTTAGATTCAGTACTTAGACAAAGTACTGAATGTTGAGGCTTGCAGCTACATTGTATTGAGGCTGAGGCTAGGCTAAATTTCAACATGTAAAAGCACCTGATGGCTCAGCTGGCTTTGAACCTGACTTTGGATCTCTCATCCCACTACTGTACTGTACTCCCAAAAAGCTGGGGGACTCAGAGACAGATTTTAAAAAGTATCTGATAATACAACTGAAGCTGCAAAGGTTAAGATATCCTGCCTTTTAATCCCTAGTATGGAGCTCCAAAAACACTGGATCCTACATTTTTTATAATGCAACCATGATGACCGTGGTGACATCATCAGGGTTACTTTTCAAACTTTGAAGAACTCCCACCAGAGCCAAAGGAGACATTATACAACTGTTTTCATATGCTTAATAGTGCTCTTAGTGACACATAAACAGAACTTTGTAAAAACGGTGGAGTTCCCCTTTGAAAAAACACCAGTCTTATCAGCATTTGATCAGATTGCCAAAAAGTCAAGTGTTCTAAATCACCTAATTAAGATCCTGTGGATTCCTGTTAACCAAACTTAAATTCTGGCATCAGGCACAGTGTGTACACTTCTGACAAATCCAAAACTGCCAACTAAATAGCAGCAAGCATTTGTCGTGTCCAAGGTCAACCAATAAATAACATAACCAGTCTTGATTTGTCAAGTATATTTTCAAATTAAAGTACTTTAAACTGTTCCCCAAATGACATTATGACAAACGGTAGTTAATACAGCCCACCACTGCTCAAAAACACCTTTTGCATTGATCTTCCTTGAACAGTTTTCCTGGCTTGTCCAACAACAGGTGGCATTACCAGGGGCTCATTTCGCTGTCTTCCATAAGGAATGTGATTCCACAGCAGTATGTCTCAAACTGCAGAGAGCCTGGCAGACCATGACGTAATGGCCTGAAACATGCTATCAGTTAGATGCAGGGCCAAAACACGTGGCGTTGGCTCCTCTCTCCGCTCGCCCCCGGGGCCCCTCTCTATTCTCCTTTTCCTCATCTCTCTCCCCCTCACCCCCAGCCCCTCCACCTCTCTTCTGCTCCACCGCACTCTCTGTTTATGAGTGCATGAATCGCTCCATTTCACTATACCCAACTCCCAGCCCACTACCAATCCCACAACTGCTTCAATAATAGAAGTCCCCCCTCCCTGTGCTTTCATTTCCATGACAACCCACAATGAGGAGAGAGAGAGAGAGAGAGAGAGATGGAGGAAAATAGCAGAGGCAGGGGAAAACGTGAATGAGAGGGTGGGAGTGCCTTCCCTTGACCTCTGGCTCCATTTATAAGGAGGGAAACCTTCACTACAACAGCCTGAGTTTCAGTGAGGTTAAACTGGTCAACCCAGAGAGCACCACCAGCAGCACTGCTCTGTCATCATGCAAGGTGCCTCTTGAGCAAGCAAGTTAACTTAATTTTGTATAGTACTTTTCAAAAAAGAAGTTACAAAGTGCTTTACATGAGGAATCAAGGAAAAAGAGAAAATAAAAGGGGCAGAAAAGAAAACAGCAAGTCTACAGCCACACAAGCAGCTGAGTGAGGCTGTACTAAGGCAGCTAAATGCTAACGTCAGCATGCTAACATGCTCACAGTGACAATGCTAACATGCTGATGTTTAGTAGGTACAATGTTTAAAATGTTCACCATCTCAGTTTAGCATGTTAGCATGCTAACATTTGATAACTAGCACCAAACACAAAGTATAGATGAGGCTGATGCAAATGCCATTCGTTTTGCAGGTATTTTCTCACAAACCAAAACATTGAACAAATTAAAATTTTTACCTGATAATGGTTCTAGATGAAAAATAAAGTCATTACAATTCACCCTCAGGGGGGACATGAATGTATGTACCAAATGGAAATCAGTCATGAAAATGCACCCACAAATGTCATCCTGATGACGGCACTAGAGTCAGGAATCACCAAAGTAATTACAGTATATCGTCTGAGAACCATGAATGTCTGTATCAAATTTTGTGCCAATCCCTTAAGTAGATTTTCTGATATTTCACTGGATAAGTGAACATTTTGACCTACTGACGGTGCTAGACGAAAAGTCAGGGGATCACCAAAGTCAGAAGGATTCATCCTCTGGGCACCATAGATATGTGTACCAAATTTCATGGCAATCCAAGCAATAGTTGTTGAGTTATTTCTGTCTGGACCAAATGGCCGTCCGACCAACTGACCAACATTGCATTTTTAGTCAGTAGTGTGGCTACAAACAAGGAGAAAAGAAGATGTACATTGATTTGGTTTATAACATTAAAACAGAGAAAGTTTAATTTTCCAAAAGGTTACAAATTGCATATTTTATTTCATATGCATGCAGGAATATACAGCACTTACTACTTTCAAAACATGGGTGCAAATTCATTAATTTCCTTTGTCACCTTTGGAATGGCCTCATTAATACTAAAAGGTCACCGGTTCACTCCTCTGTGATGGAAATCATTGATTCAGTGTCATATGGATGGGTGGCCTTCAGAGTGACACAAACACAACAGAGATAGACAAAGGGTGAAAGGTCTTGAGGTCAAGCCCCAGTGAAGCTTTGTCACACACACGTATGTGTGCACACAAGCACACACATAGGTTTAGTTGTTTTAATTCAACTCCCTGGATTACAGCCAGGATTAATTCTATGTGCCTCAGAACTAGTTAGGGAATATTTCTGTCTAGCTGTAACCATCATAGCTGTCGGTGTAGTCCCTCATTCGTCCAGGAGTGTTCTATCGTAGAAAAGGTTTCAGTCGTAGTCATCTGGACACTGTTTTCAGAATCAAGACGTTTCGGCTCCCATCCGGAAGTCATTCTCAATTGTGAAAAAAATTGGACGGGAACTGGAAATTTAAGCTACTCTGAGTTACATAAGCCCTGCCCTCAGGAAGGAATCTGCCTAAGTATCTGTAAATAGCTAGTTTCACCTGAAACTGACCTAATAGTTTCCAAGATGGCCCAGTAATCAGTAATCAGGCCTATTGTTTTCTGGCTGCATCTACTTCATCACTGTTAAGTGCCTAGCTAAACTAGCTATTGAGAATGACTTCCGGATGGGAGCCGAAACGTGTTGATTCTGAAAACAGTGTCCAGATGACTACGACTGAAACCTTTTCTACGATACATCATAGCTGTCCATCAACTGTGTCAGTGTTGTGTCTGGCCTGCTCTAATACTAGCCGCTACTTATAGGCTATTATTTTCCAAAAGGAGCCAAGAGTGGAACAGAAGAGATAACATGACATGATTGACTTTCATTGAATTGCTTGTAAGATTATTACTTCCTCTCCCTTGGGGTCATGAAGATAACAAAATTCCTATGAAATGCTCCTGAGGAAGACAAATACTGCAGTAGCAATTGCATGCAGTGTATGTGGTAAAAATATTTTCTAAATCAAATCTGTGAATGACAATTCCCGTATGTAAACAAATACTGACACGTCTCAAGCTTCTGAGGTAATCCAAAGACTAAATCATACTATTTATATAGTCAACATTCCAAGTTAAGTCCAGTTAAGTGTCATCAACACTCAGGGGAGTGACAGCAATGCAAAGAATGTGCTCATAACCTGCTATGCTATTGCATACTTCTACTGCACTGTAAAAAAAAACAACAAAACTATATGGTGAGGAGAGACGTGTGGCAATTTAGCAAGGAAATAATGAGGAGTATGGCCCTGACCTGATCTGTGTGCATGAAGTAAACATATGTGAGCACCTGCAGGCATGTAAGCATGTGAGTGCACACTTTATACAGACCTCAGTAATAGAAGCACAGCTTGTTAGTGAGCTCTGTTGTTAATGATATGTTAGAAAACAAATGATGAATTGGTAATTAACAAACTCTTGAAGTGGTGGTGTACTCAAGACAAGAGACACAATTTACTTATCAGAGCAGAAGTAAAACTCTGATTCATGCTGCAACTCCACTGCTGCATTTTTAATCAAATCCTGCAAGAAATGGTCAAATTTAGCTTTACCCGTGCAGGCTGGCACAAGTTGAGTCCAGGACAGTGGGGAGACCGGTCCTATGGGAGCTGGCAAGGAAAAGGGTGAGCTCAGTAATCCCTGAGGTTCTGGGCCTCCCAGTGTGGTGTCCTCAATCCCCCCAAGACCCTGACAAAATCCCCCTGACAGCAGTCCTCATTATTTGCCTATCAGTGTTTTAACTCCACCCCCAGACAGAACAAAGATAGAGGGATTTACTGTAGACTTAAGAAGGAAGAACAGAGAAACACTAAAAACAATACAAACATGATTTCCTTATATCCCCTGGTTCCTCTGACATATGCAGAAAGCCACAGAATATGATTAGAAATGAAAACACTATCATGATGATGACAAGAGAATAAATGTGAGCTTTAGGATAAAAGTTACATTGTCATTGTGAACAATGAGAAAACACTAACCTTGACTGTGTACTCTTTCCATTGTAAATAGATACATTTTCCTACATGAGCCACTTTACACCAACTTGTTGCACCATTATGTCTGATCAAAGCTAACAGTTTGTATCCTATTAGCTGGACAACCCTAATGCTATTGTTTTATAAAGCTTATTAGAATAAGGGAGACTCAGGGGGTTGCACTCACATTACATTCAATTATCTTTAATAGGAAATGAGTTTGAGGTGACAGCTGCTGCCCGTATTCTTGCTTTAAGGCACTGACTCACAGTTAACTTAGCACATTAGCATTAGTATGTCAAACATGACAACAGCCACTTTATGCCAATCAGTGAAGATAGAATTTTTTAAGATTATGTCCAAAAAGCACATTAGTGAGATCCAACCATGTGCAATACAGAGCCATGTGGATGCAGGTTCTTATTCCAGCCAAAGAGTATTAAAGTTGAACTCATATTTAGTTTTAATCAGAGAGGAGGAAGTAATCAGTAACATTATCTGCTGTAGGTTTGACAGAACACACGAGAAGACAGCACAGCTTTATGTATATTTTAGAGGAACAAAATAGTCTAGTTCACCAAAGGCTTTAAAATTCAGGATGAATATTAGTATGTCATAATGTCATATACCAAGAGAATATTTCTTCGTGTATTTATCAAAATATTCATTTATTACACACACACACACAGATCACAAGATCAGAACATTGCTGCTTCCCTGTTTATATATATGTATATATATGTTCTGATCTTGACCTTTCCCTCCCCCCTTTTATTTCCATTCCTAATATTACTCAAGCCCAACTTCTAAAGTCTAAACCCAAGTTTTGACACTTTGTACCTTGAAGAAATGAGGACTAGACAAAATGATTTAACAGATAAAAGTCCTCACCTAAAAAAGTCTAAAACTCAAAAAACAGTAGACCTGCACAGAAGCATGGCTACACAATAACACACACACATACATACATACATACATACATACATACTATGGACAGACACACACACAAAGCTCATGTTGCTGTTTCTAAGGAGATGTCAACATTGTGAAAACAGATGAGGGAACACGTGGAATTTTAAGACTGTTCACCACTTCATCACTTCTTCCAGCCTTCGTCACCCCCTCAAAAAAACGTTCTTCCCTGTTACAAACAAATGGCTACATGGAGATAACAAGCCAGTCTGAGAAGATTTAAGGTTCCTGCTTATTATTGGAATAAGTTTTAACAGGATATACAGTACAAATAATTTGTATTATTCCCCAGAATGCAGAGACATTCATCTTAAAAATACAGTATGTCCTTAATAACTTTCTGTAAAACACAGTAAAACAGCATCATCAGAAGGTACCATTAAAATAGCATTAAATGTGTTTGCTGACAGACAAATCAATACTCTACTAGGCGTAATTAGTCCCACTTGCCATAGCCCTGAGAAAATGTAAAAAAAAAAAAATAATGCTGGCAAGATCTAACTTTAAAGTGAAGATTTTTGGATTCTACTTTACATGCACAAAAACGGTCAGAAAAGAAGAAATGGTCAGTATTTTGAAAAGAAAATACATTCATAATTAACAAGGTAACCAAAATCTATCCTGCATTAAATCAGTTTCTTGCAAAGTCAGTTATGTTCACCACTGCCTCACTTCCTCCAGATGACACAGGACCAGCCTGTCAATAAATCTGTCCTTTGATGTACATCAGCAGCCATTAAAGAATAGTGTCTTCGCTGTCCTCATTGTGTGTACGGAGCTGGGTCCTCCTGCGAGCTGTGAGGGCTGCCCAGATTCGACACAGCATGCCCCCTCTGAAACAGCAGTTTTGGACAGATTTAAATAGTGTTACAAATGAGCTATCTCAAACACCACCAGGGCTTTCTGATTAAACTCTAACGAGGTAGACTGCATCTTTTCTACACCACCATCTATAAGTGCGCCAACTGCCTGTTGCCGTTTCCCCTTGGGGATCAATAAAGTATTTCTGATTCTGATCTGTGAGGGCAATCCCTTCCTACATTTCTGCATAGACAGATGGTGTGAGGGTGATGTGTGGAGGCAGCTCACCTTATTCCACAGTACATCAAATCATCCCTGGAGGCCATGTAGAGGAGACAGTCCAAGGTGAACTCATGAGAGAGCAACTAGAAAACAGGATCACACAGGTGTGGATTAACAGTGGGTAGATGAGTAATACCAACCAGCCTCAGGAGTAAAAATAACAAGGTTGAGCTTGAGTTGAGTTTACCTTATCGATAGTGTCTTGATCTACAGGGATAGACTTGAGCCAGTGCACCAAAGCCTTCACTTCTGGGTTAGAGCTTTTCTGTGAAGCCAATTCACCATCTATAATATACAGAGATTACAATAATTCAGACGGCCTGGTGCAAATTACAGACATACTGCATCTCTTATCGTGTTTCTGCAGGCATACTGTATCATTATCCAAACAGACGAGTCAAGTTTGAGCACATTAGCTGATGGTCCGATGGTCTACGCCTCTGACACAAACCAGTCAGGCAGAAATCTGGAGCCTGAAGCTGAGGCATGATAGGGATTGACTGATAAAAGTGTTAAAAAACAGTAATGAGAATAACTGAGTGTATTGATAATCCACACAGGGCTTAGTCCCTTGATGCAATACCGGTCATGCTGCAGCTTGTCCGGTTAATCATCAGGCTGAGCTCTTACCAACTGTTAGATGATGGCTCACTCCTCATGTGATTGGCAAACAACTTTAGATACATGAAATAGCAATATTATTTACCAACTTGTACATATTCTCCATTTTAATTTGGTATATTTTCTTTACCAAATATTACAAGCAGGGGGAATCGTAACAAACAGACTTACTTTACCTAGATTCAGAGATTTGATGATGACACCTGACCCAGATCAAATAGAATGCGCAAATATTCCTGAATGTTTGTTTTAACCTGCTTGGAGTGCTGGATGGGTAGGTTTCGACAGACCAAAGTCAAAGCCACTGAAAGAGAGACTATTTGAGAGACTATGTCTCTTCAAGCCTATTTTAATACAAGATATGAGATATTGAGTGAGTATATTCCACTCAGTCTTTTTAGTACAAAATTCCCTATTTGAGTTTCCCTGGAGAGCACTTCCTTGCTGAACCACAGTGGAGGGATACGTCTTGTTACGTTTCATTGCAGAGAGAAAACACAGTCAGTGAACCTACACATGACTATCAAAACGAAGATGCCGACTTGACGGCTAATTCAGACTGCTCAAGCCTCATATTAGCTTTGGCTAACTTAAGAATGCCTTTTTGCACAGAACGAGGACTGTGGATGTTTCCTACAGTGTAGTTTGCGCTACCTCCTCTGCTTGACCCATGACTCTCAACATAAGTATGAAATGTGAGTATTGTTTTAAGATAGACTTGCAACATTTTCTTTAACAATTTATCTAAAACTACAGTATCTGAACTGTCTTGATTCGGCATAAATAGTGCTCCAAAAAAACCTAAAAAGACATTCTTACACACACTGTCAAACTCACCTGGCACTAATAATAATAATAATAATAATAATAATAATAATATAATAGTTCTTGTGCTATCTACATGGATGTAACAAACTGTGTGGTTAAAAAAACATTACCTTGAGTGACTGCTGCTTTCCTCAGTGCATCTATCTGTTCCTGTTTCCTCTGGAGAGAGTTCCTCAGTAGCTCCTGGTACTCTCTCTCCTTCACACTCAGCTGATTCAGCAGTCTGAAACACAAACAGCCATCATCACTCAGCAGAAAGCAGTGCAACTCAAAATTCTTATTAATCATTGTGTAATATTGCTTAATAGAGATGCCACTGTTAGGTCTTTTTCACAGCACAAACATTAAATTTAAATTCCAAATGTCTGTAATGCTGCTGTTCATCACAAAATATGTCAATGTACTGTATTTTAAAACCATTAAAAATAAATGTAGCACAACATGAACATGAAAACAACTAAATGCTACCCTCTGGTCTCTAGTCGTAGGTCTCTCAGTTTCTCACTGAGGGGACAGTTGGTGTTGAGGACGCGGTCTGTAGGGCAGTTGGGGCTGGCTGTAGGCAGGATCTCATTTGTGGGTGTTGTCTGTGTATCTGCTGGCGCCTCCAGCTGGTCAGGGCCAAGACCTACAGGAGTGTCTGGGTCAGCACACAGCTCCTCAGGAGTGCTGTCCTCAATCTCAAATGAGGACTGCAGCTGGAGTTTCAGTTCTGAGAGGCAGAGAGGGGAGTGGTGGGGAAGAATGGAGGAAGCATAGACAACAAATAAACAACACGAATCCCCCAAAAAGTAAACAAACAAGTAAATAAATAAATAAATGAAACTCTGGATACACAAGGAGAGAAAAATATAAACTGAGAGCTGGTTGACAATGTTAGTCCCACAACCACACTTGCACTCAAATATCTGCTTGTCTCTCCAAGGATTTAACCCAAACTACTGAAGTTATACAGTATGAGATGAAGCTCTACCTGGTAGGAGCACAGTGATGGCGTCCTGTACTGCCTGTCTCAGCAGATTGTCCAGAGCAAACATCCAGTGAGGTTTCACTTGCTGTTGCCTCAACACCTTCTTCACCTATATACAGAGCAGATAGTTTAACACGATTGTGAGAAGAGTGATGTTCCATGCCAAAATCTCAATAAGCCCATAGCTGACCACAGTGTAATCACCAGGAAAGTCTGTATGTTGACTGTGACGTAACTTACTGCGTCTTGGAAGCTGAACAGCACCACCTGCAGGCTGTTTGTTGATACTCGGGCAGTGAGTATCACAGCTCGAAGCTCCATCAGGCTACTGGTCAGCTTCTTCCTGTCCGGGGAGCGGATGTTGTCTCGCAAGCAGATAATAAGCTTGGTGATGTGGTCTGCAGTTAGTGATGATCCCTCGCCATGCTTTTAAGAGAGAAAAAAGATTGGAAAAATGAGGATACATCTATTGTTCTCATTCTGGAAGTACTTCCAGAAGACTTCTTTATCTCACAATTAACTTGGATAGTAGCAGTCTTTTTTTCCAGTGAATTGGGGATAGACCAATTAAAATTTTTTGGGGTGATATTAATAACAATATTACCAGTATTATTAATTTTCCAATCACCTTTGTTCCTCTATATTAAAGCTCTGAAGTCACAGGTGTGGTACTGTACAGCTTACAAACAGCAGCTTACATTTTTTGCAGATTCTAATCTTTAATCAGTATATTTAAATTTGACAACAAAAGGGAGCATTCTACAGTTTTGTGAGTCCTTGTGAAACAGATAGTACCTATTTTTTGGACTCAGCACATGGACTAAAAAGATGTGTGTGTGTTTTACACACTGAAAAATGTCATTAGGCTCAAGATTATTAACTTGCAAGCCAACTTTAATATTAACTTTGCATTCACTGCAGACAGTCATGCCATGTGGCTGTTGGATCACTTGGAGGTTCATATTTTTGGGTTTTGGCAATGCCAAAAGTGCAACAACACTTCTGGGCAATTCATGTAATAACAAACTAAGAAGAGATCCAAACATTCAGGGTTTATTATGTGTTACATATAATGTCTTGCCTATTAGCTAAGACTTTGCAGATACTGATAAACAGCATGTCTGAAATATAATAACTGGCCAATAATGATTGGTGAACCAATAATCTGTCAGTTACCCTATGTAGATTACATCTCCTGCATTTCTTCTTTCTATGCAACAAGGTTTATCTGTATTGTCCATTTTGTAAATATACAAACAAATCTTAGAGAAAATTCTATGTAGTGTATATGTTATGTAGGAAGCCATGCAGTTAATGGATTTCACAATGTTTTTTGACAATGACTTTTCTTCACCCACCTGAGGCACAGATTCCTGTATATTAAAGACGACAAGACTGATGTAGTCAGTGAGGACTCGGTGCAGTGTGGCTCTCCTTTCACTGTCCTTTCTCAGCATAAAAAGACCAATATTCTCCTCTGTTGAGGCTGGACTGCTCATGTCTGATGAAGAGTCCTCTGGTATTCTGGACAGTACGGGACAATACAGAGATAAATCACACCAGATCAACAGATAAAGATAAAGATAAAACAAAAGTGATGTATCTACTGAAATGAAAATCCCACGAAACAGAAATGAGGATATTGATATCAACAATTCATGAGTGATTTACAGGTTATTTAATAAGTAATATGTGGTAACTGTAGACTGTAGTATGGGATACAGTGGCATTTTACCCTTTTTATACCTACACAGGATGTAGCCTCAATCTGACTGAAACCTCAGTGTGGTTTGCACACTGACGTAAGATCCTGTACAACCATGGCTGAGATTATAAGGCTTTCTGTTGAGTAATAATTTAACTTACGGCAGGAAGCTGCTGGTGCTGGGTGGGCTCTCCGAGATTTTATCTGCTCTGAGGGTGGACTGGGGCCTTCTGAGGTCCAGGGAGCAGGACAGGTCGATTAAACCCGAGTATGAATCAGTGTCCTCCACGAGGATGGAGATAGGTACAGACAGGCTGCGTTGATAGTCAGCTGCAAAACCCAGCGAGATTGTTGTGACATATGTAAGTGTTAAAAATCTGACATTTTTGTGACAATGACATTTACCAGGTTTCGTAACACTTAAAAATACAGGTGTCAAAATGGGCAATAACAACAGAGGGAATAGGAAGCAATTCAGATAAACTGGTTGATGAAAACCGACAACATATATGAGAAAGAAGAGCAGTATATGAATTTGAAATGTACTGAAGCTTCACCAGAAGAAAGGAAGTCTTTAGGTTCTGATTCCTGCAGAGCCTTGGTCTTCTTCCTGGGGCATGACCTGAGGAAGGTGTCCTTCAGCAGCTCTGCGGCTGTGGCTCTGTCGTCTGGGTTCGGCACAAAACAGTTCATCATGAAGCTCTTTGCCTCGTCTGACATGCACTCTGGAACCTTGGGGTGGATCTTAAACATGCCCACCTTGATGGGATTGTTTAAAGGTTACTAACAGAGTATGAAGATTATATCATTGACAATTGTTCATTTAAACAACTTTACTTTGAGATTGTGTGTTTTAAAAGAGAAAAGACGGAAGTTGCTAATATTTGTTCAACAAGAGTTTACAGCCATGCAAGTGGCTCTGTGAGGCTTTACTGATGCAGTGTTCATGTTATGGTAACTATGAGTATTATTATGACTGGGAAGCTCCGATATATCCAACTTGGCACTTAATAACATGGAAGTGCCTAAAAACCAACAGATATGTATCAAATATCATATCAGCCAAAGACCGTCATTCAATGTAAATTAATTTATCATATCTACCAGCCATCCCATATGATGTGAACGTAGCTTTAGGCACAGAAGTGCCTATGATGGCACTAGATCACCAGTGTCATTCATGTCTCCCTCAGGATAAAATGTAAAGTGTGCGCTAAATTTCATGGCAATCCATTCAATAGTTGTTGAGACATTTCACTCAAAACCACAAATGTCAACCTCAAAGCCATATTAAATATTCCCCAAATTCAGAACAATTCTTTTTCGTGAAAACACCACTATCTGCATGTATTAACATACATAAAATACAAATTTCCTTATTTACCTTGAACATGGCTGCCTGAGGACTTCCCAGCTCATGGAAAGGTGGTTTGCCTGTTGCCATTTCTATAATAGTGCACCCTAGGGACCAGATATCAGCTGGCTTCCCGTAACCCCGAGGCCCTTGGTCTATAATCTCTGGGGCCATGTACTGGAGAGTTCCTATTGTAAAATCATCATAAAAGTGATTAAAATGCAACTACTATTATAAGTTGTAAGTGTGATACAAGACAGAGTCATAAATGTTTTAAAATACACAGCATCTCACCAGCAAACGTCTCAGTACAGGGGTTGATCCCTGCTAATCGTTTGGAGGTTCCAAAGTCAGAGATCTTCAACACTCCACTATAGGTGTTGATCAATACATTGTCACCCTACAGCAAAGACAAATTACCCACATTGAGATGTTTCACAAACACTACTGTCTTTTACCATAAAGCTAAGGTGAAATTATTCTAGAAAGTGAAATAATTATTTGCCATTTGTCCCACAGAGTTGTAGGGTGCTCTGCTCACCTTAATGTCTCTGTGGACGATCTGATTGTCATGAAGGTATCTGAGCCCCTCGAGGATCTGTTTGGTGTAGAAGATGATGGTGGCTTCATTGTCTTTCAAAGGACCCCATTTGGAACGCAGGAGAGACGACAAACTTCCTACAAGCAGGAAAGGAAAATTATATGAGCTGATTAATTTTTAAGAACAGAATCTGGCAGTGAAAATTATTTCTCACATGTCTATGAAAGCAGAGATGTGAACAAAATATAATGTCTACTGTAAGTGTCACACTGGAAAACACAATTTTCTATTTTTGTTGAAAAAGAAGTTATTTCTCAACTGTTTCTCAGCTACATCTGGCAATATCAAACCAAGCTATGGATTGGAATTGTTCACATATCTTCAGATGTTTTTCTGACATTCACGTCATTGTCTGAAGAGATTTCTCTCCAATGCAGGATATCTTTGGAACCACCCACTTTCTTAAAACTGGATGCCAGTTGATGTTACACAATCACACTTACAAATCTGCAGAAATGCAGACTTGAAAGCAGAGGCAGAGCACACTTCCAATGAACCAAGGCATGACTTCTGTTTTTATTCCAGTCAAAGTTTCAAAAGAACATTACTTCATCTGGAAACCTAATATTAATATGCCAATGTCTAATTATTAGTTTGTAGATTGCATGAAAGAGTGCAACACTGATGTATTAGTCTGGGTCTCTGTGTAAAATAAAAGTGAAGAGGCATCAGTAATTGTATCAGCATATGTGAATGCATAAAAATAAAACAGTATTGAATGAAATTATTGCACTGTGTATAGTTGGTCTATAGGTTTTTTGATTTAATCTAGCCAACAATGGATTTTAGCCACCCTCCAGCAATTCTAGAAAGACAGTTTCCTGTTTTTGAATACAGTGTTTTTAAGTTTCATACTGCAAGAGTGTGTGACTTTCAATTGACAATTTTTTTTAGACATTGTATCAGACAGTGTATGTGTGTGTAGATTTAGCCAAGGATGTCATCTAATGGACAGTTACCCTCCACTGCTCTTTGAAACTAAAAGTATTAGAAGTTTACATTTTAGGATTCATACCTCCAGGTACTTCCTCCATGAAGATCTTGATGAAACCTTCCTGACTGACAGAGCCCAGGTATTGAACAATATTTCTGTGTTTGAGCCTCTTGTGCAGAGCTATTTCCTCATGGAGGGGCTGGGAGTACCTGGGAGAGACAGAGGAATACATGTGTGACTGTGAGGTTTTGGTCAACAATACAACATTCCATATGATACTTTATTATTTAAAAACATGCAGAAATCATATTGGATGGACAGACACACACCGCAATTGCAGGATATAACACTGTGTAAGTCAAACCTGGTGTCTGCAAACCTCAGAATTCCGAATAAACTAGTTTATTATTGGTCAGAAAGAACATGAAAAAGTATGGGAGATGCGTAACTAAATTCTTCTGACTGTGCATGATAAACAACATTTCCTCTCTGATACATGCAGTTTATATTGTGTTAGTTAAATAATGTTTTTCTCAAAAACTCAATTAGTATATAGTAGTTGGTAGAAAGAATGTAGTAGGGTCGAACAAAGATCAGGTTTGCATTTTAAGTGAATAAATGAAATAGTTAACTTTAAAAGCTTGAAAAAGCTTTATACATTATGTCACATGACAGCTGCTATTGCACTACACTAAAAGTGTTTTCCCCTCTCTCTCTCTCTCTCCAGTTAAGAGGATCTTCCCTACTTTGTTGTTTTACATCTGGAACATCACTACACACAGACTAATTTGACACATTATTTCTCAGTTTCAGTAATTTTTTGTTGCTAATAAGAGAACAGCTTGATAATTACAACATCACAAGAGTGACATAAGAAAGACTGTGCTGTGTCTCGAACACAGAGAGGTCTGGCAAATGCTACAAAAGTGATTTAAATATCACATTTCCTTCGATGGAATCCTTTATTTTCACATAACACTGCAGTAGGAGCCTAAGCTCTTTGTGCAGATCATGGAGAAACAAACAAAGTCTAAATATTCATCCATCTCCCCCAAGAATCCCAATGAGCAAGAGCATGCCAGTCAGTTTTTTCTCTGCCAAATCCTTTCCAGTAAAGGGTATTATGGAAAAAAAACATTCTTGTGAGAAACAGTGCAGCTTAGTGTCTGCTAGTAGGGACGACTCTCAATGAAAAACAGTGTGTTGGTTTCTCATACGTGCGGTCCTTCTCAGGGATTTCCTTGATGGCGATGCGTACTTGATTGCTCAGGTCCCTCCCAGCGTACACCACACCGTATGTCCCTTTACCCAGAAGCACCTTGTCGCCATTCTCATTGGTCTCATAGATGTACTATAGAAAGAAATGAAGACAGCATGAATGAGAATGCAATGACTGAAAGTAGGAGCATCAGAGGAGTTGTGAGGAATTTCACAAGCAATGACAAGTAGCAGAAGAGAGAAATGTTTGTTAAGTGATAGAACAGATGTTTCATTCAGGGACTTCTGAAAACACAAGTCCAGAATTCTGAGAATAAATATAATATTAAATCTAAATTTATTTATTTATTTATTTACACAAATAGATATTGTACACAATGCCAAATTACGTGGAAAATATGACACTATGTTACTGGAGTATTTCTGTTCTTGAGTTTGATTTTCTCCCAGCGATTGCAGTTGTTTTCTACTTGTTGAGCCAAGTGAGACCTAAAATAGAGCACACTCTGTGTCAGAGGAATGGAGGGCTGCGACTAACCTCTAGTATTCCCTCAGTTAGACGGTTCAGGTCCTCAGCAGGGTCTTCAGCCTGCTGTAGCAGAGAGTTTACCAGCTCGCAGAAACTAGTGAGAGAACAGTGCGAGAAGACACTAATGTAGATTAGAGAATATGCTGTTAATGGAGCATGTGGTTAAATAAAGTTTCAGTGAATATCAGTTAAAGTAAAGATAATACCAACAACGCACCTGTAGACTTTTGCCTTTAGAATTTACCCATAAAAGGCAAACACCCAGTATGTGGAAGGAAAATTCACCTTTGTGAATAGAATCAACCGACTTCACTGTGGAGTTTTTGACCACTAGCAGTGCTACGGAACAATTTTTTTACAAGTGGGTCCCTCTTTTGTTTATATAGTGCACACGAAGACACACATGCACGAGTGTGAGCATGTGGTCGGAAAGATACAGTCCTGTCGTGGTAATGCACAAAGAAACGTAGCATTGCGACAACAATGGAGTGTAACCATAACTTTTGTTTGTTTGTTTGAGAACTCCATAGGGAACCTTTAAGGGATCAGTTGACCCAAGTAACAAAAAAAAAACATTTCCAACAACATTTCCCTACTTTCTCCAAGTAGTATGTAGCCATGCATATAGTTTCAATTTTATGTACATTTTTTTGGCAGGTAGTTCCAAGGAAATTTTGTACAGTGCACCAGGAAACCGGGATACTGTATCAGGAAAAAGGGAGTAATTTAGGAGTGCTTTGAGCACCATAAACAAAAGTTCACTTCCATTATATTAAGGTGGCAGCAGAGGTTTAAGCAGTGCATCTCTCAAAACAGAATGTATGTGGAATGGTAGATACCATTTGAGGTTAGAAGGAAATATAATTCTTTTGTGATTTGGGTCAACTTTAAGTCAGAGTGAAAAACGCTTTCCTAGGGGGATTTCCTACAAGGCATATGACTCATACAGTGTTATTGCATCACACTGATTTCTCTAGGCCACTGACTAGACTCCGCAAAGCTATTTGTTTACTTATTTGCACCCTGTAATGATGGTCTGTTCATCTTTATCTAGTCAGTTAGTCAGTGAAGTCAGTTAGTCAGTGAGCAAATCATTTGCTCTGCCTTACACATGCCTCACACACAGAAATACACACACTCTGCCCCACTATATCTTTGCCAATTTATTAGTCACTCACCCTTTACAGTGAAGCTCAGAGGGGAAGCAGAGCTGGAAGTCATCTGAGTTGTAGTGGACATACAGGAAGCAGCTCCGCTCATCAATCTTTGAAGCACTTTAGAGGGAAAAAAGCAAATAAAGATTTTAACTCTTGAAAAAGTCATAATCCCTAATTTATTTGTTTAGAAAATTCATGTCAGTGTCAAAAACTGTATGCAAATGTATTTCTGCTGAACGTAAAGGATGTCCTGAGAAACAAGGTGTTTCTCATCTTTCCCCAAACATAGTACAATCTGATAAAGTTGTTTGCCGTTTTTTAGTGACCCAGCAGCTGACTGTTTTGTATAGACTGTGACCAAGTGGCGAATCAGCAGACAAGGCTGAAATACACTGCAACACTGATCAGTAGCCAGAGAGGAATCAACAAATATCTGACAAACAACAAAGAAGCTAAGCCTGAAACCATAATGACAGAAGAAAAATCTGACTGACAGCCAAAGTTTCCCAGGCAACCTGTATGTTTTGGGAGCAGATATTTGAGAGATGTTAACACACGCTGTACTCCACTTTACCTCACTCCCCGAATTGCAGAGGCTGGGAAAGTCCACTCGTGTAAGCCTTTCTGTAAAATCAAGGATGGTTAAAACATAGGATGAGGTTTTACTGCTAATACACATGTACGAACACATTCAAGAGAGAGAAAGTAAACAGCCCTGAGGTATGACGGAAGTCATTTTTTCCACACACAGTGACGCTCAAAGAACACACCCACACACTCACCTGATTAAACATTCAATGAACCATAAATCAGCATGAGAAAAGTTGGTTCTTGCTCAAATTATTATATTCTGTTTGTATGGCAGGTACTCGTAAACACGTATTCAGATAAGAAGGTGGCTCTGACGGGGGGTGGGGTGGCAGAGGGTCTACATACCTTTAAGGGTGTGACGTGTTTCAACTGGACAGTGCGACTCTCGTCCTCCTCACTCACACACACTATGGCTGGTTGGAGGACTTTACTGGGCTCCAGAATGAGCACCTTAAAAGCAGCAATTCAAAATTCAATTACCAATATTTTATAATAGCCACATGGCCTTCATTTATTTCTTGCTTTCTCCATTATTTCCTGACCATATCCCTCCATTTATTTTAACAGTATTACTATAGTGCATGTTAACCTTAAGATCAAAATGGACAGAGCTGGGTCCCAGTTAACAGATAATAACATCTGAGAAAATTAATGCTTTCTGTTTATTGTTACAGTTACTGATGAGGTTATCAGTGTCGTCTTACTGGGCAGCGGTCTGTAGATTCAGATGGTTTACAGGTCTGCAAAAGTAGCTCCATCCAGAATTCCACCGTTTCCTGCTTAGGAGATTTCACCTCAGGTGGCTTGTCAAATTGACGGTACAGGATGTAGGTCTCCATAATGGATGCCACATACCTGAAAGAAACACACTAAACTCATTAATCCACATTAAATGAATATAGAAATAAGCCCGGAATCTCTTTAAATGCTTTCTAATCCACAGGGGTTTGGGATTTTTTAATCAAACCAATCAAATTAAACTAATATGCCCTACAAACTGAATCCTGATGATTAAACACCCTGATTTGAATGATTACTACTAATCAAGAACTGGTGCTTAAGCCTCACCAGACAGGGGCCTTGAGCCTGTAGAGTTTGTCAGAGGCCTCGATGACTTTCCTGTGTTCGTTAGCAAGGATGTTTGCACCAAGGTAGAACCCGACATCCCAGTAGTCCTTCATCTTCTCCAAACTGCCTTTTCTACCGAGCAGGGTGCTTAGAGTCACACCTAAACACCAAAATAATAACACAGAGCAAAACAATTCGTTAACAAATTCATATAAAATCACTGATATATTTCCAAGCTATTAGGCTAATATGTGCATCAACATATGATGGCCCTGTGCACTGGTTTTCTGGATATTGCATTTTGTCTTAAAAACCTTTAAAATATAACCAGAATTGTGGTGTTACAAATTTAAATAGTGGGTTGAATCATGGCAAAGCCTAAGGTTTACACCCCTACAACATAAAGTGTAATGCATAAATAGTATAAACTTTATGACACACATTGACATTGGTAGATCATTAACTTGTATTCTCTTCCAAATGATCAAAGCAGGTATCTGTCATTGATTTTCTCTGATAAAGAAAGCAGAAAGCATTAAGCACCAATTTTGCGCAGCTCAATAGAAGTTTCAAATTCATGGCCAGCTGCCATCAGAAGGACCACGTTGTTGATGCCCGAGTGAAGGGTTGGCTCTGTCTCAAAAGCTTTTCCATACCTGTCAAATAATATAAAAACAGCAATGGTGGGTTATACTAGAACACTGAAAGATAGGGGACATAAGTAACATCAGAATAATAATGCAACATAAACTGCAAACATGTACGAGCAGCAACAATCAAAAAAGAAGGTAACTATTAAGTAGGGTCTGTAGTGACAAACTGTAGTCTAGTACAAAAGACCAGAGCCACAAACACAAAGTGGTTGTACCAATAGCAGGCCTGGTCTCTGCTGCGCTCATCAGTGAACCCAGAGCTCATGAACATGTCTTTGTAGATCCGTCCACACAGGCAGTAGACGTCTGACGCCACCTTGCTCCCCGACTCCACAATAGGCAGAATTGCCTCCAAAGCCTTAGCGCGATCTCCAGGGTGATTCCTCCTGATGTGGGAAGATTGATGAGCTTTAACAAAGCCCTTTATATTTTCTATGCATACAAGGCAAATAAAGGCTACAGGCTGAGAATGGCAAAAAAACACTAAACTGAAACCAGAGAAAAGATTACAATAGTTTAGTAGTTACGTTTACTTGTAAAACTAAATGTGAATGCAGTGGGAACCATCTGGGTACCTGTTTAGCGCAAATATATAATGAAACTTGATATTCTGATGTCCTGCTACCAGACACATAGGCAAGTTGTTCAGAGTCTCCACCAGTTTGATCATGGCATCATAGTCCTGAGAAAAGAGGGTGCAGAATTCCAATGTATTATTTACCATGCTCTCATCTGATGACATTTAATACTTCATATTATTACAACATTTATTAAAAATAATAATTTAAACCGTAATGGTCGTTTTTGTTACTATCAACACGCACATGGAACACTTGACATACAATGTGATCCTGGGTTTTGGTCTTGGTCTGCTTAATATCGTCAACAGTAACGCTTTCATAATGAAACTTGTTCATGTTTCAAGCTAAATATGCACATATTTAGTCCTGCAAAGTTTAATCGATTAATAAATTAGTTGATCCATAATCTAACAAAAAAGCTAAATTTTTAGGTTCTGCCAAAGTGAAGATTTGCATGTTTATTTCTATAAAACTGAATCCCTATTTTTATTTTTATTCTTTTTGCTCACTCAATCTAAGCAATGATAAAATGACATGTTGGGCTCTGCAACCAATTTCATAATCAGAATAATAATTGAAAGATTAATAAATAAAGACAATAATCATTGGTTATGGCCCATGACCTTTTACACACTCCTTGTCAAGGCATTTACTCACATGCACACAGTTGTTCGCACACATCAACACACACCTGAATGTCCCTGTAGGACAACAGCAGGTTCATGACTATATCAGGGGTGAGCAGCTCTACACTGTCCAGGCGTTTCTGGATGCGGCTCAACTCCTCGCTCAGGGCTTGGCCGCTGAACCGCTCCCGTGCCATACGAATCTCATGCCTGATTGACTCCCGGAAGTACTCACTGTCAGCATAAAGAGCAGACGGTGGATAATATTTACACACTTTCACAATCTTCAATAAATCAGCCAAGTGAAGTTGAACATAGGGGAGAAGCTGTGAGTTACAGCATTAGCAAATGCATGTGTAATCTGAGATGATAATGTTTTTGGCAAAGTATATGATGATGAACACGGCCCTGCAGTGTATGCCCGACCTGGACTGAATGTGTATATTGTTCAGCAGATGCACCAGTCTGTCCACCAGCAGGGTCAGCAGGGGCTCCAGCTGGAAACTAGGCTGCATCAACTCCTTGATACCAGTCATCACTGTAGCATCACAGGCAAACACTTTGCCCTGAGGTGACACTACGTAAGGGATGAACGTGTAACTTCCACACTGCTCCTGATGGAAGACAATGCACGCATCATACAGTGCATCATACTTGCATGGGCTTAATGCACCTGAGGCATCACTTGCCAGTTGTCAGTGTTTTTGATTTTAATACTTAATGTTTAATTTCAGTTAAACTCTTTGATAAATACAATTGATTTGCTCCAGATTTAAAATGATCTTTGGTCTTTAGCATAGACATAATACCTTCTTTATCAAATCTAATTTCATGAATTTGAATGAAACAATTCCCAATTGTGAAGATTTGCAGCTTTTCTGTTTTACATAATTGAAAATTGACTTTCTTTAGATTTTGTACCATTGGTCAGACAAAACAAGACCTGTGAAGATGTTACCTTTGGGTCTGGGAAATATTGTTGGGCATTTTTCAATATTTTCTGACATTTTGTAGACCAAACAATTAATCGATTAGTCAAGAAAATAATCAGTAGATTAATCAATAATGAAAATATTCATTAGTTGCAGCCATGGCTGGATTAACATGCTAGGGGGCCCTACTGGCTCCATTTCATCTCACTACTATTAAGCACACAGTGCAACATGTCTTAATGTTATTTTGCATAGAGCCCCAGAGAACAAGCGAGGTCCGAGGTTTGCTGTGAAATAATAAATGTCTCAAACCAAGTTAGTGCAGGACTCGCCTCAAGGTCCTCTTTATATCAGTTCACATTGTATGGTGCATATTTTCAGTGGCGGCCTGCCCTATAAGTTGAATAAGCAATTGTGCAGGGCCCTGCATATCCTTTCCTTTTTATTATTATTTTTTTAAATAAAGAAAGTTGCCAATCAATGGCTCTGACGCAGAACAGGGGGTCCTGTCCTCAATGGATAGATCATGTCAAGCCAATCAACATGTCTGTTGGTGACAGCACCAGTGCTGGAATCTGTGAGACAGAGAGAGGAGTGTGCACGGTTCTGCATAGAGTGCCAGTGTAACTGTCACGGATGGCAGAGAGAGAGAGAGAGGGCTTGACCGTCTCCACTGCCATCAACAAACAGCAGGCGTCATGCATGTGTGCTAAATAAATATCTCACAAGCCGCCCTGCATCAACCTATCAAAATGTACTGAACTGAAAAATATATTTTAAAATTCTTACATTGATCTAATATATTGCATTGTAGATGCTGCAAATACAACTAAATATATAAATTCAGATTATTAGTGCAAGAATGCACTGTTTTTGAGATTATTTTTTTAATTGTATGACTACTGTTGAGTGTTGGCTGGCTTGTACTGTTTTTCTGCCAACAGGCCTGTCGTCAAGAGTTGCATCACCCTCATTTTTCGTTGACGGTTTAGAAAGACTTTGTGCATTGAGGATGTTGCTGAGACCACTGATTTAAGGTCTGAGGGCAAAATTCTTAATGAAGGCATGTTTACTACAAGTTTGTGTTTTGTGTATTAATGTCATGCAAGGATTATGCCCACTTTATAGATTGCAGGGATGTTCTTGCCCCATTGTGGTAGTACAATATCAACAATATCAAAGGGTTGTCATGTCAAATAATAGTATATATATATATATATGCCACGTAAACTATATACTACATACACATTAGTTTATAGTTTTATTTTATAGTTCTCAGCTCCAGGCAAAGTAAGGAGGGCTCCCAAACAACAAAATATTGCAAAGGGCCCCTTGTTGTCTAGAGTGGCCCTGCATATTGTCACACAAAAGTTCGATTATTCCAATTATCACAAACTATTTTACAGTGTACTTGACTTTTGGGGCCCCTGGGCAGTTTGTAGTCCATGGTTGCAGCCCTAGTTTAACTATCACATTAATTTATAATAGTAAACAGAGATGTGTGTTACCTTGACAGCCTGTAGATCACTATCTTGTTTGTAACAGTATAGGATTATGTTATTGGTCATGCTGAAACTTTCTCTCACTCCAAGGTGATAGAACAGTGAAGGCTGGCAAAAAGAGTCACTCATCTCCACCACTGCTACATCTGTAAGGTAAATTTAAAAGGTCGGGTCAGTTTGAATAATTGGCGTAATACTGTGTCTATGTGTCATCCAAATTACCCTTCATTCAGCATGTCTGCACTTGCCTGCATTGTAGAAACTATCTAGGATGTCTGTGGTGCCCAAGGATATTCTCTCAAATGAAATGGTTTGGAAAACGGCGTGTGCGTCCGCGCAGGCTTCGTTCAGACATTTCAGTGTTAAGTTCTCCTCAGTCTGCGGCACTGATGCGTCCTCGTTGATTATGTATACCACGGATACTGCTCTGGTCCGACTCCGTGGAGAAACTATCTGTTTACCCGAACCACTGGCGCTCAGCTCCATTGCCAAAGACTCCTGCCACAAACTTTCAGTCGACACCCAAATTGGATCTTTCCTCTTCAGCCCGTGCAGGCTCATTCGTCTGCGCTCTGTCGTGTACATTTTCTGCCTTATTCCGCAGCTGAAACTCAATGCATGTACTTTATCGGGACAACCTCTATTAAAAACGCAACAGCATAGTTGCTTGATCTTGTAATTCCCCAGGTGCGTCGCCGCCTCCGCTCATACCACACTTCTACTAGAATTCCCAGTGCTCCTCTCGACCCGCCCTCGTCTCCTCCCCCGCCAGCTGACATTTTGAGACTGAAACTGTACGGCACACAGCCTCGACTCTCGCGTGACCTCTGCTGCGGAAAACTATTATTTAGATAGATTACATTTTCCGAAGAAAACTGACGTGGTGGTTGCTGAAAAACAAACGGTTGCTGTTTGTGTCCCACCCTCAAGGCCACCATGTAAGGACACTTTATGTATTCTTTGTAATTCTGTCTTCTTCCATAAAGAGCACAAAGAAACAAAAAGTAAATATGAAGAAACTAAGGTTTATAAACGCATGAGTCCAATAAATAAATAAATGTCTGATCATTTGTAGTAGAAAAATTGAAAAGAATCACACAAGTCTACACAGCTCTGATGAAGTGCATTAAAACTCGTTAGACAATCGACATTTTCTGTCTTTATTTACAGTACATACATGGAAATTTACCATGAAGATAATGAAAAATAGCGCACAGCTCCAAATCTTACACTGGATCGGGTGCACGGTCGTAGCAAAGATCAAAACAAACAGATCACCCGCACTCAGTATTTTTGTTTTTATTGTGGGCAAAAAAACAAAACAGAACGCGTTTCAGATATGGCTTATAGCTGAAACGCGTTCGTTTTTTTGCCCACAATAAACAAGAAGAGTACTTATCTGTGAGTGCAAGTGATCTGTTTGTTTTGAAATTTACTATGAATGCTGTGGGCTTCAGAACAGACAAAAATAAAAGTCTAAATACACACAGCATTGGTGCAAGGAAACACAACAGCATCAACTATTTTCCCTGCACTACAAAGCAAAAAAGGCAATATCATTACAAGTTGTATGTCTGTAATGTTTGACTCTGACAATAAGCAATGCTTATTAAACATGAATCTAGAGTTCACATTCCACATATCATGTACATTGACATATATAGCCTGGACACAGTGCTGTGATCCAAAAATATCTAACTATTGTATTTATTAGCAAGATATCTTTATCTGGCACCAAGCACGTTTTATTGTGAACACTGTCAGATGTGAGATCAGTCATGCATCACAGACATTACACAAACAACCTGAGAATAGAAAGTCTTCTTTGAGACAGTTGTGGCAGGTTTAAGCAATAGTTCGGTAATTACAGAATATACAAACCAGCCTTCTTCCATTATTTTAATAAAGTCCCACATTCACCTGTTCAACTAATTGCTCCATCCCCTGCAGAAACAACTATTTGATAAACATTGATGACGATGTTATCTAACCTGAATGAACTTGGGCAATATAGTTTATGGGAACGATTTACTCATCAAGGCCCTCGTCTTCCTCTTCCTCCTTGGCGTCCACCTCGCTTGTGTCTGAGAACTCATGCAGGAGGACGTACTCGCGGCTGCTGAAGCCAAATTTGATAACATCTTTTTCTTTGAGCTCATAATAGCGCTGGGGTTCGATGCGCTGGTTGTTCAAGTAGGTGCCGTTGCCGGAGCCCAGGTCAATGATGTAAGGCCTTACCCTGCGGCCAGCAGTGCCGTCTGCACGTGTAAACTCCACCAGTCTACAGAAATACAGTCAGAAAGGTAGACATGTATTAATCATACAGCAACAAAATCATACAAGTGTAATGCAACATGGAGTGGAGTTTGTCTTAACAGATTGAAGTTGAAGATTTCTAAAACATAGCAAAGTAAAACATCTTAACTGATGACTGTTATTCTTACCTATACTGGAATACTGCATGTTGCTTGGAGCACGATGGGTGGTCAATGGGGATATCAGCTATTTTTCTCTGCCGCCCCAACAAATAGGCACTCTGTCTGTGAATGTACATGACTGGAAGGGGTTCATCATTCTTAAAAGGGTACAGTCGCCATCTGCGCTTGGGAATGCGAGCCTCAGGTGGCTCGTTGTACTTGATCACCACCCCCCGGAATGTGTTTGTATCTTCTGTTAGTGCCCCTGACAGTTCAAAGTTGGGCTTCTCTTTCTCAACAGGAGGGGCATTTGTGTCGTCACTCCCTCCTTCAGATGTTTCAAAATCATGTTCTTGGTTTTCTTCACGCCGCTGACGGTTTTCCCTGCGCCGCTCATTGTGCTGCTGTCTCTCCGCTTGTTGGGAGGCAAGTGCGTCTCGTTCTCTGTGTCTGTTTCCGCCACGGTCTCTCTCCCGCGGTCTGTCTGATTCCCACCTGCTCCGCCTCTCCTCTGGCTGGTCATTTCTTCTCCTCCGCTCATCACCACTAGCCCGATGCTCTTCACGCTCCTGTGAGATATTTAGTAAGAAGGCAGTTAAAGAAAGAAGATTATTAGTCCAGGATAAACTTGCACAATTACAGTTTTGTATAGGCATTACCATTATAGAGGTTATATTGTATTACATTCAGTTGAACTGACAGGATTGAAAAGTTGCTATTGTTATTCCACTGTTGTATCTGGCATATGCCACTCGGTAAATTACTGTAATTAAGACAGCTACAACATCCAATGAAAATACACCATTTAAAACAGGTGATTATGAAACTATTATACTTATATATAATTAATTATTATTATTATTATTATTATTATTATTATAATTATAGATAATTACCTCTTGTAGGCAGCTGTCACGTGCTAATACCTTTGTGGTAGCTATGCTATTTGGGCCAAATGTAGCCAAAAAATGGCTCTGTACAAATCAAGCACAGAGTAATAATTTAGAACCTAATCACCCGCTTTATTTTGACATCAGGACCACGAGTGGGACTGCGACTTCTCCTGTTTCTGGGTGATCTGCTGCCTCGTCTGGCGGGAGATGTCTCTCTTCTACCTGGTGAACGGTCCCTCGTCCGGGCGGGTGACCTACACGAAGAACACAAAAACAGGCTTTAAAATGACTTTCAAAAGACATTTACAAAACTACCAAATCATTGCCGTTTAGATGCAACTAATGTGGACTGTAGCTGCGTTTGGTAAAGGCTAGCAGACAAAATGTGTTTTGTTTGCTAGCCTTCAACAAACGCAGCTACTTCTCGCTAAGGACTCACTAGCCAACGCTTATGTTGCGTCTGTCAAGGTAAAAAAAAACTTAAAAAAACGTGGCAAAAGCGAAGTAATACGATGACTATATAACGATAATACCTGCTCGTTCTTCTCCTCTGTGGACTTGAGCTGCCGCTGGATCTCGACCTCGAGCGGCGTGATGTCTGTGGCCTAACAGGGCTCAGTTTCTCTTGCTTTATCTTAACTTTCGACTCCCTCTCGGGAGATTCCCTTCTCTTGTGTCGCCTTTCTTTGGTCATTCTAAAATATATAAACTAATTATACCGTTATGTGACTAAACATACATCGTCGTCCACACAAAACCATATAAATAAACAAAGACAAACTCAAAAATGTAGCGATCACAAACTTCAACTGTTATGCTCAAAACACGCATTTCCGTTTCCGGTGGTACGCCGAGAATTTATGTCGGCATGGTCGCTGCCCACTTACTTTGGTTCCGCCATGACTGCGTTTATCATTTTCGGTATCTTGGATAAAGATGGAAAGTGTAATTTGTTTTTTTAAGAATAAATATATCCCATAAAACACCCGATGCACATTGAAATGCGTAAAAAAGTACGTAAAAAATATATACACACACACAGACATAGACAAGTGTCACAGCACAACAATAATCTACATTTGTGAACCGAACCGCTTATTCCACTCGGGCAAACTAATATGGAACGCTGGGACGTTGTTGCCATGACAACGCAAACAGTGAGCACGAACTTTTTGTCAACACCACCGATATTTTTGTAGCCTAACTGTCTGAAGCCCAAACTCAAGAAGCTTCTGCTTTTAGTGTAACGTTATATCTTCATTATTTTCATAGTAAAACACAATGATTCCACCAGCAGAGTCTCTCCTGAAATACGACAATCCAGTTTTGGTCAGCAAAAGTACAGACAGAAAATCACCAAAGGTGAGTTTGCCAAGTAACGCCACCCGAGTTTAATTAAAGTTACCTGGATAAAGTAACGTTGGATGGAGGACTGAAGTGGTGCCTGGCAGGGAGGAGAAATACAGGACATGAATACATACAAGAATATAATTTTTATAAACGTAAACCTAGACCGTAACGATGCTGATGTGTGCCAATACGCGACAGCTTGGCATTTGTGTCAAAAAGAATGTTACAACTGTAACTGTGACTGTAGTTTCCCCCCTTGTTTAGCTGCCGTTTGTGTGTTTTGTTTAAATATATATACATTTAAATTCTAAGCTAAGAGTTTTCTGGACCATATTTTCTGTAGTAGAGTAACATTAGTATTCAGTGTCATGACATGTCCTCCTAAACTTGTTTGTTATTGAAACTCTTGACACATTGACTAAAGTATGCTCGTTTGGTATAATTGTTAGCTTTGGTGACTGTCTCCCTAGGCAAGTAACACTTGGGCTCACTTGTCTGAATAACAAGTGCCCTAAAAAGCTTAATATCAAATCTGAGTCATTCATGTTTATTTAATGAAATATTAATTTACAAAACCTTAAAAAGCTAATATGTAGTGTTTTACAGCAGCAAGCTCAATCGTATTTATAGTTGATTATTTTATCTAACAGGTGATTCAAGTGTTAAATGTAAACTGAAAAAAATGCAAGATCCAGTATTGCAGATGTTGCTTAGGTGTGGCACAGGTCTGCAAATGTATAAGTGAGTTACAAGGCAGTTCCATAAGATGAAGAATACACTATATATGTTAAAAGGTATCAGCTATTTTAAATATATAATTTAATTATGATAGGTAACATTAAGTACATGCACTATACAATGTGTAACAAAATACATTTAACTATAGGGACGCCCTTTGAGAGTGAGCCCTCAGCAGCCTGCTAACTCTACCCCTGTTCCACCACCTCCTAAACCAAAATCCACCCCTACTGAGGCCACCAAGCAGGAAAATGAGGAGATCCTGAATGCCATCCTTCCACCCAGGTATAGCTCTTCACATCTACAATATATTGTTCAAACCACACTGTTATTTATCTCAACTTCTGCCATTGCAGGGAATGGATGGAAGGAAACCAACTGTGGGTGCAGCAAGTGTCCAGTGCACCTTGTACAAGAACAGATGTTATTCACCTAGAGGAATTGCTGGACACAAAGCTGCAGCAAAGGCAGGCCAGAGAAACAGGAATCTGCCCTGTCCGCAGGGAGCTCTATTCCCAGTGCTTTGGTAAGGAGGAGGCTGAGATGTTGGTGGTCACTGGGGCTACTGTGGTTACAATGATGGATGAACACACTGCTTTATCAAAGGAAGGCTAAAGGACATGCATTACAGCTAGTTTTGTGATCGATATGGCTGGATTTTTAGATCATCTTTCTTCTGATGGAACCACATCAACATAAACTCTGCTGTCTGATCCTCCTGATTTTCTATTTCTTTAAGATGAGCTGATCAGACAGGTGACCATCAACTGTGCGGAGAGGGGTCTGTTGCTGTTGCGGGTTAGAGACGAGATTCAAATGACCATTGCTGCCTACCAGACGCTGTACGAAAGCAGTGTGGCTTTCGGTATGAGGAAAGCACTGCAGGCTGAGCAGGGCAAAGCTGACATGGAGAAAGGGGTAAGGGCATTTAGTTATTTGTTATGACTTACAACAACCATTGGCATACAGGAGCACAATTTTTGCAACAATTCGCAATTCAAAGATAATAGAGATTTTTAATTTGCCACTCATCTAAAGCTATAGGGATACAGTTACAGACTGTTTTTCAGTTAGTTATCCAGCAGAGAGCACCATTTCTCTTTAAGAGTCACTGTAAAATAAGGATGGTGGCAGTGCTCTTTACATAATTGATCCTGCATCTGGAACAAACTTACAAGTGTGTCTTATTACATACCTAGATTTCTGATCTGGAGAATGAGAAACAAGACCTGAAGAAGCAACTGAACGAACAGAAAGCTAAATGTGATGCAATTGAAAAGAGAGAAAATGAAAAGCGACAGGTGGAGGAAAAGAAGCACACTGAAGAGATTCAGTTCCTGAAGAGAACCAACCAGCAGCTCAAGGTGAGATTTCTTAATTATATAACTTAAAAAATAACTTTATGTTTAGCACCAATAATAGCTGTGTTGCTGGTCTTAAGATTTTAATATTTGTATTCCTATTCAGGCCCAGCTGGAAGGAATCATTGCACCAAAGAAGTAACTTCGACAAACAAGAAGTGAGTTTCCATTTCCCAGCAAAGAATGCTACTAAATTTGTCTTGTTTCTAAATTATATCATTTAATGTAAACTTAACTGAGTGTAATTAGTAAATATTTTATTTTTTTCTAAACAGCATGACATGACAAGTACAGTTCAAACAACTACTGTACATTTCTCTTGAACATCAAGAGAGCATTACACCTGTAAATGATGAATGAAATGTCATTCAAAAACAGTTCTGGGTTGAAGGGAAAAGAAAGTTGAAAAGGCAAGCTACAAACAGTCATTTCCCTGAGGGAAAGTCAAGATCAAGATAAGGCCACTTGATAAAGACCATTTAGTTAGCATTCCACCTTCTATCAACTCTACATTTTCAATAGAAACATGGCCTTTTTGGCTCATTTAAATAAAGACTTATTACTTAGTTGTGTTCTACGACTCTAGTCTAGTGCTTTGATCTTTTGGCCTTTTGACCTTCTGTGGCTGATGCTGGGGCCTTTCTGTTCTTGTTCTTGTTTTTCACGTTGTGTGTTTCGTAATAGCGTACACCCACTTTCTTCGCCTTCTTAACACGGTCCATCGCTCTTCTCTGTAGAGATGGATAAAGAGGAACAGAGAAAAAAAACCTGATGAAATCTTCTGCTAAAAAAGACCAGAGCTTTTCATCAGTAAGAGGAATAGAGATTAATCTAACATATCTACCCAGAGAGATCTGTTTGACGTCAGAGAGAATAAACACTGCATACCTGTTTGGACGTCAGTCTCTGCGGCTGGGTGGACTCCTCGGCGTCCTCAGCTTTCCTCTTCTTGCTCCTCTGGTTTTCAGCTGAATTCAAACGAAGATTAACAAATATGATGTCAGTGCCTGGCTAAATCTCTGGGAAAACACATCATTATACCAGTAAGATAGCATGCTTGTGTGTTTTTTTGTTTGTTCTGAGCAATCATGTAAGATTTTCTTCCATAATAATTTCTACGTTCAGCACCATACAAAGTCATGGCAAACATGTTGATAGACTACCTTTCTCCTGCGCTTGCTTAGCTGCTGCCACTTGTTTAGTCTTCATGTCTGTGAACGCTTTGTCAGAAAGTGCCTTAGGTATCCTGTCCAAAGAAGGAAAAAAGGAAATCACTACCTAACAAAGCAAACAGTTTACTCCTGTTGGGATCTGCTAAAATGAACAGTAAATAAGTTAGGCTCAGAGTAACTATACAACTGTTATTTGACTTTGGTCTTCAGTGGATGGGCTAAAATTCAACAAGGAGGTGATACAGATTAAAAAACACAATGACAAGTTACGGAAATAGGTCATTGATCAGACTCAAACTGATGACTGCTAGTCCTCAGGGGCTTAAAGGCTGGTTAGCACGGACCACCTAACATGCATTGCATCTTTGCCTGACAACTTCATGTTACTTTACTGGATAAAAGAAATTAGGGCAATACACAAAACAAAGAAAATATGTAAGTGAGGTTTGGGTGAGAGCAGACGGACCGGATTGCAGAGAAGTGTTTGGATTTGGCCCGGTCCAGGAACTGCTTGTACTTAGAGATCTTCTCATCCAGCTCACGAATCACCTCACGTGAACTCTTGTTGGCATTTGCCTTGCCAGTCTGAGCGGTTGTGGGCTTGGAGTCCTCAGTCTCTCCATTGGCTGCATTAACATTGGTGCCGTCTTCCTCGCCACCTTCCTCTTCCATACTGCCTTCCTCGCCATCAGAGCCAGAGAACTCAGACATATCCAGGTCAGGCATCTCCACAGCAACCAAGTCTTCCTCGCTGAACTCAGGTGCCACATTGATCTTGCCAAAGTTCTGTCGTACATTGGCCAGAATCTTCTGGACCCGCTCCTTCTGTCTCTGCTGACGCTGCTGCTGTTCCTCATGTTCCTCTGAGATGCCGTCCGGCTTGTCTGACCGTTCTTCCTGCACGTTCTCAACCTCCTCTGAGGGTCCGTCAACTGCCAGTCGCTCCTTGTCCTAGAAAAATTACAATGAAAAAAACACAGGTTGACACATAGGGCACAGGCCGGTGTAGAAAAAAAGTTACTTACTGGAAAAAAACACAGGTGGAAAATTCAGTAAACTCTTACCTCTTGATCACCCTCAGGTCCAGGGGGTTTCACAAAGAAGGGAATACGTCCTCTCTGCCAGTCATTCAGCACCATTTTGGAGACCGTGGAGAGATCTGGCTCACCGCCCTGTACAACACCAAGAATGCATTGCTCAAGCTTAAGATTTAAAAAATTCACATATACTTAACTGACAGCCATCAAGAGTACAGCACATAATGTATGTCAGCAGGAAATAGACCAGATTTATTACTTAAGGATTTGCTCTTGCACTATATAAAATGGACAATTAAAATACTCTGGTCTGTGTATGAAGCATTTGTAGAACACCCAACGCATGCTTTAACTGAAATTACTACTCATACTGATAATTAAGTTTTGTTTGGTAACCATATTCTCTGCTTGTTAGAACCTTTATGGCAGATAATGTATAATAAATAAATAGAATAGAATACAAACTTGTAGCTTGTAAAGGTCCTGCAAGCAAGAAAATGAAAGCGCATTCAGACCTTTAGAAGTTTCCCAGTGCGAAATGCCAGCTTCTCAAGAAAGTCTTCAGCAGAGTTCCAAGTGGGGATGCGGTAGGTCTTTTGAATGTATTCTGGCTTGGCCCGCTCCAGTACTGCCCCAATGTGCTCCTCTGGGTTCCTGATCTTCTCCACTTGAACCTTTGTGAAAAAGGGGAGGAAAAGACATGCAATTTAAGATATGAACCTGCAACCTTTCAGTTACGGGGACTGCGTGGCCTACATGTTAAATCTAGGATCTGGAAAATGGATCCAGAGGATCAGAGTCTGAGCTGATCAAAGCATTTTTGAAACAATCCGGTATTAGCAGTAGGAATACACTTCCAATTCTTTGTTCATCACACTCCAGGTACTCGAGCTGTCAAAAATGCCACATTAACAGTTGGTGGATTATCCTGAGTAACTGGAACATTGTTTCTGGGAAGACATATTGCTGTTACGTTTTTCAGATGCTACTGTTTTTCAGTGCTTTGAGGACCCCATATGAAATTTCATTCACCTCCATTGTATTGGGGTGGTAGCAGAGGTATGCAAGGCAGATATCACAAAACCTTGGTGCACAAAAAAAAAAAAAAAATTAAAGGAGACTTACCACTCCTTTCAAGACAATATCAGATTCACTGTCTTCTGAAGGGTAGACAACACCTGGACAGTCAATGAGGAAGATGCGCCTCATCAAAGTGATGTACTGCCACACCTAAAAAGTAAGGAGATTAATGCTGTCTGTATGGTCAAGTCATTTCAGTTTCACATTATGTTAAATGTCGTGTGATATTTTACCTTATCGATACTTAATGATATAAAAAGATGTGTGAACTATGATGATTGGGGCAGCAAAATATATATATAAAAAAAAAATCTTTTGACAGAAGAAAGACTGTTTTGAATCTGGCCGAAAACTGTGATAACAACATCCTGTCTTTTCTCCTCATGCTAAAAACAACTTCTCCCTTCCATGATTGGTTCATGAGACAGAGGGACTGCAATGTAACTTTTCACATAAACATAAGCACACATCCATTCTATCAAAAGGAGGAATGAGGGTCACAGCAGTGCTGCGGATCATGAGCTTGTCTGGCTGTCAAACAGTGTTGAATATGTGGTTAGAATCAAAAGACAAGGTGAGAAATAAAGGAGCGCTGGCCACAGGCCCATCAGATTCATTGGATAGGTGTGCAAAAAAAATCTCCCCTCTGTTGTGGTCCAAGTTCACAGCTTTGGCAAGCATGGAAAAGAAATTTTTCCCTTTCTTTCCCCTTGACCCTGCTTTGGACATTGGGGTTTTCAGACCGTTGTTCATTTCCAAACAGGATAAACAGCCCCAGAGAGAGGAAATTAAGGATAAAAATGGTTGTTCTTTCTCTTGGCCCAGTCTCCTTAGATTTTCAGTTAAAGTTAAGAACATGGAGCCAACTACTTCTGTTGCAGCTATCAACAATTACCAAGTTAAGAAGAGAACATGCATATTTTCACCTCACATCACCTCCCCATTGAATCAAAGCTCCTCTTTCCTTTTCAATCTATATACTTTTCAAAAATACCATTTCCTTCTTTGCTCCTATTTTACTTATTTTCTTAGTAGCATTTATGTACTACCAGTTGGATCTTTTCTTTTCATATTCTAGGCCTTTACAGTCTTCTGTGTAAATGTAAAAACACAATGTATGTAATCATTCAGAGTTCAGATTCATAATTTTCTTAAAAAAAAAAGAAAAAAAGAAATCAAACAGTTTCCTGAAGTCCAGGACTTTCCCCTGCATTGCTCTCGTCGCTCTGTTGTATATCACAGGTTTAAATTTAGTTTGCATGCTTGAGATGACACCTGAACCTTACCTTTGTTTCTCCGGCAAGGGGTGCCACATTGCAGACCTTCTTAGACCGCAGTGTGTTGATCACTGAGCTCTTTCCCACATTAGGGTAGCCAATGAAACCCACACTTATCTGTTTCTTGTCTGTGTGGAGCTGTGGGAGGCAAAAAATAAAGTCAGTGTTGTGTTTCCTAAACAACAGCCTCAGTCTGTCCTCGGTTCATGGAGGTAATTTTAGATGGGGCTCTGTTGCCATTAGCAATAAAGCAAGTGAATTTGTCATCACTCCAGAACTACAATGTAGTTTATTCAAACCACATACCAAAGGATATCTTAAAAAGGATTTTTTATGTAAACAAGGCACTCAGGAAGATCTAAAATCTTTTAAAATAAGAGATATAAATATATTTTCTTTTTTATCCCAGGAGGTAAACTCTGAAGGCTGTTTTGGAACAGGTTTTTCACCTTGTTATCTCCTGACTCTGGTGAATGTGGTCCAACTGAGAAAAACTTTTACAAGGAAAAAAACATGGAGGTCTTTCTGTGTCTCTCATAAAAGCCTCTTTAAATCAAAATATTAAATCTAACAAGAACATTCCATTTGAATATCAAACCCTTTTGATTTCTTGACCTTTCAGATCTTTTAATTAAGTCCCACGCTTTCACAAACATGCTCCATTCCATCACCTCACATATTGACATAATGCTCAACCATATCCTTGTTTATGTTTATACATAAAGGGAAAAAAGCACAACAGTTATGATATAAACATGTACTTTACTGAGGAGCTGCAATTGCTCTTATCTTGCTAATTTTACACAGTATATAAGAACAAATAAATTGTGATTACAGTAAATTCAAAATAATGAATAATACTGTATAAATGAATATAATGTATAAACCATTTCCATCCATATACTTTATGGCTTACTTTTGGAATGGGCTAAATAATGAGGACTAAATAGAACCGAACCCTAAGTACTAAAATCCTAAATTATAGCTAGTTCTTTTGGTTTTCATAAGTAAATCTATAAATATTTTATATGAGTAAATTGTACACTCCTAAATCAATGGCGGTGCAATTTGAATATCCAATATCCTTAAATTAAAAGGCAAAGAAATAGTTCTGTTGCAGATAAAATTATTCCACAGACTGGACAATAACATACAAGACAAAGAAAAAGCTGTGTGGTATCTGTGATTGTTATTGGTTCAGTAAATGGTTTAGGCTCATGACAAATCAAAGATATTTTGAATTTGAGGCATGTGCTTACCTTGCCAAACTGCCTGAGCAGCTGGATGAGGGATCCCTTACCAAACGAGTTGGTGAGGCTGGCATGGAAAGCCAGAGTGGGGTACTCTTGGGACAAAACAGCTACCCACCGTTTCTGGTTCAAAATTGAGTGGAGACAAAGAGACAGTCACACAATTTAATACTATGAAAAGACAGACACAATCACTCCCAGTCAAATCGGGATCCAAAGATGAATATGTTGTAAATTTCTTACCGTGACCCAGGTGGGGATGAGGTCACACTTGTTCAGAACAAAGATCAGATGTTTCCAGGGTTTCTCTTTCTTCATATAAGTCTCTATGCTCTTGGAGCGTGTTCCCATGGGATCACGGGCATCCAGCACTTGGATGATGACATCAGATGAGTCAATCACCTATTACAATGAAACAGTCAGGAATGTAGAATGACCCTGTAATGCTTGAGTGTACCAACTCTATATTATCATAATGTACAGTACTGAGAGAAGGATGAAACTGATACCTTGTAAAGTTCTCCCCAGATCCTCTTGGACTGACCCTTTTTGAAGATTTCCTCACGTGCTTCCTCCCTGTTGCAAAGTGAGAATTAAAAAAAGAGGAATTTGCTACCTTTAAATATGAAAATCCAGCAACCGCGCTTCTGCCCAGTTAGAGTAGCCAGTAGAGTGGATTGATTATAGTATCTTCTGAAGGTCTTACCGGACCCCTGTGTCCTCGGTCATCAGGTCTTTGTCCTTGTCTGCATTGTAGCTCAGGGCTGACGCCTCAGCCTGTTCTACGAGGTCCTTCACATCCTCCACCATGAGACTGGGTTTCTTCCTCTGAGCCTTGGGCCCAAACGTGATCTCAAAACCCTCCGTGTCTAAAATGTGCACCTTGGAGTTCTGCAGGTGTAGAAACAGAAAGATTAGAATTACAGCTCTTACTGTCACAAAGTACAGTAATGAACTGAAACAAATGGGCAACAGGAGGGAAGGTTTTTGTCAGTGTTACAACCAATTTTTGATACTGTCAAGAGTGATACAGTCCTTCAAGAGGTTTCAGACAGAATCACAGAATAAATGCAGAATACCCAAATATATAAGAACTAAGCCAATGAAACAGCCAAGCCTGTGCAAGGACTGATTAAGTGTTCCAATGATCTTAAATCACAAGCCATACCTCTATTGCAACATTGCCATGAGGGTAGGCAAACGCATGGTTTGTCAGAAACAATGCTGTTTAAGGCTTCAGGTTGCTTTGATTATCTGCCAAGATCTTCGACAGGGCTCCCCAGTTCTTTGAAAAAGCATTTCCCCTAACAAACCAGAAACTCTGGTTTAATTCATCTGCCTTGTCAATCAACGGTCAGACATGCAGATGAGCATTGTTTTTCAAGTATTTTATCAAAATCATCAGAGTCATGAATTGGCTATAAGCTCATTAGTAAATGAGGATGTCTTTACTAAGAGGGGAAAAAAATAATGCTTTGCATAGGCATGAATGCTACACTGACCTGACATGCTGCTGGTCACATATACTCATAATGTTAATGGAAAGAACACAGCTGAGTGAAATAAATGATAAGATGTTGATTGCATTATAACAGGTGCTTTTCTGGCAACTTGTCAATCAATAATTAGACAAATGTAATGGGGGGAAAAAATCTGTATCTTTAGCTGCTTCAAACTCAGAGAAACGTCTCAATTCCATGAGGGACTACAAAATATAGAAACAAAAATAAAAAAGCCTGAAACTGACACAGTGATTTGTTGGAAGAGAACAAGAAGATCTGGATGTTTTTCAGAATCACGTTGGTTATGGGGTTGAAAAGTTAAAGCCTGGCAGAGCGCAACTCTCCCATGCCAAGAACAGTGCCAGTACACTCAGGGTCACAATGGGGCAGAGTGAGAATTGAATGAGGATTAAGGCCTCATGTTCATCTCACCTCATAAAATCCCAAGAAACAAGCTACTGAGGAAAACTGCTTTATATATATATAATAGCTTTATATGTATACGCATAATAAAATTTCTAAAAGCTGTAAAATCACACAAACAATGCATGTCCCTTCTGGAGAGCCTTCCTAGGATACAAGGACCATCATACAGACAGCACACAGGATAGTAAAAAGAGATTTATACCCTTTATACTCACATGGGCTTTGACTCTATCATGCAAGAGGGACATGGGTAGTTTGCTTTGTCTCATCACCACACGATATGGATCCTTCTGTACTGCTCCCATCTCTTCTTGGAACTTCTGGAGGGACGACTGCTTGATCACACGGGTATTTGCTAAAATACAGAATGTGTAGATGAAAAGTGGGACCTGTTTTGTTTAGATTTACCATTTTGTTCACATTTACAACCCCTTCTCTTATTTGTTCTGCATTCTGCTATCAAACCTGATAATTCTACAGAATTATTGTTAGTGATGTAGTAATGTTTGTATTGTTTTAAGCTTTCATGGCCAGTGCCAATTATCTATTGTATCATCTTGCAACCAGTCACCTGATAGTAATAGTTGGTAGTGATGAATTTAACACTCTTGAAATAGGTTTTAATATTGCCAACATGGTCAGGTTTTAATAAAAGGTGGCACAGAATGCTAAAAACCCAGACCCCTTTAAGTTCTTTATGCTGGAAAAATCCACATGTTCAATGTGGTCTTCCTAATCACCAAACATGACATGAACACATTCATCTAAAATCCACGAAGAAGCAAGTAGTCACAAATGATCTGCACTGTCCCCAACATGGTGGTACACCCTCTCAAGATTGTTGTTCCTGTTCTTGCAAATATGCAATAGCACCCCTTAAGTGCCACATTTAGTAATGTAGTTTCCACAAAGACAGACAGAGCAAATACAATATACTGACAGCTATCACAGCAGACACTGCTATAGCATAGAAAACAAAGTGTTGTGAACTGCGCATGCGCCAACGTGCATGCTGCCTGTTGCCGTTGCTCCGTCTCGTCATCTTACTTTTTCCAACTTTTAGCTTTCCCTTTTCTTTAAAACTTGAGTAACTTTTGTGTAAGTGTTAAAAAGAGTTTCCCCTCGAGGATCAATAAAGTATTTCTGATTCTGATATACAAAAAGGTAAGGAAGTGCACTTACCAAACCATTTGATGTTGGGTTCAACTCTGGCTACAGTCCCTGGAGCCACTGTGGACTGGTACTGTAAAGGTTTGATGACTTTTCCACGGTTATTACTGGGAACAGAAGATCAGTGTCAGCTGAGCATAGCACTTATTGTTATATTTCACTGCCACTTAAGAAAATCTGACAATCAGCGGCTTACAAGAATAATAGAAATCTGCATCATCAATTACCATCTCTGCTTTTGTCTGTACATATTCAGACGCTTGATAGTGGTTCGGTCCCTCATGTTGCTCCCACCAGCACCATTGGCTCGATCTGTGAAATACATATATTAAAGAATCATCTGTGCAACAACACACACCTGTTATCAGAATATATTTGTTTTTCAAGGAACACCACAGCTGCTTCAGTAGATATGACCAATTAACAATAGCAGCTGTTTCCATACTTTAAGAACAAAAAGTCTAAACACTTCCACTAAACACAGGCTCTTCCCTCAAAGATGAATAATTCAATGTCAAAATTAAAAGGCCTGACGCTTGCCGTTACTGCGTGTTTTATAGCCGTTTCTAAAGTTTTAGTTGAGTCATCCTGAGTTTTGCGTTTCATTTTGACACACTGCTCACACTGTTAGTCTCTACTTTAACAAAGGAAAATATGGGATTTTTTTTTCCAGATCATACTACCACCCGGCTAGCAACAATTAGCATTAGCTATAAACAAACGGCGAGGCTAATAGGGGTTTAGCTCACCAGGGTTGCTGCTGGACGACGAGGGGTTTATCGAGCTTTTCCCCTTGAACCGAGGCTTCACCATTTTGACCGCTTAGCTGGCAAAGCCTTCCCCGTACAAAACAAATAGTGACCACACGAAGGTGTCTGAAAGCTGAAGTTTAGTTGCTGTTTTTCCCTTCAGCTCGAAACTGTACACCGTACACGTGTTGTTACGGTGAAGCAGGAAGAACATCATCAAAGGAGCGACAGCAACAAGAACCAATCAGAGAGCTCCTGTCTGGTCTGGTGTGACGGTTGACGGCATGTTGTAATAATTGTAGCTCTTGTGTAAAAATCATAACAGTAAAACACATTTCAGATTTAGAGAGGTAATCTTTGGGTTCATTCTGAAATTAACTGTATCTACAGCGATATACATTTATATATTACAAAAAGTTGTGTAAAAGTAGTTTCCTACAAAAATATATCAAGTCAAGCAACTATCGTTGAAAAGCAAACAAGCTTAAAGGATGTTAAATAATTCAGCAGAATTTTGAACTCAATTGCCCTCTATGAAAACTTGATGTTGCTATACTCTTTTTATCCCAGAAGAGGGTGCAACACAGTTTCTATTAGGGTATTGCCATATGCCAACATACCCTGCTGAATATCCATGGTCTGCGATGCTGACTTTAGCCCTTCATTACCTGAATGGCTGTTGTATGTAATTTGAAGTGAATAATAAGGGTCAGAGGCTGTATAAGACTTGAGAGAAAAATGTGTTTTGCATGCTAAAAGAGGCCTAGTGGTTGAATAAATGTGTTTAAGATAAAGTAAGAAAAAAAATTCATGATCAGGGATGTGCCAGGGATTTTTAGAAATATTGAGGTCATGAGTCCAAGTTTCCCCAGTTCACCAAACAATTCTATAAAATGTTTTTATTTATGACTTTTCATATTTTATTTGTTCAGTTAGCTGTTCATGTATATGTTTTCTGTATTTTTTTCCAAACATGAAGGTCTAAATGCTGATTCAAAGCCCTCTCCTCACTTCAAGGAATACAATTCTAGTGGGGAAATACTGAATCTTTAATTTTTTTTGTTGGATGTGACTTCAGTGTCCTAAATAGTGGCTACGGTCCTGCTTATGAAATGCAAAAATAGTCAAATCAAAAATACAAATACACACTGCCAATATTAAACAGGTACATGCAGTTTAATGTTGTTGCTCTATATTAATTTTAAAGGAAAGATTCACCCTTGCTGGGAGGCGAGTTGCAAAAGAAAAAAAAAACACTTCCAGGAAAATATGATTGCCATTAATGCAGAACTGATGCAGGCCTTCAGTAGGCCTATTTGACACCAGAATGTACGAAAGGCCAAGTTTGTCTGGATATGATGATGCTGCCCTCACAGTGTATATGGTATGTTACACAAGTGTAGCTCAGTGCCAAGGTAGGCAAGTTTGTAGAGACTCCGGTCTGGAGAGGCGCCATCCAGTATTCAGTTTATACAGCAGGGAGACCAAGGAATGTTCTCTGTTCATTTTCATACAGATGAAATTGGAACTGACTGCATCAGCAATCCACTGCAATAAATGATTTTTTAAATCAGAAAGTAGAATTTCTTTCCTCTTTAAGCTGAAATCCAAGCAGAATAAACAAAAAGAAGCTGTTTAGGTTCAATCTAAACATTTCCCCTGTTTTAAAATTTACATTTACAATATAAACGTCCATCTTACAAAGCATATTTTATGCAGACAGGAGAGAAACAAACACTGTAAAGTCCCTTTTATTTCAAGCCAACTTAATTTAAACCCAAACTGTGGTTGTAGTTATGGACAGAGATTGTAATCCCTTCCAAATTCTTACAATCTTTACCTTTAAATGCAACCATTTTCAATCTTTCAATCTCTAAACACAACCTTCTGGTTTGGCAAGCTAATCACAACACGTAAGTGGTAGGATCCCATGCTGTGCCTTAAAGAGAGTTGTATTAAAATGTACTGCCTTTCCATATCTTTTTGCACCTGATGTATCCTGTTGAATGCCTTTAACACTCAAAAAATGATCATCCTTGCATATAGTGCCTTCAACTCCAACACATCATTATGAGAGCCTGTTTGAAACCCTGATTCTCAGCACTTGAATCACTTTGTAGCAAAAGACTGAAATGAATATGATTTTATGTTGCTCTGAGGTAATTTAGTTTCCCCTCATAAAAAGCCACCACCAGTTAACCTCTTCAATTAGAAAAAACACTAAAAACTGTTTACAGTATGTAGTCGCAGTCATTCTGTCATCAGAATGAATGTAGGGTATATTTTGTCTGTCCTTGTGTCTGTATTCAGCAGTTGTGCATTTTACTGCTGCTAAACCAACAGGCTGGCTGAACTTCATATGACCTTGATTTGCATGAAAGCGTGTAGCTAGGCAAGGTGATGCCACCACAAAGAAAGACAATTGATTGGACAAGCATTAATGAGCATTTGCATGCAGGAATGCAACAGGACAAGGATGGACCATCCATCCACCATCTATGACAGAGTGACCACAATTTATGATTGATGCCCTCTGCAGTAGGAAAAACACCATACTTAAGCAAGGCTTAGAAGCTATTTGAAACCAATAAAACTCATGAAGGTACATGTGCTGCTAAAACAAAACAAAAAATTTACAAATTTGCTTGCCAGTAAGTAGAAAATCCATCAATTATAGCAATATTATATCGCCTGCTTGAACAATATTACTTCTGTAGCACTCAAGCAGGTTTTTTCATAGGGCATCAGCAGTCGGATGCTCTGTTCTTTTCTCATACAGACATAAAAATACATAAAAAGCAGCTTTAAATTAAACTACAAGAATAAATAGCAGATTTAGGGAGCAGTTTTATATTACAGCACACAGTTCTGATACACACTAGATTTTATAGGCCCATATAACAGGAAAAAGGTTGAAAACAGAAGAGCTCCATGTGCTTTGGCCTCCCATCAGGGTTCTGGGGTGAGAAGACTTGGCATGTGATGTGAAAATTTCCCCCATTGCCTCTTTGGTCGTCTGGGAGTGGAGCAAAGCAGGTAGAACTTGTTTTTTTCGGTCTAACTATATGGAGTGCCAACCACTGAAGTCACAGCATCCATCTTTCAGGCAGATATTCATTCAGCTAATGAGTGTCTAGTCTTCACTGTTTGTGACTGACAGCTCTGGAGTTGTAGGGAGTGGGGCGTCAGCAGTTAGCACTAGAACACCTGTGATTAATAAGGTTATGACAGAACCTCGCACAGATTGATACTTCAGTCCCAGCATGTGTCTTACAGATCGTATGTATTCAGCTCAAGAGGTTCATTCCAAAATGAAATAACTGATGAGATGTCTGCTGTTTGAAAAACTGACACATGCTTTCAAAGTGATTAATGGTATAAAAAGCATCAAAAGGAGAGATGTTTTACCTTTAAAACAGGGAATAGACCTACAATATTAAAAAAGCATTTTAGGTTTATTGAATGATTTTCATCCATGGCACACCAATCAAACATTCTCCAACAAACACAGACAGACACAGATGCACACATTCCAATAATAACACACATGTTTTCCTAGGAATATCTGTTGCTTTAATCCTGTTCAGTTGAAATAAAACAATTCTTGCAAAAAAATCCATAAGAATTAGGAGAAGAGAATAAAATGCAAAAAAACAAATCAATAAACTGTGTTTAAAAAGGGATTTCTTTAATGGAAAACAGTGAAAATCTAACAAGCTTACAACAGTAACAAATTTACAGCGTGTTGTAAAACCACAGCATCAGAAAAGTACACAGTTTGATCATAAACAATACAATTAAGCTATTACTTCCTCACTGTTGCTCGGAAAGGCTATAATACGCTGTGGCAGGAATGATAAACATTTGCTTTAAAAAAGTTTGCACCCCCACATCTCCCGTTCACTTGGTGAGAAATACCAGATGCGGAGGATTTCAGTGGGTAAAGGCACTCAAGTTTTTTTAAAAATCTAAAATACATGGTGAGATGGGAATGAGTAAAATGGGGTTAGAGTGACGGATGCTGCTTCACAAGTCAGTGGCAGTGCATTGAAGCTCCCCATAACTGATCATGTGAATGTGTGCATTTGTGGATAATATTTCAGCCTGGCTCACTTGCTGAGTCTCTGCTTTGAGTCAAAATTGGAACATCAGCTAGATGATGGAGCACAACCTCCAGCCGGCCTGGCTAAACAAAAAGATAAAAATGACGAAGGCCTGAAGGACCCTCCTCCTTATAGCCCCACTGTTGAGAGTGTTTGCAACAGAAAGCCAACATTTCTGCTGAGAGTACTTCATGGCTTAATTGGAGGGCTACTGAAATGCTGAAGGCTGATGGTTACTGCTGTGTAATTAGCCAAGTTTTTCTGTATTTAAAGGGGAATCACTGCTGCAAGAAGGGTGTGATAATGCAGAAACACATTAGATCCTGATTTCCATTTTAGGTGGAAACAAGAACAGCTATGCTAGTAGCTTTGTGAGGCTATACTTAAGCACAACAGTGCTTTGAGCTAAATGCTAATGTCAGCATGTTAACATGCTCAATATGACAGTGCCAATATGCAGCTGTTAAGCAAGTATAAGGTTTACCATGTTCACCATCTTAGTTTTGCATGTTAGCATGCTAACATTTGCCAATTACCACTAAACACAAGTACAGCTGAAGCTGATTGAAATGTCATAAGTTCTGCAAGTATTTAGTTATAAACCGAAGTATTGGACAAGCTGACATTTTGACCTGATGATGGCACTAGAGTTAAGGTATTATGACGCATCCTGAGGGGGACATGAATGTCTGTACCAAATTTCATGGCAAACAATTTAATAGTTGAGATATTTCAGTCTGGACCAAAGTGGTCCAAAGTCTCCATTTGGGAATATTAAGGTAGACTCTTGTGTCCATGACGCCACTTTCTCCCATCTCAAAGCACTGAAGAGCGCAAAGCACTGCAGCCAGGAGCTCCTGTCTTAAGATTGCACCCGCACCTCATTTATATATGGAGATACTATTGCCAGTTTCAAGAGGGGATTAGACAGATTTGAAATGGCATAAAGGCAAAAGAGGGAATAACGAGAAGTGAGAACCATGAATCATGAACCAAATGAAGAAACCCAGCTGGATATGAAGTGATGAAATATGTTGTTTTTCAACAGAATATGTTTCACTAATGCGTAATAGCCTTTGTGTTTATTTTCGCCAAACCTAAATCTTCCACTTATTTAGTTCACGGCTTGTCGTGGCCACAAGTTTCACACCACATAAATCATAGCATAATCTGTTGGCAAGGACCTTTGGGAGACGTTCTCTGAGCCCTCTAATGAATGATGTTTATGAGTGCTAATCTGTGGCATGTAAACCACCATTTTTGGTTGAGATAAGCCATAATAAGGTGGAAATTTATTTCTAAGTGTGTTCAATGCAGGCTGTACACTCAGTGAACTTCGCTCACAGGTCAGTTTCCACTTGTATAATCAGTGACCTTCAATTTGAGTTGTAATATTAATATGAAGCTAAAATATTTACTATTATTAATATAGAACCTCAACATAAAAATAATTTGGAATACATTTACAATTTTTTACTTGGACATTTCTTACTTGTGGAAATTCATGCATTATCACTTCAATATTCATTATTGACACGCAACTCTGAACCACCTCTGATATCAGTAAAAAGCAAAAAATTTGGCTTGGCAATCCCTCTGCCAGGGCTCCAGGTGAAGGTAATAACTGAATGCTGTTTATGGAAATATGGGGTTTTACAAGAACTCATTTGGTTACCTGAAAGAATTTTTTTCACTTTAGGTTAGTATTTTGCCTGATAAGATTGATATCTCTTGAGAAACATGTGGGAACTATTACAGTGAAACAGGCCTAAAAGGTCTTAATAACCATGATTTGAAGGGATTTTAATGGAACAATGTTAAGGGCTTCTATAACGGTAAACCACAGCACATGACTGACCTAAAAGAGACAGGCTTGTGTCTTACAGTTTCCATGGCAACAGAGCATCAAAGAAGTGAGTTCTCTCACACTCTTAAAAACAGAGACAAAAAAAGTTGAAACCTGTGTTTCTTCCTGGTGCCTAAAACAATCTTGTTTTTTTCTTGTGGCCTGAAATGTAAAATAAAATTCACCAAGAAAAGTAGGACCACAAGTTATCCCATGGTGTTTAACGGAACAATAAAATAATTACCTTCTGATAAGAAAAATATGTGTGTCAAGATTTTCTCAGGAACTTAATGTTAATCTTAAGTGAAATGCAAGAATGCTCCTCCACCCGCAATCTTGATGTACCAAACCCATTTGGTTGCTGCTCGAGCACTTGCTCAAAGAAGCTGGCAGCAGGTCTGTCTCTAGTTCATCCAAGACAAACACACTCCACTCACTCCAAAGTCCAAAGATGAGCTGCCATGGAGTTCAGGCCCCTCTTTACACCATGTCTGTGCATCTTGTCTGCAGCACCAGCTTCACCAATCACGGTGTTTGTGCAAACATTATATTACTGACACTCAAAGTGTAGAGGTCCAAACACCTCTACTATACTCTGAGTGCCAGTAACTGGACTGTGGTTCAGCCATGATGTAAACTTGAAGGATCAGCTAAAAATAAGTGTTGCATGGTGGGCAGTGTGCCATAATGCTTCTTTCCAACAATTTTCTCCACTTGAATCAAAATAGTGTTCACCGGAGGTGGGCACCAACACCCCTCTCTCCTCTCCCTGCTTGTTTTTATGTGCCTCACCAAGGCAGCTTGTCTCTAACATTTATCTGCTGCCCTTTCAATTAGATATGGACAACAAAGAAGCATAGTTGGACAGAGGTCTGTGTCACCTCAAGGCTATGGTTGCCACTGCTGAGGTCATGCCATGAAAGGGAAATGGAGCACTACTGTTTCCCCTGAGCACTCTGAAACACAAGTGATTACACTGACTGATATGTCCAAGGGACCCTGGTTGGTGAAGATCAAAGGCAGCCTGCAGACCACCTGGAACTTCTCTTGGCAGTAGACTTGGCCTGTAGAGGGATGAGAGGCTCTGGGAAAAGGCACAGAAGCTCTGTGCCTCTTGTTCCCATCCTGATCTTCGTGAGAACACAGGCTCTTTGAGTGAGGAACCTCCTTTGCTTCCAATGGGATTTTTTTCTAAGCATTCAGTGTCACATTCAAATATAATATAGCCTTGGCTTTACTCTGGTACAATCTAAGTAGACCAGGGCTGAGTGGGGTGGGTCGCCATAGTTAAACAATTGGTCTCTTTGGTCTTAGCATCCTGGTAGGTCTTCCTGGACCCCCATGAAAGCTGGATAAATTACTTAGAACCTGGCTCAGAAAGGGCACACGAAAGTCAGAGAAATTGCACCCACATATCAAACCAAAGTCCCAAAACTCACAATGTCTCATGTAATAATTATAATGATACTCGACTACTTTTTGTATTTTCCACATGTTAGGCAATGATCATTTTAGTACATAGTCATTACACAGATAACAATATTACACATTTACATATGATTAAATTGCATTTCAGAAAGAAGAACTGCATTTTCAATATCTGCACTCATCAGTAAAATTTCACCTAAGTACATTAAATGCTGTGAAAGTGAAGAAATATGGAAAAATACTGCAAATCACAGAGGGACGTAACAAGAGTAAGTGAAATGTTGGACCATTTAGCTCCTAAATTCCTATCTATGGGCCAGTAGTGTGGTTTGGCGGACACATTACCCCTCTTTCTACCCTATGACAAACACACCCAAATGTGTACTTAGTGCAAGAGAAAAGACAGGAAACATTGGGTGCTGAATCGCAGGGTGGGACTGTGTAAATGGCTGAGTACAACTGTTCACAAAGAAGTTGCACATTGGAAAAAAGAGAGAGAAAGGAATGGGATACAAAAAGTGTCCCTATTGGTCTGAAAATATGTCTATGCATAAATTGATATTGCATGCATACAGGCAATATTTTGTATATATAGCACATAGTCTTTACATGACCATGAAAAATCCATTTTGTATGCTTTATTAAGGCCATACCAAACTGTTGAACAACATACTGATTGCATCTTATTGCGGTTTGATGCTTTCTTGGTCTGTTGCTATGCATGCAGGACAATTGTGCTCAGTATTTTCTGAGCAAAGACAATAAAAGTAGTTGCAAGTTAATTAATCTATAAATGTCACACGCTTATATCTAGCAAAAGTCAGTTTACACAAACTCTCTATAAATGTGAGCTTGCTCAGAGCTAATGGTTCTGTTTGTTTCTGTTTCCATTGCGTTCATCCATGACACTGTGGTAGATAGCGAACTAGGTTTGACTTACTGAACACCAGCAGAAGTAAATGCTTAATATCATCACGAGTTACCAAAAGGAAACAGACATGGGATGTTTGTTTCCATCAGCTAAGGTTTTTAATGATCTGTGTCCCACATAATTCCTAGAAGTGATTGTTTCTCAACCATGTGTCCTTGGCAAACAATGCAGTGTCACTATGGTTCAAATGTTACCTTTAAAGGAGAGAACAGTTTAGTATGAACATCAGGGTAAGTTTCCACCCTACCTCTACAGTATCTAACCTGCAGCAACCAGACAAGACAAGAAAAAGCAGCAAGGCTTTATTGGCACCCTTTTACATAGCGCTAAGGCATGTTTACCAAATTGCCTGGACTTTCAGGACTCATACATGTCAGGAGTCAGGAAACGGGCAGGAAACATCACTGCAGATCCATCACACCCTGGTCACAACCCTGTTCTAACCTCTGGTAGGCGTTACAGAGCACTGTACGCCAAAACAACCAGACACAAGAACAGTTTCTACCCACAGGCCATCACTCTGATGAACAGCTAACAACAGTCACACAGTGTCAGCAACAATCCCTGTGCAATAACCCCAAAACATCCACTGTACCTGTAAATTTATCTCATTGTTTTATGTAAATATTATCACTTTTAAAAACTACACACACTGTAAATACTGTTATATCCACCACCTCATGTATGTTACATTAATAATATTTATTTCAGCACCATTTGCACGCTGCACCATTGCACTAATTGTCTTACTGTTTGCAAATGTTACTGTTGTTGTTTTTTGTACTTTGTACTTTGTAGTAGGTTACTGTCCACATAGTAGCTTAATGTTTGTCTACCTTGTTGACTTTGTTGTCCTTGTTTTTAACCATATTTATATATATTTCTGTGTATGTACATAGAAAGCAACGAAAAACCAGAAAACCGTCAAATTCCTTGTGTGTGTACACATACCTGGCCAATAAAGCTGATTCTAATTCTGATTCTGTTTGCTGTCATGGTCCTTACTACCATGATGCTGTTGTTCTGGCTTTAAAGGTGATCATAAAAAACAAGATCATCTACTCAACCTACAACATGTTTTTGAAAAAGTGCTTCCTTTTTTCTGTGATTCCACTGAAGTGACCCTTTTTCTTGTGGCTCTTCTTCCAGCTGATCAAATAACAAGATTCATTGGAGAGGGATTTATTTCCCCTCCAGCAACCCCAAAAGTACTCGGTACTCTTTGTCCTCCTCCTGGTCTGCTTGGCCACATGTCTGCTTAGCACATACCACTTTATGGGAGGCTGGATTACAAATAGAAGAACAAATTTGGACTGAATATAAAGTCTAAAAGATTCAAAGACACAGAGGCCTGTCAATAAACAGTGTCTCCAGTGCATACAGTGAAGTTGGTCCAAAGAAAAAGACAAACGAGTTTGCCTTTCGGTACCATCAACAATTCATGGCGTTGTATGTTGGGTAAGGAAATGCTGACAAGGCTTTCCAAGTTGAGAGATAAGTGAGTGTGCTGCTTTCTGAATCCACCAGGAATGAATGCTGTCCAAAGAATCATTGGAGTAAATAAAATTTACACTTTGCCACAGTGGAATTTGTATGTACAAATGCTAAGTGGCACTATAGCTGCAGGACTTTCTTGAGTTTATTTTTTAGTCCAGTCTTCAGAGGCCACAACTCCTCTGTTCTTCACAGAAGGAATTACATGCAATCTGAAACACCATAAACAATTTCTTGGCATGCTTGGCTGGAGTATTGTCCACAAATATGCAAAAACAATGATTTATTCAGCCAAGGCTTCTGTACCTGAGGCCAGAAAGAACGTTTTGGCACCTAGACAGATTAGCAAGACAGTCTTTCAAGAGAAGGTCCTCAGGGGAAGATTAATGCTTGCCTCACATATGGCGAGAAAACTTTGCTTGAATTTTAATGGACTGCTTTGGTCACCATGTTGAACTCCTTATAATAGTGGCATAAAATTGTTCTAAAAATGATAAGCAGTTAGACTACCGGCCTCCTGCCATGAGCTATATGAGATCTAAAATATTGGCTTTGACAGGGGAGTTAGGATAAAGAGCCAACCTGTGTCTGTCTCCAGGAGGAACTAAACCTGAGTCTGAAGGAATGTTCCAGACCATAGAGAGTTTCTGTGGTGCAGATCAGAACCCAGACGCGCAGACTATTGTGAAGGGATTATTAGTTCCCATGTAGTCCTTATGCTCTCTAACCCCCCTTTTCCTTCTCCACACTCGTCTTTGTGCCTGACTCTACTCCCTGGGTCCACTGAGCTGAGAAAATTAGGTTCTGTTCTTTAAAGATTCTTTAAAGATTCATGTCCATTAACTACATGACTCAGCATTTGTAGCGTTGGTAAGATGTAAAAAAAAAACACGTTTCCATGATGTTGGCCTGCAGGTGTTTGTTAGTGCCCTATTTCTCAAGAACACCTTCCACCTTAGTTCTTTTATTGCCTTGCCCTTCCTCTCTAATGGTTTCAGTTTGACCTGACCTGGAAAAAAAAGGAACAATTTGCCATTGGCTGCAGTTTTGGCGCTGAGGCATCCCCAGCCAACCACAACACTCTCTCCGTGGTGGGCCTGAGGACCTGTAAATTAGACAAGCTCCCCCAAATCCCCTGTTTTTTGATGAATTGACTGAAGCAATCTAATGGTGTTTTCTAACTGGGCAGGCAAAAACGGCAGATTTGGCATCACCCTGACTGTCTCGCTGTGCAGGGTCCCATAAATTTTGCACTGAGTTTTGGTGTTACTGAGGTCGATCTGCCTTTCCCCTCAGTCTGTCTGGAGGATGAGGAGAGATGAAGACACTGAGCTTGCTCCTGTGTTGTTTTGGACTGGGGTAATGTTGCATTGAACCTCTCCCAAATCCTGGGCCTGGTAGCCTATTTATGGGCTCTTTCATGCCTCACCTACTTTAAAAAACATTCCATCATTTGTGCACCATTAAGTTTGGTGTAGATGGATGTGAGATTCCTTAGATCACTCTTTCCAGTCTCCCAATCTTGGATGCAGTTTCAACTCGTTTGTGACTGCATTTCTTCTTTGTGGTCATACTGTATGCTAGCAGGCAAACATAAGATCAACAAAAACTTTGGTGAAGACGTTTATAGACAGTATCTGGTCAATATAGCTGTCCATCTACTGCATTTACAGTACCTGTTGGGGGAATATCGGGCCAAAGATGATGGCATTTTCAGGAGGGAGGGAGGATATAGTTGAAAGGCCTGTCAGTCACATACATACCCATTATAGCACCATATCATCCTTGCCAAGTATCTGTCTGTCCTCTTGAAGCTTTACAAAGAGGCATGTATGGGTGAAAATACAATTAAATTCTTCATGCATTTGCTTAAATCTGTCTTGTTTTGCGAAAGGCTTATCCTTACTGTATGTTGTTTGGCCTAGAATTTTTTAAAACAATATGTTTTAAATACGCTAAACATAAAAAAGACGTTAAAACTAATTTGTACCAACTAATTCCTGATGTGCCGGGACAAACACTGAAGCCCCAGAATTAGCCAGTACATACATCAGTCCTTTTTGTGCAATTTATGAAATAGATTACTCTGCCCAAAATTTTGCCATCTTTTAACACAAGGAAATACTAATACTTGAAAACAAACATTATGATGTCACCATTACGCAGGCTCTGATTTTAGGTCAGTGCAATGTGAAAATCAGCTTATAGAGACTTAATATTGGTAATAAATCACATCACATAAGTCACTGCTTTTTGTTAAATCTTATGGTTGCATGGTGATGCATTTGCAAGAAGACTGACTCTGTTTTGAAACTCCTCCTCGCTTGTGTTCCCTTACAGCTGAGGCTGCAAGGTGGCTGCTGAAAAATACAGCAAACAAAAAACAAGAAAACACAAAAAGCAGAAGAAAAGTTGAGAAAAGGATAACGTGAAGTTGCATCTAAAATCTGGCATTATGAATATTTAGCAGCTGACTCTACATACATTGTGTGACACAAGAATAAATGAAATTTGACAAAAACTGAAGCTGTCTAAATGTTCACTGAATGAATTACCTATATTGGTTGATTTGCATACTGCACTGAAATAAACTGAAATAAGAAAATGAAAAAGGTCCACATATATAGTAAATATAAATGGTAGTTAATGGAATAAAAGAAAACAAAGAACAGTATGGTCCTTTAAAGATATGTATTTCAAGGTGACTCTTTGCATTATGGTCAACAGCACATTCATGTAGATTGATAATGTAAACACTCCTCTACACTTAACTCCATATTGTGCTATTCATTTTGAATTGTGGTATCTTGTATAAGTATTTATTATTAGACAGTTAATCATATTTTTCTCTTGTAGCAGAACTCATAAAAATATGATATTAGGCACAATTAATATTAGAAGAAATGGGTTATGATTGTCAATCCAAACCAAAATGGCAGCAAAAACAATTTTCTTGTGAGCAAGGATATTTCCCTGTGTTTGTGACTATGTGGCTGCGAGCTCCTCTACAACATTTTGGAGTTGATCATCCCACCATTCATTTGTTCCAGGACCTTTTGAGACAAAAATGTTTTTGAACCCTACAGCGAAAAAGCTTGGAGGTTTTCTGTGATTGACCAAAATATGGCATGTCTGCATTCATCATGACTGTGACTGGCCCAGCGGCAGAGTTTGTGGTCAGTCGATTGCTGCAGGGATCATTTTTCCTCTTCCATTTTGGTGATTTTTTAAAAGAAGTTTATCTGTGATTCCCACAGAATTTGAGGAAAACATTGGACATGACTCCCATACCCTTGACATTGTGTGTGTGTGTCCTGTGTGTTTAATGTATCTTTCTGACCTGAAACGGAGAGAGAAGGAAAGGGGTGAAGCTGTTTTATATGAGCATAGAAAAGGATGCGTTTTAGAGTGTGTGTATGTGCATATATGTGTGTATAGGGCGGAGTGTCTTTGCACTTCCTCACTCACCTCCCACTTGAACCACATCTGGAAGGGATCAGCTGGAAAGGCTAGAGACCATGAAAAATTAAGAAGCACTTAAACACAGCAAAATATTTAAATTGAGCGAGCAGATAGGATGTGTGAACTACACCTCCTTGCACTGCAGGAATGTGGAACTGGAGAATCTGTGGAACATGCATCCCTCGTTTCCTCTCTCTCCGCTCCTTGTACTCCGATTTTGTGTTTTATTACGCAGTCACAATATTACATCTTCAATAAAACTGCCATTAAATAAAAAATGCCTTTTACATGTGCTTAACTTGTTTCCCTGGGTGTAGTCTTCTGCTTTAATTATTATGTACCAAATATTGTCAGAGATGATTTTTTTTGCACTTATTTGTATCAAAACCTTCTTTTCCTGTAAAGTGTCAAATTTATGTCTATCCTATCCAATAAAATATGAACACAGATTTTGGGATGGACAAGCTAATGCCTCCCATAATATAAAATCTTTAGGTTTATCTGTGTCTGAAGCTATTTAGCTTATGGAGTCATAATGTGCAAAAAAATAAATATGGCAATAGCAAAATCACACACCTACTGTATTTTAGAGTTTCTATTTGGACGTCAACAGGCAGAAAAAGAGTGTACATTCTCATTCCTTAATTCCCCAACCAAGCACAGCCATTTTAAATGTTTTTTTTCCCACATTGGAAATGTTACAATCACAAGGTGTCCATACCCAACTATTCAATAAGGAAACTCAAACTTAACAGCTGTCCAAAATTGTTTTTTTTTTTCAAAGAGGAGACCAGAGTAAAAAGTGAAATCTGACTGACCACCCAACAGATAACATCAGTCCACATGTATGCTAAAGGAAACAAACGGTCAAAGGTCTGCATATGTGACATGTAAGAATGCTTTTGCAGTCTATAAAACCCACGTTACAGGATATCAAATGTTATCTTAGCAACAAAATAGTGGTTCCATTTGAGACAGCTGGGATGAATTTAGGAGAAACCGAGATCAGTGTCCTATTTGTTGTTCTTCTTTTGTGTGCAAGTCTGGGATTTCATTGATGTCTCTTTGTGTGCCTACATTGATTGCATCTGTCCAGTTACCTCACCAAAATAACTCTGTGCTTGTCGTTTTTTCAGAAATACTTTTAGTCCTTATTTGATAAAAACGTTCCATTCTGTAACCACCACATATTATTCTATACAGCATGTTGCACAGTTCAATCTGTGAACAGTATTCAGATGTTTACACCACTTACTGAGATTGTCGTGCAGGGTTGCATGTACAGTAGTCATGACCATCTCGTTGAGGGTCTGCAATGGCTTAAATTCCCATCAAATAACTAATGAAGAAGTTTCACATTATTTCTGTAGAAAAAGACTGAAAATAAGAGCTGACAATAAGGTATTTGTCTAAAGAAGCAAGAATCGTTTTGTACTGTAAAGCATTCTACAGAAGTTGTGCAACTGAATTTGCAACCACAGCGATGGCATCCTTTTTTGCTTACTTCTCCCAAACTTTCATCTCATATACACAAGATTTGATTTAGAGGAATTTCCAGTCTGTGCCATATCTTTTGTTACACAAACTGATCTTTCGGGTCCTTAACAAATCTTCACTGGCACCCTCACTTTCTTTTCCTAAAGTAATCAGTTATTTGATCCTCCATAGGGTCTGTCTCCTACTGCAGCACTTGAGCTCAATTATTGGGCTGTGAGCAATTTGTAGACAGTTTAACTGACTCTCAAGCCCTTTGGGGGAAACCGAATCTTGTCAGAGATTTTCTTCTTTTCTTTTCCTTCCTCATACTTACAAACTCAGATGTAAATCAAATCAAAGTCATTCTTTGAGGGTCAATTAGGAGTTGTTAGGACAAATGTGGTATGTTTATTAAAGGGCCATTGGGGGTGCATATGTCTGCAGTAGATGTGTGATCAGTTCAGATTTCTGAGCAGCAGAGGGTCATATGGGGTTTTGAATCATGGTGTTTACTGCACAGTGACATACTAAATCACTAGCACATTCAGATTTCGTACACAGCTCTTATGTTTTACTTGTACAGATGAGAAGCAAGTCCCATTAATGACTTCTGCTACCAAAGATCTTTTGAGTAGGAGACACGTGTATGTTCAAAGAGTGAGTCTGCTACATATGGATGATTTATTTTTTCTCAAAACACACACACATGTACATATTAACAATTCCAAATGTACAGCTGGTAATAGTTGCTTTTTAGATAAAATTAGTCATGCTGCCCCTGTGTGACACACTTGTAGCACTTGACCCATCTGCTTTATTAAGACTGTCTTCTTATATACTGGTAATAACAAAAGAAATGACTTTGCTCAGTCATCAGTCAAGCTCAACATGTAACTCTTCTTTAAATGCACAGAGAAGCTGTACATGTCAAGTGTCTGGTCTGATGGCTAGCGCTAGCTCTCAAAACATTGTCTTTACACCACAGACTCAGAATATACATTGTGAACAAAAATGTTTGTCTGACATGTCTGTAACCTGTTCAGCAGAGAGAAGACACAAGTCAACAGCTCTGAAGAGGGAGAACCATGTCAAATAAAAGACAGAAAAGAACTCTCTTTTCCTACCACTGCCTGTTCTTGTTTAACAGTGGGAAAGAAAATCCTGTAAGCGAGCTATTACAAGCATGTTTTCTGTAATGGTGTCATTGGTGATCTTCAGAAATGTCTTTCACCATTATGAACACATAATACAAACTGTTTCTATAGAGCTAGGTAAAAGTTTAAAAAAGATTATATACACAATTGTTACTATTTGAAATATTTTGAACAGGTAAGCTATCTACTCCATAATAACTCTGTAGGTTATTGGTACAGGCTACCACAAAAGCAAAGCCTGTGTTGTGACTCCACATGTTTTTCCTGTAAATGTGTTGAAAGGTATATTTATTGAACTAAGGCTAAAAGGGTTGTTTCAGATGGTTCCGATTCGTCAGCCAGATTGGACATCTGTTCCTGGCTCAACCAAGAAAAAGGACTTAACTTACAAAAATGTGTTTATTTTGGAGTGTGTTTTCAATAACCTTTCTAATCCTAACAAGTTGTCAAGTATATGCAACACGCAGGTAAATTGCATAGTGTTGCCTTCAGACCTGTTCAAAGATGCTATTTCAAGCATAGACTAAGAAACAAGTTTTCACTTGGGTTACAAACTGAGACAAAAAGTACTTTAAAAGATATGTTATTGCAAATTAGAGGTCCTAAAATGCATAGCCTCACCACAGAAAGAAAACATGGGATTGGAAACTGTTTCCCATTCTGAGACTGAGTGACAGTGAATTTACTGCATAATGTTAATACAAAAAAGAACAACTTAGGGTGGTAAAGTATAATTTCATGGTGTATTAGGAGTTCTGGTTTAACAGGCATTTGTACTATTTCGGAGAAATAAATGTAACTGTGATTGCGAAAAAACCTTTTTTTTAAAGTTTGGCTCAACAAAGCAGATCTACTGCTGAACTACTGAAATAACATCATGTCTTAAACCCACTCAAAAAATGTGAAACTGAAAAATGCTGGAATGCCACATGCTATTCAGCTTGCATGTTTGAACACAGAACTCAGCATGTTATCAGTGACGATCAGTGGGCACAGAAAACAAAGGAATAGACAGGAAGGGTAAAATTACCCCACAATACAGGAGCGATTTAACCCAAATTTAGGTTTACATCCTGTATCTGAGAAAAGAATTAGTGTGAGTCAAAGCTCCCCTCAACAAAGTGCATAGCACTTTGCTTCATGAGCAGGGCTGTTTCCACATCACTATTATTCATTCCTCATCACTACATTATCAACAAAGTGTGAATATGGGAAGTGTTTCCTATGATTAACAGCTGAGTTAGAAATTAAGAAATATTATACTGTTTCCTTCTGCCCAAAGCCTTTTTTGAGGATCAAGAGGCTTGACATACAGTACAAAGAAATGATAAAAGTTGCATTTTTTCATGTAAATGCTTCCTTAGAGATTTCTGTGTAAAAATACAAATGGCAAAACAGTGACGTGAAAGATTATTAAATTGTTAGCTTTTATGTGAATTAGTGTGTAATTGGTGACTATGTCTGTAAGTCATTTTGAAACGAGACTAAAGCTTTGACCATACTTTGACACACACACACACAGACAGCTACAGACTTGCATGTGAACAGCTGATGTGCACATGCTACATATTACAGTTGGGGGTCTGCGTACGCAGATGCACTCCACACAAGCACCTTCCAAACGTGCGCACTAGAGAACAAGATGGCAACCTCATGGCAGCAAGAAGAAGAGCTCCTTTTTTTTGTATTTGGCTGAATAACAACAAAAAGTCGTAAAAAGAAAATGGTATGTGCGACCACTTAACAAGAATAGGACCAAGGATGGAGGATAAAGTATAGCACACAAAACAAGCGTCCAGTTTGCCTTTCTAGTGCGTGCGGAGTTGGTGCACTTAACAAGAACAGGACCAGACTAACTGCGCTAACCTTCGCAGACATGGGTAGATGAGGAAATTTATGTTACACTGACCTTCGCAGACACATGGATGCAGCAACAGAATTGGCCTTTGAGTCTACTTTCTCGCTAACAGCTCTGAGGCTCTATTTAGACACAAGGGTGCTATAAGTTAAATGCTAACATCACATGCTGAAAGTACAGCTGAAGCTGATGGGAATGTCATTAGTTTTGTAGGTATTTGGTCATAAAGCAGGGTATTGGACAAATACATTTTTTGACCAGATGATGGTGCTAGATGAAAAGTCAGAGAATCACCAAAGTTATCACAATTCATCCAGAGGAGGACATGACTGTTTGTACCAATAACATGGCAATCCATCCAATAGTTGTTGAGATATTTCACTTAAAATCAGAAATGTCAACATGGTGGCACTAGAGGAAACATCGGGGTCAAGGATTACATCATCTGGGAAACATGAATGTCTGTAGAAAATTTGTTGCCAATCCATCTTGTAGATTTTGAGATATTTCACTGGAAGTGAAAACTTTCCCCTGCTGGTGGTGCTAGATGAAAAGTCAGGGGATCACCAAAGTCATTAGGATTTATCTTCTGGGGATCATGAATAGCTCTTCAAAATTTCATGGCAATCCATCCAATATTTGTGGCGATATTTAGCCTGGACTAATGTGGTTGCTAGACCGACCCACAGACTGACAGACTGTCATTGCCTTCCCTGGAGCCATGCCCCTAACATGGCTAAAAATTATATATTTTCAACAGTACATTATTCTGTCTACTTTAGGAATAAAGATAACTGTTCATGTACTAAACCAAAATGTTTTTCCTGTAAGTTGTTTAATACCAGATGACAATGGAACACATTTGGCTCTGGCAAAAACTACCCACTCACTAATCATCTCATGTCAGCTTCAATAAACAACTTAAAAGTTGACATTACCCATTTTTTAATGTTATGGTTATCTCTGTGAGTCATATTGTGCTGTTTGTAATGTGTGGCCTTTGAGATTGCATTAGGCAGACTTTGTTACAGTTTCTCAACTCCAAAGAAACATCTGAAAATCAAAAAATACAATTATCTTACAATTAGCTATTAATATCTAGACACTGTTGTACATTGTGGAAATCAAATCATCTGAATAACTTGTACTGGAGAGAGAACTCAAGACGTGCTTCAGGATGAAATATTTCCCGTTCAAAGATAACTATAAGCTTCCACTCCAGTGGGGAACACCAACAGTGTCTCCTGCCAAAAAGTAAATGAGCTCAAGGCTGCTGACACAAGTGATTTTCTATTATGATGTTGTTCCCTCTCCTGTTCCTTGTTTTGTGTGGGATTAAAACAAAATGTGGGAGGATTCCCAGTATGTCTACAAACAGGGTCATTCTTGAAATGGAGGGCATATGAGGATACAGCTGAGTGAACGGTAGCTACACAATTCCATTGAGTAAGTCAGTAGTAGCTGTCCCAGTTCCTGTATTCTTACACAAACTATTGAATAAGTGCATTTAAGGGCACCCTGCATGTTCTCTCAGCAGGCGCTGTTGGATGTATTTGATCACAACAAAAATACTGACAACGTGTGAGAAGTTGAAGCTTTTGAATTGCTGCAGACACATTTGTTCCATCTACATGCTCTCCTATAAAAGAGTTATTGAGTTTCAATGTTTTTTTTACAATTTGATGATGGGTGGAAATGTGCAAGACATGCACCACAGTTGGCTTTAAACAGATGCATGCTGCTATGATTTATCTTGTGGGCAATAAACTCCAGTAATAGTTGTGAAATAGCACAACAAATTTTCACTTGCAACTAAAGTATCGTATAAAGCCTGAGCATGTCCAGACTGTGAATAGTTAACACCTAGCAAATGCATTAAAAAGGTAAACACGTCTCTGTGCTCTTCGCAGCAGCTGGTACATCAAATGTTTTTGGTATCATCTGAAGATCAGTGTCCACATATGGTTAAATGCTTGATTTTGTCTTGTCTTGAATCAGGTATAATCACTGCTGTAATGTACCCTGATTCCTTCAAAATGGTGTCCCTTTTCTGATTCAAATACATTTATGAGGGAAATACCGCTAAATCTGGAACTATCTATTGAGCTAACTGTTGGAAAGTACTCCTTACAAAAAAAATCATTGATTTTACAGGAGTTTTTTTCAAACTGCATGTCTCTGCAGATCCATTTAGCCTTCCGTTGCCCGCACAGTGCGTGGGGTTCTTACCACATTTCCAACAGCCATGACGTCTGTCCTTAATGTTCCCTAAATCACAGTTCAACCCTAATGAGAACAGCTTTCCAGGCATGGAAAGGCATTTCTCACAGAACCATGGTGAGCATCAGACCTGTGGCTTCTGGTTGTCGTTCAAGCTAACGGAGGGGTGGAAGTTACATAACTGACAGCAATTTTGTAAAGTCACGCAAGGCAATCCAATGTCTTTGTGCTGACATCATCTGGCCATGCCATTGGGGATTTTAAATAAAACCTTTTTACTCCTGCCTTTGGTTGTTAGCTTCTCTGCTGCTAGTCAAGCAGTATTATAAAGCTGCAGTACAACTTGACCAAGACTTAATGAGCTTACAACATTGTTCATCTTTTTTATAGACTTTGTGTTCATGGGAACGTAGTCAGGACTGGCGCTTATGCTTATGTGCTCCAGAAAATCTGAAAATAAATAAATATGAAAAATCTTTCCTCTTCAGCCATGAAAAAAAACCCAAAATTTTTTCTCATTGTACGTTTTGTTTAGCTTGTTCCAACACTTAATTAAAATGTGTTGCTTATTCTGATTGAAATATTCAAACCCAAGATGTCATGTTTCTTACATCAAAGGGAAATGTTCTAGTTGTTCATTTCATGCACATTGTCCCATAATTAAGGAGCGCACAGTTGGTATTTTTAAAAACACGGGGTTCTTGACTAGAATTTTAGAATGCATTTCATTTGGTTTAACCAGAGCTTGTCTGCATAACATGTGTCTGAAATTATGGAGCCATCAGTTGGTCCACTAGCATTGAAGAGGTTAACATACCCTGAAATATTATTTGCCGATTTATTTACATTTTTAAGAGGAGATAAGTGGAGAAAGTGCTACATCAAAGTTTCTATATCTCATGCACTGTTTTTACTATAATGTATTGTTTACTTGCAGTGTGTCAAAGAGACTGGAGAGGAAGCGGACAACTCATGTTAAATGAGACATGAGACAATACTTCACAATTAAGTACAACTCTGGTCGTGGGTACTGCATGTATACTCCTTGCCTTCCAATTTTCAGTTTAATTGCTCTTGTATAGTTAGTTTTTTAAATTTCTATTCTTATTTTTATTTTATATACATGTACTCATTATTTAGTTGCACCTGAATTTCCCCTCTGGAGATCAATAAATAATTATTTTATTTTAGAAATGTTTTATTTAAAGTGGTCATGTTATGCTTTTTGGCTTTTTCCCTTTCCTTTATTGTGTTATATATCTTTTTTGTGCATGTAGGCCTAATAGGTTTGCAAAGTGAAAAAGCCCAAAGTCCACCCAGGGAGTTACCCTCTCCCACAGAAAACACTGCTCCTGCACTGCCTGAAAACAGATCAGTTGTAGTCCAGCCTTTACTTCCGTAACGTATCTAATTCACTATGTAACATGCGTCGTAATGCACAAATTTAGCAGTACCACAAGTACACCTAATTATGAAATTAAAATAACATTCGATACCCTACAGGCAGTCCATAAAGTTGTTACTGTGATGTAGAGACAGTGCTCACTTAAAATGTTACGTATGAAAGATAAATTAGTTACAAATTTATAACTTACAACTCTGAAATGTCTTGCTCCAGTCTCGGTTGCGAAGCTGGTTCAGGGTGTTGGAACCACAGTCTATGGGTGGAAAATATACAGCTGAACCTTAACGGCTGAACCGAAGCCATAGTTACCTCTAAAGCGACTATGTTTTGGATCACACTACCTTGCTCATCAGGATCCGCCCTACTCTGCTTCTGATTGGCTAGTAGTCATTACCTAGGTACTGCACATGTGCAACTCCCAACAGAGATTGCATAGAAGTGAGTTGCCTCACTCCTTAGCTAAAGCAGAGCGCTCAAGACACAGGGTGAAGAGGTGCTGCAGCAATGTGCAGTATGAGCAAAAATATGATGTTTTTTAAAATTAAACCATGTAAACCTATTCTGGTACATCCCCAAAATAAAATTATGAACCTGAAAATGAGCATAATATGACCACTTTAAATAATCCAGGTTTACTGGAAATCAGAAATTCAGAAATCATATGATATATATTTAGGTAAAAGAATTTTGACAAAAAATAGCAAACAAAAGCAAAAAAAAAAAAATCACCCAATTTCCGCTATGGCAATGAGAGACAAAACACACCAACTATTTGAATTTGAAAGGAAAGTGTAAATAGACATCCCAGACATGCATACTGGCAAGTCTTACTTTTTTACACCTAACATATTGCAGAAAAATACTGTATATCACACAGTAGTGAGTGATGCCAGTACTTACATATATTGCTTAAAGTATTTTGTCTAGCTTTTAGTTTAGTTTTAATTTTGAAATGTAGAAATGAAAACCCAGTGGGCTTATTTGAAGCCTCCACCCAAATAGTGTTAGAATTTCACAAAGTTATTGAGAACACAAAATTTACATACAAAAAATAATATGACTACATAAAAGTGAGTGCAAACTAATAAGTTTAGACACTTTAAGGGACCCCTTTCAGTTTCAAGTGTTAATGAACTCATTAGCCTCTGGATGAGAAAAACACACCAGCCTTATAGAGACGTTTGGGGAAGGCTGAATTAACGCCAGGCTCCTTTACACCGTGGAGGACGTTACTTGTGATTAACACCCTGGACAGTTCCAGAACATCTGTGGGAGGCGAATCACGGTCGAGTGAAACATAAACAATATCGGTCAGAGAGAAGAAGCATGACTGGAGCTGTGTAATCCATGCACCATGCAGGGAAAGGGGCTGAGAGAGAACAGCAGAGAGAATGAAGGAGAAAAAGTGGAGAAAGAATTCAATAGAAGTCGGCCTAGAAGTCTTGCAAAAACTGAGATACCTTATTATCGCCTAATGTGCCACTCAGTGGCTCTTAAATTGTTTCAGTTTTTAGCACACCACTTAACAAAATTCAGGTTGTATTAGACACAATGATTATTGTTATTAAATGAAACACTTATGTTGATGTCATCTTGCATAGCATAGCATCATTTTTATTTGACAGAAAGTAAACGAACATATTCTGTCATTACAAATCCTTCTCAGCTGCAGGGCTCATATTCACTGGAGCCATCACTCAGACTAGACTTTATCCAAGTGTGTGTGCAATCAGCCAATTAATTTATTTTGTCTGGGGAAAATATTAAGGAATATCTAACAGAGGAAAAATTTTGTCATGACACACCATTTGTGGTACATCAAGAAACAACAGTGTTTGGCATGACCCGTATCCAACAATTCTCATTGGATACGCCAATAATCAGAGGAGTCTGGGGATAATGTCTGGGGAGACATTATTTCTATGAAAAACAGTTCTTGTTCAGTGAGTTATGAAACTGGTTATTGATACAAATTATATTGTTTTTCTGATTATCATGATTTGAGGTAAAATGAAAATGCCTTGAAATTGCAATTTTGTTTTTTTACCTAATATATAATTTTTTTGGAATTGTTTTATATGTTCATGTAATTACTTAAATATCCCTGTTTATAGTCTATCTAATGAAATTTTTTGTTGCTGCGTCTTATTGCTGTTTTTAGTGAAACAACTCAATTTCCCAATGGGTATCATTAGACATTAATCATAATCTTAATTCAGAATTATATTACACAAGTACTTGTATTATTGTTTTTGGATCCATTCTGGAAAATGTATTTAATATTACCTCGAGATTCCTTGGGGAGTTTCCAATAGTTAGAACTTATATACAGTAATTTCATAAGCATTTGTTAAGGTTTTTAATTGAATCAATGGGTGGAAAATGAACATTAGGTGATATCACACTTTTCTTCAAGCTTTTATCAGAATTTACATAGAATAGAAAGAATAGAGAACAAACTTGCAAGCTTGTCTGATCATTTACAGCATTAACTGCTTCAAATCCAAAAATATCAAAACGTATGATCCAATACAGACAATTACCATTTCCACATTTTAATCTCTTATTTATTTTTATATTGAGCTGTAGCATATTTTTTTTAACAGCATAAATAAGGGAAAACCAATTTCTGTTTCTGTCTGCAACCAAACTGAAACAATCTAAAGATTACTGGATCAAATCAATCTTTCTTCCTAACAGATGTTAGCATTTCCAGTTTGATCCTCTGTAAAATCCATCACAATTAAACAGATATTAAAACCCCATCCAATATGGCTATTACAGGCTTATGTTTCATCCTACATATTTCTTATATAGCTCAGTAAGATTGCAATGATAAAATTTGGCCATGTTGTCATCTGATTTCATTTGAAGCAGTCTCTCTGTCACTTAAAGGCCACATATCAAATGTATTTTGACTATATCAAATTTACCGTCAGCCTGAACTAATGCCACCGTTTTAAGAACCTAGCATTGATACGTGTAATTTATTTCAGATGAGCAGTCTCGGATTGAGTCTTTTACTCATACCACAGTGAAGCTGACCATAAAGCAAAGAATCTCCCAACTCCTGAGATCATTTTCGATAAATGCAAACTTGATATCATACATTTACTTTTCAGCAGAGTGGGAGAATTAATGGGAAAGTATAAAATAAAATAAACATATTTTTAAAGAGTACCTCAGAGGACTGTCTCGAGCTGGTTTCTGGAGGGTATGAAAATGAAAACAAGATTTAGTGATATGAGACTGTCTGGAATCTTGGCAACAGCCAGCAGCCAACTTGTCCGTTCACATGTTTCTTTTTATGATCAATGGAGTAAATGTTAACTGGTGATTAGCTGTGCCTTCATCAATTTTGCATAAAATCTCTGAAAACTATTGTTTTATGTTTCACTCGCTAATATAGATCATCTTCTTGTGCACCTGCCAGAGCACAACTGCAGGTTTATGGCATTGACCTCCATGACCATGCTCACCTTAAAATACCTTTGCCTTTGCTTTGGACATGTCAGTCAAATAAAGGTGCACCCAGCAGTGCTAGCTTATACTACTTCACCCTGTACTTCTCTGTTATAAATGCAAGTAGATGACTGGTTAATTGTTTTAAGCAAAGGTTTTTGTTGAGGCAGATATGACATTCCTTTGGGCCAATTATGCAACAACAACAAATTAGACAAGAGGCAAGAAAGCCAAAACCTCTATGTAGGCTGTTGCTATTTCAGAAGAAAGCATCCCTACTTATTTATTTATTTATTTTTGGCCACTTGGGGGCAACAGAACAAGCTGTAAACAGATCACTGACATATTATCACTTTAAAAAGATTATGGATTATGATGAAAGTGTTAGCAAACAGTTACCAATTTATGTATGCAGCAGACATAGAGCAACATTAATATTAATTTTGAGTCGTGTTTCTGTTCATCTAACAAATTTTCACTTTCCTCTTAGCTCTATTTTGGTCTTCAGAACAGTTTAGTAGTCAAATGCTCTTGCTATGTTCACCACTTAATCGCTAACTTTTGTCTGTCTACCATTTGGTGCCGGGCATCTGATCTGAAAGATGCTATAAAGCTCCTTAGAGCTGAGGGAAACTGCAGAGTTGGGTGATAATTCTCTGTGGGTTTACGAGCAGCCCCTTAACACATTTTCATTACTCCTTTGATTGATTGTTAATACAAATTACTGATTAGTGCAGCTTTAAAGTTACCATCCTTAATAGTTCTGTTCTGATTGATTTGGCTACACCTGTTGTTACTGGTGGTAATGCCAGGTTTGTTTTAATCATACAGGTCCCAGAGTTCCATATGTAGGGACACTTGTATTGGCCACTAGGGGCAGCAAACACACATTAAAGAGTAACTTACCACACCCTGAAAATCTTTTTTGCTGACCTCCAATGGTTATACTTCTTACCCTGCTGCAGTGAGAATTGTCTCCAGGGTGTGATCAGTACATCGTGACATCACTGTTGGATATGTTATGGGTGCAAAAGAGCACACTTCTGACCACACCAAATCACATCTGTCAGTGATGCTGTCCCGTCAGACGTGAAACAGACTTGACATTTTCAGAAAGGGCAGTGAAAAACTGCTTTTCAGCCTGGTGTTAAGTTACTCTATTACTCTGTCAGAAATGTCACATAAAAAGTGGATTTAATGTATCTGTTTACAGTGCACCCACACAAACTGTGGGCTGAGAGGATTCATCACATCGCATTGTTTTAAAAAGGAAGACTGAAGATGACAGCCAACACAGTAATATTGTAAAATATGGCTGGATATCATGAAACTCTTTTATAACTTAAAGCCTGTGAGTTTCCAACTACAGTATATGAAAAAGGACACTCCAGTTTTATGAAGTTTAAGCAAAGTACCTACAATGTCTAAGCTTCACATCTGGATCCTCCAAACATTTGTTGCAGTCAAGCTATTTGCCTCATACATTTGCAGGCCTCTTTCACTCTGGCTCAATGATGTTATGTCTCAGTTCTTCATGACATGAGACATGTCACGTCTTTCACCTGTTCTGAGCTAACATTGGCTAATAACCTGAATATAAAACTTATCTGTACCATAATTCAAATCATACGGACCAAGATCAAATTGCAGATGAGTATTTAGAATCCTTTGTAGTAAGTAAATTAAATTTGTTTACTTTGGGGCTTTTCTCTCAGTTGAAATCTTAGAGCAGGCAGCTCACCTGGTTCAAATTGTCAGAGAATAACACAAAATGTTTATGTGTCATCCAAGAAAACGTTCCAAAGGGGAATTTAAAATAAATGAATAAGATTTCTCTTTAAAAAAAAGAGTTTTTTTTCCTAAATAAAAAGGATCTATTGCATTTTGCATGCTAACAATGAGTCTGATACTTTGTGTTTAAAAAGTGACAAACATGTCAGAGCTGCTATAGTCACTGCACTCTTCTTATTCAAAATTACACCCAATGAATTTGACATTTCTTCACTGAGGTAATGGTAAAAAGGGAATTTGCTGTATTTGCTGATTTAATCAATTCAAGATTGATTTAGGTGTGTAGAGTGTGTAGTCTACCTTGTAAAGAGCAAGGAGTGATTGGTATTGCCCATCCTTTCAACGTAACCACATGCCTTGCACATATAAAAATATGGTGATATTCTGGTTGTTCATTTGAGGACCAATATGGCAAACACATGTTGGCAGCAGCTAACTTTCTGGGCACGCTGTTTTAAATGTGATCAATCTTTATTTTCAAGTAGTGGGAAGAGTTTCAAAGAAAACGCTTCCCATAACATTTTAGCTACACATACATCTTCTATTCACTTGATAGGGTGGCTTTTATTTAAGTGTTCTCAATCATAATGTTGATGTTGAATAAATTGGTGTGATAAATTGCCGTGCACATGATGTTTATGACTATTCAGATGGCCATGAATGTATTGCAGGTCCAAAAATGGGTGAGTTCCCTTCTTTAGTAAACATGGCTTTGATAGGGTTTCAAAAGCAGCACAGTTACAGTAAAGACTGAGGTTCAACTGGAGAATTATTTTTGAAACAAAAGCCCTAACCATACACAAAATACTAAATTTTACAAATACTACACACAGTTATTTATGCATTTTTTAAATATGACTAGGGCAGTCATCAGTAAGTAAATGTTTGGTCTCCAAACAAATGATGCAGTCACCTATTGAGCCAATCACAACTAAACAAAATTTACTCCCCCACACAACCACTACTCCGTAACCACTCATACCAATTCTGTAAATGCTACAATGGGCACAGAGAGGTTTTATTCCCCTTCTTTCTTTCTTCTTTACTCTCATTCACATACTCATGAGCCATGAATTCGGAGGACTTTTTTTTTAGTTTTTACCCAACATACGTGTTTCATGTGTGCTATACAGTATGTGATAATATTGATATTGCATTGATGAGTTGGATGCTTTCTTCTCTTTCTCTGCTGTGTCAAATTGTACCTGTTAATGAAACTAGAGTGAAAATGCATTAAGATATTTGAATCACAAAAGTAAGTGAACACTTTCTCCACTAAGATTCATGAACTAATGCAGAAGGAGGAACACAGAAACGTCTATTTCTGCATTCTTAAGAAAGGGTGATCATCAGTAGTTTTCCTCAGGTAAAGGTGTGTGAACACAGATGAGCTGTGATGAGCTCATGCATTTGAGCCCAGAAGCATGGACCTATGAGTATAGCACAGCAAGAATATAAGTGTGTATGTAACAAATCCTGCACTTTTAATGCCATGTTGATGTGATATTTTCATATCTATTTTCATATCTATTGTCTGTCCCAGTAATGACTGACCATATTGTCCTCCCCACATGTATATTATCAATTATCCACTTCGCAGATGATGTGTGCTGTGTCATAACAGCTCATCTATATATACAGGTGTGTTCACACCCTCACCGTCACCTGAGAAAGACCATTTGGGGTCAAAACGTCATGTCCATGTAAAATAAAATAAGAACTGGTAATCAGATGGCAGTGTGTAGGTAGTTTTTGTCTTTGAGTATTTATGACACCTAGATGTATGCTAACTGAATGCATTCTACACATATCATTCTCTAGGTACATGCAAATTTTCAGTTGATCCTAACATCCCTGAAGACGAATGGCCAATCTTTAGAATCCTGTTAGCGGTATCCAGCTGTGTTCATAGATCTGGGGTTACAATATGTAACCATCCATTTGTCAACACCATGGCAGACATGTGTGATCTCCCAGGCTGGATTATTGTGTCTGCACTTCACCAAGACAGAGTAGACAAAAAGACTGGTGATACAATAAACAACAAGCAACAGTTCAGGATATTTTTCTGTTTACTTATAAAGTTACAATAGGGCTGCATAGCAGTAATTATCCTTCTTATTTTGAAATTCCATGATCAAAGTTTTCTGTCTTTTGCTGTTTGTCAAACACAGACAATTCTGAACCATGTGATTATTTTAGTACTTCTGACAGTCCAACAAAGTAGTCATACTTGCTTGGTGTCACAGACAGAGAGACTGATCACAGCTGTACAACACCATTTTTTTTTCTTTTGTCAAACTGTATGATTTGTTCTGATTCCCAATATTGTTCTCTCAGGCTCTTTACAGCCCCTTCAGTGATAAAACTGATCTATTGGGTTAATCAAATTAGTCAGTTATGACTTTAAGCTCTTACTTTTTGGATTTTGTGATGTGAGCAGAAACAGAAATATTTGAATGAATCCTGTGCACAGCTGAGACAAACATCTGCTCAGTTACAGGCTCACTTGTAATTCAATCAGTCAGATTTATCTCAATCAACACCACATTATTTCATAATTTAGTCTTGTGTAAAAAATATCAAGATCCAATTTGATATTTGTGCAGTGGCATTACTGTTCACTATGCACCAAGGCTGGGTGCCTGAGCCTGTCCTTCCTTCGTGAGTTTTATCCCATCTACAAAACTTTGGTTTTATTCTTTAAAAATATAAAGCAGATTTTAAGCTGCCAAGAGGATGAAATTGCAATGACTGGCTCAGCTTTGATAATACATTGGAAAGTACACACAGTACTTCCCTACCAATCAGTTTCTTCTTAGCTTTTTCTGTCCTAATGGGTGCATTATTGCTTAAGTTATGTTGTGATACTTAAATTTGTCACCACTGATACCTTGTTCAAACTGTTTCTTATCTTATCTTAAAGTGTCTGATGACAGTCAATTTAAGCACTGTGTGATGTGCGTATTGTAACTGAGCTCCACTTTGTGTGTACTCTGAACATAATAACCCGAGGTCATAAGGATTTCTGCACAGATATCTGGGGAGATAAATGACTTTGGAGCAAGCCTCAGCTGTGGTTTTGTCAGGTATTAGCAGGGCACTGAATGTGGTAAAGACCTGTTGGATGAAGACTTTGTGACACGTTACAGCACAGTACGGCACTCACACAAAATATGCAAAAACCCTGTTTAACTCAACCATTGACGTCTGAAACATCCTACAAGAACTGCCAAGTCTGAAATAATTTTTATGGGAAGAAATAACTGCCTTGAGAACAACAACACCAATCAAGCCAAGTTACCTCATACCATAACACAAAAAACAAAAACAAAACAAAACCATTTTAAAAAAAAAGAACATTTGGTTGAGAATCTATTGTACCCCAAAATTATATATAACCCATAAAATAGCTTTATATAATTGTGACTGAAGCCCATTGAAGGGTTTGACATTAAGCTATTTAGCAATGTGTCACTTGCAGAAACAGTTTAAATGAAGCAAAAAAGATGTTTACGGAAAGACCTTGCTGACCTCCAGAGAGTTTCAGCAGGGAATAAATTCCCTTATTGTGAGAATATCCTCTCAAGATTATCAGTATTTCAGAAGAAAATTAACACGTTTTATGTATGAAATATGACACCATTATCTTTCCCTTTTATATTCAAGTAAGACAGGATGAAACAATGATCTTTTCTGATCCCATTTGAGGTTTGTTTTCACATACGTAGGCTAGGAAGGGAAATCCAAACCTGTCATGTACATGCTCAAAACTCTGTTTCGCTTAAAAACTGTATGAAGTGAAGTTTAAATGATGACCGATTGCAATGTATTATACAGTTTTAAAATCAGCTCTTTTTGATTTGTTATTTTTTTGGGGACTTTGGTATCATTTTCATTTTTGGATGATGGATATGATCAACATCTGTATATCTTTTTCTAACATTCTCACTGTTGTGCACAGTCACAATGTTGGAGTCATAAACCTATCATTAGTCATCATTAATCCCCGGGTCTCTCTTTAAACTGGCTGCTCTACAGTCTACCCTGGAGGCATTACATTGCCCATAACTTCCCTTGGCTTTTAGGCTATGACAGAAATTATGGCCTTAATAAAGTCGACTTTGCAATATTTGCATGCATAAGCATCTTACAACTGATAGAAAAAGACTGTCTGGCTCTGTTTGACGGCTCTCCTGGGCTGTCTCTTGGCAGGCAGTGGATGTCTTCATTGACTTAACAGGCTATCAAAGTGACTCCAAAACGCTTTAAGATTAAAGTGTAACTGGCTAGTTCAGAAGTGCCACCTGTCATTTACCTTCTTAATGTAAAACAGTAGCATTACACATCATGTATGGTGAGATTCCTTCTGTTACTTCAATAGAAGTCTTTGCATTCACTTTTAAAATTCAACAAAAATACTATGGATTACTGAGCAAATAAAACATACATCAAACTCAAACTGCGCGCATGCTCGACTAAGTCAGTTCACATTTAAGCTACAGTATCATCTCTATTTTTCTTTTATGGCAGACGTCAAACTGCATCACAGGCCATCATAAAGATGAAATGATGATGTGCTATTTTCATGGTTCTGGCTCTGTTAATTTCTTGGCAACTAGACATAAAAACAAACAGCCTGCACTGTAACTTAATTCTCATGATAAATCCTTCAGCAGGATAAGTGTAGCTGAATGTAGCTGGTGTTTATCCAGTAGTCCTTCTCATCGTGACATTGTTGATAAATGTCACAGTCTCAAAACAAAGAATGCTGTTCTGCACGATCTCAAACAGTTGTTGTTTATGGCCCCCTGTTGGATAACAAGCAAATGGAGACTTTCTGATATTACAGACTGTATGTACAAATATATACTGCTTATATGTTAATATGAACAAAAGTCCTAAAGGATTGTGATTTTTTTGGTTGTTTTTTAATGATTTCTGTTTCCTTTCTTTTTTTGAGAGACACATAGGACTAAATTAGCAGCATGAATTGATTTCTTTTCCATCTCTGAGTTATGCTGACAGAAATCTATAGTTAACTAAAACTTAAAGTATGAGTACAACATTTCCAGGGATACTGTGTATTCACTGAATAATCACATGGGTTCAAAAATCACAGTTAAAGGCTGAAGTAGATTTAAAAAATAATTTAAAAATGGCAAATAACTTATATATTATGTGTTATATTAAACACCTCATTGTCTCTTTCTGTTCTTTGCTTTATACTACACTATATTGTATTTTGTACTTTATACTATACTGTTATATTTAAATGTCTATCATGCTCTGTATTTTTCTGTGTTGCATCCTGGATTAGGCATTTTCAAACTCAATGGAATTTACCTGGTTAAATAAAGGTTGTATAAATGAAATAAATATGAGTCCAGTTCTGGTGTTGTCGGGTGCTTTTTTTTTTGCTCTGTTGTTAAACCAGAAGTCAAAAACTTCCACCTGCATATGCAGAATCAAAATTAGATGAAATTGGTGAAATGGAAGTCACTTACTTTACTTTACCTCACGTACTGTATGTTCTATTTGTGTTATATTTCAGTTTCCCTCCAGGATGAAGGCCCTGTAGAGAAAGAACAATCTTTGTCAAATCACATCAAATAATAAATGTGAATTTGCATACAGTATTAGTCGTTTAACAGCAACACTTACACAAGTCCACCGCAGGTTTTTCATCTCTCAGTGAGAATTTGAGGGGTGGGGCTGTAATGCCCGCTGGCAGTGCTGGGGTTTGGATGCAAATATCACGGCTTTGTAACTACTTGCCTGAGTTGGATGCAGTTCGACGCTCCAAAGTGGATTTAAAAAGCGCAACTCGCAGGAGCTTCAGTGCAAACACGCGTCCTGACTTAAGAAGACCAAATAAAAAGTCTGAGTGACTAATGTCATCGGAATAGGTCTTTTTATGCATATACTCTTTTACTGGAGGAATACATTTTTAATCCATTGCACATTTTCTGCCTTGTGCATCCTCTGCACAGTCTGCTAAGAAGTTGCCTCGTAATTGTGACAGATGTGAAAGAAATAAAAAATCATATGTCTTTTTAAATGATGACAGAGGAAAGTAGCATGGGGGTATCTTGTAGGAGGAGTTCTTTGTGACCAAACAAGTAACGGATTTTCCCTTATAAAAAAGGAAATTGAATCCCGACCGCTCAATGAACAGCATTATTCGGGGACCTCGATGTACAGGTGGGTTGATTTTTATTTCATATTTTATTATTCGGATTAACTGATTCAAGGCTTTTGTTAGAGATTTTTTAGGAATAAATATCCTAATTTGGGGTTAAACTTTGTTATAACGAATATGGAAATATGTTTATGTAAAAGTTACTTTATTGTAACCTAAACAAATAGAAAACTATCTCGTTTTAATAAGGTAATTGTGCAGTATTCTTATTATCTTATCTTATTAATATTATTATATGTATGTACATCTGTGACGATCCTAATTCATTTTATTTTGCAATCAATAACATTTTCCCTGTTGGGAGATTTAAACTTGAGACTGTGAGCCTCATTTTCAGCCATCATGAGTGCTGATGTAACTTTTTCCTAAAATTTTCAAACTTACCCAATATTTAAACAAATGAGTGAGTGACATCATATTTTGTCAGTTCTTTATACTGGCTAAACTGAACTTTAGAGTGCGATAGAGTTTACATACAGTTTTTCTACTCACTAGGATTACATCCTACAGCATCTATTCATATAGATGCCCCCCCCCACACATGTATTTGCTCCTTGTCATCCTCAGGAGCTACATAAATATCAGCCTCCTTCAAAGTGACAGGTAGAAAAACGACAGGACAGTGATGTGACAGCAGAGATGCTGGACTGGGGACAAGATCAACCCTCTGATGATTGGAGCTGTACAGGCTTTAGTCCTACATGAAAACTTAAAATGAGAGTGTCCGGTGGTGGTTTGATTAGAGGAAGAGGCCGATGGTGCTCTTCTCTGCTCTGAGTGTTGAGTGTGTTTCAACTGCTGCCCATTTGACCTCTCACTGCCTGAACTCTTTACTTGCAGAGCAGAGGAAGTGATTACCAAAATGGTTGAGGCTTCTGTGTGTGCTGGTGGTGCAGCCAGGTGTTTCTCCACAATCTACAGATGGGTGGACAGGCTACTTACTAACTACAGATTTAGATTAAAAGGTGTTGCACTTGGATGATGATGACACCCCTGGCTCTGTTTTTCTTACAGTAGCCTCAGTCAACACCTCATTTCCTCATCTCTCTATGTTCTTCTTCTCTTTCTGTTTTTATTGTGGGCTTGGATAGCATCACTAGTGCTTATGGCTTGGATGTACAAATCAGGGATTTTACAAATATCAAAATAGATTGAATATGAATGGTCACCATGACTGGGTGAAATCACCCACAAATTCCTGTTGCGTTGTTCGCTGCACACACGAGCAGCCAAAATTGGGGAGCAAAATGTGCTAATTTCAAAGCCAGAATTTACCGCTAATTCTACTTTTGGAGTCCATGTGGCAGACGCAACTTAAAAATAATTTCATTTTGAAAACAAGAGGGTTTTGAGGTTAGAGTAGGATCACATACTGCAGCAGAACAGGGAAATGTTGGCTCTAACATTTTGGTCAATCCCATGTGAGGAAAAAGATGTTATGACTTGTGAACTCACAATGAAATCTCTGAAGTTTGTGCCATTTTTTATCCTTTGCAGTTATTACTGTCCTCCCATAACCTTCTCAGTTTGAGTGTGATTGAGGCATTTTGGCACACATTACAGTGTTGATCTTTGTTCAGCTCTTAAATATGTGTCAAAAAGCCATTAGGTTCAGTCACAGGCAGAAAGTTCATCGACAGGTTGCATTTGTAACTCTGAGCTTAGAGTTGTGGCACCTTCTCGAGTTCAATAAATTCCCAGTGTGGGAGCTAACTTTCAGTGCTTGAATAATTGATAGATCAAATTTAGGACTTACAAAGGAGGCAATTTAATCTCCTGACTATTTGATGAGCGGGGCTTAGTTTCATTGGGCTCAGCTGAATGTGGCTGATGGTGAGGAAAGGCACTCAGTTAAATGGATGAGGGAGCAGAGACAGAGAACTTTCAAAACACACAGGTGCCACAGTAGTGCCGCAGTTGCCTGGTGATATGACTGTGATGTGGCATGTTAAAAAAAAGGGCCTTGCGATGAACAATCAGTTTTCTCAGTGAGTTAACAGCCCGATCCTGTCTCTTATCTCCATGCTGTGAGTGAGAGCAGATACGGATGGCCTGAGGTGGGCTTTTGGCAGGTTGCACAGAGTCGTGGGAGTGCTGGGTTATGAAAGAGTCTCTGGCACATGTCTTGAGTTACTCAGTGCTGGAAAGGTTGTGTTGTGAGGGATCCAGAGACTTAGCATGTCCTATTCTCCAATCATCACTCTCTCAAGTAACCAACAGGTGCTGCAGAAGACTGGCTGCGCCACTTTTTTGGCTCTTTCCTGTAATTATGCCAAGAGGTGTCAGTGACATTGTGAGTCATTAAGTGTAAAGAAGTAAATAAACTTACTGGTAGGGAAAATAGTCTGAAGTGTTTCCCAATTAGGAGAGGATACAAGTACCCCTGTCCTCTGTTAGGTGTAAAGCAATGATATGGAACTGTAATGATTACAAAAGGAACATCCTTTTTTCTGAATATGTCTTTAGGATTAAGAAATTCTGTGTGGTTGTGTGTGTGCTTGTGTTATTTTCTTGACTCATTCAGCACCAACAGGCTTCAACAGATGCCCCCAATTAACCAGCAGCTCTATTCAACTCTATTCAACATTTAGCTCAAGAAATTAAGCAACGCAGTCACATTAATGTTTCACACTAATTAGACATTTTATAATAGACCAATAGAGTGCAGCTTCTCACAAGACAAGGTGTCTCGTCATTATCAACTGGACTGGAAATCAAAATTTATTTGTGCCCGCTTGTACCAGTTAGAAATAAAATGAAAAATGGATGTGATATTTATCATTTTAAACATTGTATGTTATTTCTGGTGTCAAGCATAACTCCTATTCTGGATGCTGAAAATATTTTGGGTCAGCCAGTTAAAAGGAATATGGTGAAATCTGAAATCATTTTCTCCCTTTTGATTTATACTTTAACAAAGAATGTAATGTTGCCTGCTGGAATGTTTAGATGCACCAAACGGCATTGTCCTTAGTGTGATTCAGAGCCACAACCATCTCAACAACCAAATATGGTCCTATTTTTCTTTATTGTGCTGCGAGGGAGGACCTCCCATTGCTCAGATCCTAACATGTTCTGTGTGTCCTCTTCACACAAGAGCTGTAAATACAGGCAGCGTATGACACTATCTAAAAAAGATCTCAGCACCAAATATGACAAAGGCCTTCAGTCCGAGGTCCATTGCATTCCCCAGAGAGGGTTGACTTAACTGTATTTTCAAAGAATAAACATGCTCAATTCATCATTCAAATCCAAATACAGCTTGAAATCCCATGACCCCAAAGTGTTTTTAGTTTCCTTGTTCTACAACTGTTCATTTGAATTAGCCAGTCATGAGTTTAGTTCTTCAGATCACAGAGATTTCTGATGTTAAGGAAAAAGTGTATGTATCATACTTGAATTAATTATACAAACAAGATATAATGTGTCAATTAGTGAGCTTTAGAGGTGCTGGTAGGCAGATTTTGTCACCTTTGGACAGAGCCAGGCTAGCTGTTTTCCCCAGTCTTTATGCTAAGCTAAGCTAATGGGCTGCTGGCCGTAGCTTTATGTATATCATACAGGCATGACAGAGGTATCAAGCTTCTCATCTAACTCTCGGCAAGAATGCAAATAAACACATTACCCAAAATGTTGAAGTGTTCCTTTAATCTTAGTTTATCTATACCTGTAACAACCCTTCCCCTAAACCTAAACCATCTTTCTGTCTTCTCTGCCTCCTTTTTTCTCAGAAGGTCCTGGTACAAGCAGATGTGTTGCATCCATCTTTTTTCAGTCTACAAGCCCTTATTTTAGTGCCTCCTTGACACATGCTTGTGAGCTCAGGCACTCGCTGACAGCAAACCCTCCTCAAAGAGTGGGTTCCCTGCTTCCCTGCCAGCCCACCCCAAGCTTCATGGGTTGAACCACCAGAAGTTCGACAATCTCCTCTCCATTCTCTCCTCCACACAACCCCCACACCCACCCCCACCCACCCCCGACCCTGCTCTGTCTACTTCCTTTGCCTATACTACCACCAGCGTGATGGCTTGTTGTGCCTCGGGCTTGTTTGGACTTGCAACCGCAGCATCACCCTCCACTACACAGACTTGCAGACGCAGCAGCCACTAGAGTGAAAGATACAGAGAGACAGAGGGGGGGGGGGGAAGGGAGAGACAGACAGAGAACGAGAGCAGTGCCACAGAAGAGAGGAGGGATCATCGGTCCTAGCAGCAGAGGGATCCACCTGTCCCACAGAGGAAGGGCCCCCCCCCACCTGATCCATCTGGTCGCAGGGGGGGACCCTGCGTGGCCGGGAAGGCAACAGAGACTATGCAGCTGGGACTGGTGGCGCTGGCAATGGTCTTCCTCAGCTCCATGGGTCACAGCGATTCTCTCAAGCTCTCCAAGGCGAGAAGGCAGAGACGGGGTGAGTTCTCTCTTTTTCAGCTTGTTTTGATCTTTTTTCTTCCTCTTCAGCACTGCTGCCTTTCGTTTCTGTGGTCTGAGTCACAGTGGTGGATGTCTTATAAACATTTAACATGCAAAGTAAAGATAACATTTTGTTTATTTTCTCATCATTCTTATTTGTTTTTCCTAGGCGGTTATGTTAGGTTCAGTGTTTCCCCTGAATGGCTCTTCTTTCTTCCTCCTTTTAAGATTATGCCTCTCTCAGTTTATGTAAAACTTTTATGGGTATTAGGATTGTTTATAGAAGGGACTTTGATGGATTTGCCCTCCAAGCCATCACTCTTTTTGTTTCTGGCTCTGTGGGCACATAATGGAATGAGTACCTGACAGTTCTAAGCTCTCAATTGGACCGTGCTGCCGGTGTTGTTATAAGCATTTTTCTGACCTCACGCAACCACAAAGATGGTGCTCAGGCCGGCTTGCAGTATATCTTTGGCCTCAGAGCCTCAGCGCTGGTGTTACTGTCAACTTTGAAATAATTCTTCCTTTACACACAAGGAGCTTTCAGCTAATGCCAGCCTCAACCCCAACCTCTGTGAACCAATTCATATAGAACTGTTTGTTACTGTTATTTGTGTCATAAAAATAGAACATGTTTACAGTATATACATTCACATGTATGTGCACAAAGACCTTATATGCTGTTGCAGTTTGTCATGTGCCTTGTAATGAGGACAGAAGGATTTGGGTCACTCACCATATACATGAGCGCTCTCTACAGTGTTACAGTCAGTTGAGGCTTTTATCCTCCAGATGTGAAAGGGGTCTGCAGTTTACACCTCTGATTTATAGCTTTTATGTCTTTAATGTCATCAGATTCAGTGTTTTCTTCAACCATCCCTCCTGGTAGGCAAATATTTGACAACAGAGGGACTTGTTTTCTTTCCCATGGGCTTTATGTGGTTCTTTTCTGAATGAATTCAGTTTCATAAAGGGATGAAACTGAAACCATCGGAGAGGAGAGAAGCTCATATTGCTCGTCATGCTTCAGACAGCACAAACTCCCTCTTTTTAAATCCACCACACGTCACAAACAATTTACAACAACACATTCTCAGATTCATACACACCCCTCTGCTATGGTTACTCCCAAGGGAAATTATTACTTTTTTCATTATTAGTGATAGTGAGCATTAAGACCTGGCTTTAATGGATTGCTGTGTGTGAGTATGTATATTTAGAGCTGATACAGTACAGGCCTGTAAATCAACTCTGACGACTGTGTGTTCTCTCTAAATGGCTCCTAGAAAAAGGATGTGCACTTTGACACTTTTCCTAGAAATGATTTAGTGGTTATGTGCCTTTTTCTTTTTGGAATATGAGGGAATTGGATTAATGTCTGAATCTGGGATTACAAGGAAATGAAGTGTAAATGCATCTGCAATGCATTTTCAGACTTAGGTCAGGGGATACTCGCTGTTTGGTACCACTATAGATAAACACTGGTAGTGTTCGATTCTCTGCCATGTCTGTCACTTTTGCAGTTTTCTGATGCCCAGATCATTTCAGACTGATCCGAGAGGAAGCCCTGTGTGGTGTTAGTGGACTGATTTTGATTGGCTCTTGGTTGGCTGTCAGCCCCAATTACCCGGGTTTCTCCAAATGAAAATCTGTTAAGGATCTCCGGCAAGCAATTTGAAGTAAACAGTGAGTAACTGTTCAAACAAAGATGTTTGGCCTGGCCCCCGAGTTAGATTAAGCTGCAAGCATTAACCCCTGCTTGTGGGAGTGATAAAGTGCTGGCAGGTTTATGGCTGGCAAAATATTAAAGTTCCCTGATGTTGTTCTCATAGGCAGAATGTTGACAAATGCCCTTTTTATTTCCTTATTAAAATTTATATCTGGCTGGAAACTTTATCTTTTTATGTGATCGTACACCATGCTGTTCTGTTGCCTACCTCAACCTGACTGGTCCTTTGTCTCTTTTTATATTTCCACAGTTAGTACTGAGGGGCCACCATCTTGCCCTAAAGGCTGTGACCGATGCTCTGAATATAATGGCTGCATTAAATGCAAGCCCAAGCTCTTCATCTTCCTGGAGCGCAATGACATCCGTCAGATAGGCGTGTGCCTCGCCTCCTGCCCCATGGGATATTTTGGCATGAGGAACCCAGAAGGCAACAACAGATGCACTCGTGAGTTTTACTTTGTGTTGTAGACTCTTGACCAAGGGACATTGCAAGTGCCACTGTGCCCCAACAGAATGTATCAGTGGGCACATTAGACTTGTAGATACACATCTGGAATCTTCCAAATACATGCAGGCAGGCTCGAGCTAACTCGTTGGCAACAGCCTACTCTGTAAAAATCCACACAGCTGATGTCAAATCAAGCCTGCAGAAGTGTAAACGATCTGTTTATCTTTGGCTCATCATCTCCTGTTTATGTACAATATGGGGGTATTTGGAGGAGCAGAGGGATACCCTGCTAGTTTCTTTGTCTTGTGTATCTTATCTGGATATCTCCACTTTGCTACACCACTTTGTGTGTTTAACAAAGACCTAAAATATTAATGCAGATAGGGATCCTCCTATGTCTCCTATGTTCTTTCATGTTGCCTCATCTTTTTTAACCAATCTGTGCTACTACTTTTCATGTTTGAGAGTGAATAAAATTCACCCCCTTATCATTGAATGCACACTAACAAGACGCAAGTGTCCAATAATAAGTAAATATACCACTTGATGAAATCCTTCTGTTGTTGCTACTTATCCCTGTGGAAAAGAGCACAAAAATAGCCACCAAATCCAGCAAAGTATTTGTTAAACTGGAGGAAAGTCAGTAGAATTTTTAATTGAAGGTCTTCATTATAGTTATAGGCAGGTTTGGCTCATTTTGAAGGTGGGTGAAAGGGTGGCCACACTCACGGTACTTACAAAACTTGGTTCTGGTGGCACCAGTCCCGTACTTTTAGCTGAGGAGTGCCAGCATCTCTGTCTGTTGTCTGTTTCCCCTTACGCGTGGGCAGAAAAACAGGATTGGAACAAAATCCCAGCAAAAACATTTCTAATGCATTGTTGTTTGTCTGTTTTTGAGAGGATGCCTGTGTTTTTTATTTGGCCCTCATGTGCAGGGTTCATGCCAGGCCACAATCCCACAATCCATGTTTATTATGCGTTCACTTTTACACATATTTTACTCTGATACAGCCTTACTAACCGTATCAAATATAGTCTGTATATACTGTATAGTCTCTGAAGTAACTACGTAAAAGGTTTATTTTAGTGGGTCTAAAATGACTACTGATCATTCTTGCACATGCACAGTAAAACGTTAATTTCCTCAATAATAACTCAACAGTTATTTCCCCACGTTTAATGACATTCAATGACATTCATGGCTTCAAGGCTGTTGTAGGTGTAGATGTTTGGTGGGCAGCTACAATGCTCACCAGCCTGTAGTGATCATTTGCTACAGGCTATTCTTCTCTTTCAACATATTTTTCTTGATTTCCCATCCCTACCTCAGATAATATCTGTGTGCTAAATAATGTTTTCTCTCAAGTTTACATGGCCCCAAAGCAGATAAAACTTGTAACTCTGGTCATGGTGATGATGATGATGATTTCAGATTTTTATATTTCAGATTTATATGGTACGATACTTTCTTTGTTTGAGCCCTGTGTTGTACAGCCCCTATACTGAGAGGTAGACAACATAATCTCTAGCTTATTCTAAATTTTCAGTATTATATTGAAACATTTATTTTTCTTGTGAAGTTTGTTACATCAGTGCAATTGACAAAATTTCTGAGATTTTTAAATTTTTATCAAAATATTGGATCATTTGCAACAAATTCAATCCCATGTGTTGCAGCATTCTTTCACTGTCATGGTTTGTTGCAGAAAGCAAATTCTTTTCGGAGGCCCTCAGTGGCTAACCTGGGTTATTATACAATCGTCTGACTTTATACATGTCATCCCAGAATGTCTTGTTAGCAACATTTGTCTTACATTATAGGGCTACAAACGTCAGTACTGTCAAATTTAGCTGTCAGGGGCTTAAAAATAGTAATTGGAAGCAGGAGGCAAGCACATTAAGATCCCAGTGAGGATTCAGTGTTAGATCATTTCTGACCTTGGCATTGGACCAGCTGCAGAGTAGACATTCTTAAGTTTAGAACACATGAATACAGCGAGTCTAGATCTGAATACATTTGCTATATAGAATTATTGACTTGAATTTACAGATTTCCATCTTTCTCCACTGTTTTTGATGAGAATAAGGAGGGCCTTTCAAGATGAAACCAAAGCTTTTTGGAGTCTTTTAAGATGTCTGGTTTTATCCTCCTGTGTTTGCAATTATCCAAATTTCAAGGAGTTGTTTTTTTGACTGGATAGTTAAAGATTTTAATGAGTCTGAGGTGTGGAGAAACCCATTCTTGAGAAACCCACTGAAGCGATACACTCCTGGCTGTACTCATTCACACCCGCTTTCCAAAAAAACAAGGCCTGTGGTGCATGTGTTTTTAAGAGAAGAGTGTTACTCCCCCTTAATAGACCCTGTGTTGTTGAATCACTAATAAATCTCTCAGAGGAAATAAAATTCAAGTTCCTCCTGTCCTCTCTCTGGAGAACCATTTGCTTTTTTCAGCCAAAAATGCAATGAATATTCCATTAAAAGAACAGAGATTTCTGTTTCCACTAGCAGTTTTCTAGAACAAGAACAAATTGAAGTCAATAAAATGAACACTCACCATCACCAGACTCAATGTGACTTAAACTGATTTGATCCTTTCATGTGATCCTCTCTTTTTGTCTCCCCTGTGTCTTTCAGAATGTAAAATAGACAATTGTGAAGCGTGTTTCAATCGCAATTTTTGCACAAAATGTAAGGAGGGCTTGTATTCACACAGTGGGCGATGTTATGTCAGCTGCCCTCCAGACCAGCGCACCGCAAATGAGACCATGGAGTGTGTCGGTGAGTGACCATTAACCTTTAACCTTAAACATTTACTAATTTCAAACTTTAGCCATAGCATCTCTTAAAGCTCCTGTAATGAACCAGAAAGTATTATTTCAGTGCCTTTTACTTACTGAAGCAGCACATAGGTGTGAGCCACATGTTGACTCAACCTTTATTATCACTTCATCTGAGCAGCCATCTATGTTCAATTGTCTGGCCTGGAAAAGGCAACGTGAACTCTTGAGAAAAACCACAAGATCTCTTGATCTTTCCATTGTGTTCTTTTTCTTTTCTTCTTTTTTTTGTTGTTGAATATAATTCTGTCATAAGTTAGAAATTAACAGTGAAACCCAGGCATCTTGGATCAGTGTGGCAAAGACCTGGAGCCTTGAACTGACTTTTTGGCACCAGTTGTTGTTGTTCTAACTTGAGCCTGCTGGTCCACCAAGACTATAAACATGACCCTAAAAAGTAGCCTTTGTCATGAGTGCAGTATACTTAATAGCCATATGATTTGGTACATTTTCAGGTTCATAGCAACCGTCTCCATCTGTCCCTCTCTAGTCAAAAAACAAAAAGATAAAATTGCTTTCAGATTTGGAAATTACTTAAAGTCATTATTCTGAGCTAAAACTGCTGAGCTGTAAGAAACAGACAGGAAGGCTGCAAAACAAATGTGAGATGTTGGAGCTGTGGACCATTCACTCACTACCTTAGTCTTTGTCCCATTTTTTTACCCAGGTCAGCGTGCTGCAGAGTGCGAACTTGGCGAGTGGAGCCAATGGGGTTCCTGTATGAAGAAGAACAAAACATGTGGATTTAAGAAAGGCTCGCAGTCTCGCGTGCGCATGCCCCTTCCACAGATCCACAGCCCAGACACCTCCCCGGCCTTTGTACCCTCACAGACCTGTACTCCACAGACAGAAAGAAGGAAGTGCGTTGTGACCAAGATGCCCTGTGTGAGAGGTAAACACAAATAGACATAAAGTACAGAAAAGAGATACATTGAGGAGGAAATGATTTATAGTGGGCACTTCTAATTTAAAAGTACAGTTAATAATAGTTATAATCAGATGACAATACTCAGATCACCATGTACCATACCACATTAGTCCATATGCTTCATGAAATGCCTCTACCAGTTAATATGGTGACTGATGGAACCATTACTCAACATCCAAAGACCTGTATTCCCGCCAGTGTGTCTGTGACCCGCAGCGTGTTGATTGGGTTTGGTTTGGCTGAGCTCACAGAAGGATACAGAATCTCTTGACTTCTCAGCATGTAAACAATAAACTACATCTATGAGCCAAACAGATGAAGGGCGGGCATTACGCACTGCAAAGCTGGACAAGGATCACAGCTAGAAAGAGCTATTTGTTCTGAAGACCATTGAAGCATGAGGTTTACACGGCCATGACATGTTTGCTTGGGCTCTTATCATCCACACAGCAGCTTGCTCTCCAGCAGGTCAACAGTCATTCTCACCAGTAAATGGCCATTATCAACTTTCATAACAGCTTATTAGTCGCTCTTGGCCTCATTTGCAAGGTGAATTAGCTGACGGATCAGCTAATTAGATAATGACGGATCTGGCCAAATGGTCCACATTTTATTGGATAAAAAGTGCAACAAAAACAGCAATAATCGTGGTTATTTCTTATTAAACATGTTGTCCTTAATAGTAAAATTACCAGCAGTGGTGCTAGGATGATAAACCTTATGAAACACAGAAATAAGACAACAAGTTGTTTAACAAGTCATTCGAGCTATGGGGTTGCAAAGGGAATATTGCTAATTTATTTGTCTCTAAATGTCACCATATACTAATCTGTTTTGCATAATGTTCATTATGTTCATAATGTTAAGTAAAGTTGGAAACTTACACTTATTTACAAGGACTAAGAGAACTGTAAACGAGCAGTATTTAAAGCCTTTATTGGACGACGGCACGCTTAGGGGATTTCGGGCACAGCAGCAACATTGCGTAACAATATTTGCACAGTGTTGGCAACTGTACAGATGTTGCAACATGTAACAGATGATATGCCTGGATATATGTGAGTAAACATGGAGAAGGCTTGCATATTTAAGCACCATCCTCTACTCTCTCTAATTCCTTTAGGGCTGTGAGTTTAAAGGATAGAACATGATCTGACATTGTCCCATATAGATCTGTGGTGATGTCTAAAGGGAAGGAGGCTGGTGTGGATTGTAATTGCTCAGTGAGGAGTGGGCCCTTCGTTGGACAGGCCGTGACAGCATAATTTAAGAAATGAGAAGCAAATTTACTCTGTCATCCTGGAGAGAATTTCAGAAGAATAATTAACAGTGAAATATTATAAACTGCCCTATAAAACCTGCTATGTAGACCACCAAATTTTTAAACTTGGAGCAAAGGTAGTTCAAACCAGAAAGGCAAGGATGACATGTGAGGTGTCACCTGACGAGTGATGAGTCATAGAAGCTTTGTGGATTGTGATATGGTCAACTGTTGATGTTAAGGAGTTTTTAGTCCAGTTTTTCCTCTGTTCTTCTGCTAAATACTTTTGTATGAAAATATGACACATACTACTGCCAAAATGCACAGGAATGACTTTTCCTCTGTGAGGTAATTCATGGATAATGGTACCATGACTCCGGTGAACCAGTTCATGTGGGTAAACTCATTCTGTGCAAAAAGAGCACAGCTGTGGATTCATCTGTGGGAGCTGGCTGGCAGGCTGGCTATATAAAACACAGGGGGCAGACCTTGTATAACATTAGTGATTCAGTGGTCTGCAGATCTCACGCTTTGTGTTGATTTGGCTGCAAATTTTTTCCCCTTTTCCTGAAGCTCCACAAAAGGGTCTCACGCGAAAACAGAATTTTCTGGATGTGTTATTGCATTTGTCAGGCAAAATTGTTTAGCTTGGATGAAGAGGAGGTACAATCAGGGCTGTCATAAACGGATGGAGTCCCCCTCTTTTGGCGCCATTAGTGATTTGTTAGAGAAGTAATTAAGTCCTTACACAGTAAGCACATCAGTTCAGATGCTGTAGAGTGTGTGTGAGGACCCTTTATTTCACTCAGGCTTCACTCTCGTAAATTTAGCCTCATTGATATAAATTGAAACTTGTGTTGTGCTTGTTTGAATGGTAAAAAGCTAAAAGCTCAGAAATATGTTCAGGACAACACATAAATGATGAACATGCTGGACATAAACTCGTCTTATATGGTTTGAGCCAACTCACCAAATAATGTCAGCAGTAATGTTCTCATGATTTTAGCACTAATGGCTCTTGAAGATGAGTTATTCCTGTTTGTGCACTACTGTGTGGGACTGAGCCTTCTAGTTTTCAGTTGAGACTAATGCAATTGTGACTCTGCATGGGCCTGTGGTAAATAAATGTTTTTGTGTTAGGTCTGTCCACATTCAACTACATCGACTCTACTTCATCACTGTATAATGATTTTCACTGGCTGTGTAGAAACATGTTTTTGGTGAAATTTGAGAAATATTGTACCTTTGGACTTTTTTGTTTTTACTTTGCACTTAAACCAAAGAATCATAACTGTTTGTATGACAAGTTTAAAAATGCTTGTAGGGAAATAAACACAGACCTACAGTTATTACTGCACAGCAGTAGACAAACATGGTGGCGCCATAAGCTCTGCTGTTGTCAACTGTGTAGTGAACACTGTCCAGCCCTTGGCATGTGTTCACTCAGTTTCCAGGATGTGCAGAGACTCTCAATGCACAAGTTTATAACAAACATCCTCCACTGTAACTACACTCCTCAGAAATACAAAACCAAAGACTTTCGAGCGTTGCCTAAACAATAGCCATCTGACACAAAACACTATCTCCATTCCAATTTGTGACAGCTCTTCACATCATTATGGGCCATTATTGGGCCCTTGACAGTGTTTAACTCATTAGGCCAGAGGTGATTTTAAAGTGATTTACGTGACAGAAAATTGTGTCACTTGACTGTCCCGAGTGCTCTTACAGTCTGTACATGTGCTGCATTTCAAATCAGCAGCAGCGCTAAGCTCTTTCCTCTCCTGAATGAGTTATGTGTGGACATTAACCACACCGTGATGGATGTTTATATTTAGAGAGCAATTACACTCTTAAATGTGTGACAGGTGTGAATCCTAATGCAAAAGTACCAACCAGGGGAGTCCTATGTATGTGTTTAGTGGGAAGGAAGTAGCCAAGGCCAAGGAAGTAGCTGTTGAAATAAAAATAAACAATCCTAAGAGTCTACAGTCACGCTAGTGGCTCTGTGAGGCTGTAATGTGTGGACAGTAGTGCTTTGAACTAAATGCTAATGTTAGCATGCTAGCATGCTCACTGTGACAATACTAACAAGAAAGGTTGTATGTCTTTACCAAATTTCCAGGGAATCAATTCAATAGTTGCCAAAATAACTTACTCAAAACCACAACCATGGGAACCTCATAGTGGCGATACAGGAAAGGTCAGAGGATCACCAAAATAGTTAGGATTTAGCCTCTGGGGACCATGAATGGCTATGCAAAATTTTATGGCAATTGATCCAACAGTTGTTTAGATAATTCAGTCCAGACCAAAGTGGTGGACCGAACGACCAAACGACTAACATTTGTTGTTTTACACTTGTTTTACCTGTATTAAAAACCATACAACCACAACCAAAAGGCCTGATCCAACACACATCCCTTATCATCCACTCTCATCCCTGAAATTTGTTTAGCCAAGTGGAGGCACTTCTACATGCATACATCCAATGATGACAGATATCTTACAAGAGTTTATTTGAGAAATAGTATAAACTATTAATCACATTTTCGATGCATTCTCATTTCAGAGAAAAAGACTAAGGGAGACCGCCAAGATGATGCAAACAGGAGGGAGAGAGAGAATGCACGCGGGCGAGGACGAGATGGCAAAGATGGCAGTAGAGGAGGAGGAGGAGGAGGAGGAGGAGGAGGAGGAGGAGGAGGAGGAGGAGGAGGAGGAGGAGGGAAGAGGAGGAAAGGCCAGAGCAGGACCACCACTGTTCCCAGCATCACAACCAGCTCTGTCTCCTAAATTCCATTGCCTGCTGGATGGGGCTAAGAGAAAACCAGAGACAGTGCCTCACACAGCAGCACCAGCCATAGACAAAGATCAAAGTGATGAAGGAATGGATTAATGCTGCTATGCATTGTAGAAAATGCAAAGAGAACTGGAGGATTGCTGCAACACAAAAGGCCTCTCTGAGCTTTTTGAATATATGACCATATCTGGAAGATACTGGTGTCTTAGTGATACTCAAAAAGACATGTTGATTTTCATTCCACTGTGAGGGATCACTGTTAGACATGGTTCGTGTCATGACAGATTGTGGTTTGATATGGTTCGTGTCATGAACCAACCTATATCACTAAGAGCAGATTCCTGTGTTTCAGATGCAGCATTCAAGCTGGAAGTCTGATAATGAATGAAGGCTCTCTTCAGTCTCCTCTGGTCTATGATGTATTTTGTTCCAGTCCGATTTTAATCACAATCTGTTCTTCATTTGTTTTCATGTTTGTGAGAGGTGGCAGATGGATTTTCTCAACAGCAGCTGTACGTGATGTAAAGACAATGAATAGTATTGAGTCTTTGTACCTTTATTTCCTATTGTGAGATGAAACTAAAAGAAAGGCACTGGAAATCATTTGTGGTTGTTGAGGACAGAAGGTCTTCTATATATTATTTTGAGGAGGGACTCTACTACAAAATTAGCCTAAGGGAAGATGTAGAGGAGGATTACCTTCTCTGGTGTCTTGACACAAACTTTTGCCATTTGATAGCTTAGTTGTTTGTTTCAAATTAAATGTTGGTGTTTGTATCAGAAAATAAGTCTGCAAACGAAGAAAATGAGGATACGACGATAAAAACACGAGTATTTGCATGTGCGTCCCTTTGTGCATGCAAACCTGTGAGTGTGTGTGCGTGTGTTTGTCTCTACCTAAAGTCTGGGTGTTGGTGTACTTTGTATGCATTTCTGCACGGAATCAAGTTGTTTGTCGACGGAACTTAGATGTTTGTACATGTGTGTTTACGTTTGCGCCAATGTGTTAATATTGGTCTCATAGATTGAAGGAATGGGGTCTGGAAAACAAGAGGAAGGAAATGTAAATGCACAGTGATATATCGAATATGCAGTAACTCTGATTATTATATAAGCCATCAAATCATCAGCTGCTCAGTAATCATGTCTGTTTGCAACAGGGTCTGAAGATTTTGCACAACTATAATGTTTCCTACTGCTCAAGTTTCAGAACAATCATAGCATTTTACACATTTATTCTCCAAAAGCTGGCTTCATGACATTGCAGATACAGAGACATTTTTTTTCGTAGAATGTTTTCCATGGGTCTGTTTGCTTTACACAAGATATTAGTTTCAGGAGAAGTTACACGCTACATTATTCATTCATACTATGGATTGTGATACTGAATATGTCAAACTGTGTTTATCATCAAACATAAGAATTATTAGTATCATCATGTATAGCTTATTCTGTGAAAGCCTAAATAAAGTTCAGATGAAGTTGATGAAACTTCAGTCATACACTTATTTTGCCATTAGTTTGTTTGATTTCATTTAGAATGACTTTTATGATTTTGTCTGCAATTGATCCACTGTTTATTTATCCAAAGTTCTCTTATGGTATTCACAGTCTATACCAGTGCCACATATACACTGTATGTCTTCATGTCTGGCACGTTTTACACATAAGGACAAATTCTTATAAAGACTTTACTATGATAATAGCTGAGATCTGGGAACTCAGTGAATCCAATGCTGCAAGAAATACAAGGAATTACACATCATACAGGTTTTAAACAAACCAGCCAGACTTTATGGAAGAAAAAAACAAACAAAACAAAGGCAGACAATAAACTAGGGTTACTCGCTTTCCTGTGCAATGGAGGATTATTACCAACATTTTAGGTGCACTCACTCACAGTTTTACCTCTAAATAAAGAGGTTTAGATAATCTAGATAAACTTGTTTACAGCCTCTCTGATTGTCTGACCATTCGTGTTTTTGCACAGTCAGATTTCATTGTAGCAATGTTGACATGATCTCAGATGTCAGCAAATACTTAACTAATAGTCCATTTACAGTAGTAGTAGTAGTAGTGGTAATAGTACAACCAATAGAATAATAGCCAAAACTATAAAATTAAGACCCAAATTGCAATTAACAGGAATGATCCTTCATGAGGATAATTTAACCATCAATCTGTCATTGATGAAACAATAACATTAATCACTTATTCACATAACAGACTAAGCAAACACATGCCAAGCGAGGTCAGTCTCAATCAATCAGGACTATTTTGGCAATTTTGTGACAGATTTTTCACAGCAGACCTGCCTTCATAATTTTATGGGGAAAGGGGAAGTATCCATCTCTCATTCTCTGACCTGAACTCAATCAAATCCTCAAAGAATGAGAAAAAAAATCTGCTGGGAGTACGATGCTATCTATCTCCAGTCGAGATCACTCAGTAGATATGGTATGGCCTTCCTCAGGCTACAGGAGGCCATCTTGGGAGGTGGAAGAACTTAGATGGTGTGATGGTCCCGTTCACCGGCCAAATGCCGGCGCCTGGGCAGAGGTCGTAAAAGCAGAGACAGAAATAAAAACTAATGGTGTGTCATAGCCAGAAAGGAGGGGGTATACCATGCCTTGGCCCTACAACAAAACAGCCGTTTCTCATTACCAAAAGGGAGGGCAGGGGAATGGTAGAGTATGCGCCGTAAATTACACATTCATCGCTCTTCCTGACCATAAATTCTTACCCTGGCTCCATTGGATGGAGCTCTCCCTCACCTCCCACTCTTTCTTTTTTCACTCTCTTGTTCCCAACTCCCGTGTTTTCCAAGAGAAATGAATGGTAAATCTTTGGAGTATATGGGTGCCCTTGTTTTGCCAAGATCCATAACACTGAATGATTTAATTACTTTAGTTTGGACTTTAAGCCAGACCCCAGGGAGTGCATCAGGTCAATAGAGAACACCCAGTCAATGTCTGGTTGACTTAAACGCACAATCTCTGATCCAACTGTAAACAGAAGGGTACCACCACTATACCAAAACTCAAAATCAGAGCCTGATATCACTCTCAAATTGACTGACAGGTCTTTAAATACAAAGATTACCACTAGACTACAACTAAATCTAATTTATTAATTTTTAAGTTTTCTAATGCTGTTAATGGTTTATGAGACAAAATAAACTCAACTCAAAGGTTCAATTATACTAGCTTTTTCAGAGTTCATCAGAGGACGGAGCTGGCTTAGGTGTTTTTAAATAATAAACGTGGAAGGAGCAAGGTCTGTGAGTTATCTAAAGTAACAGGGACATGTTTCTGGAAAGACATGTTGCTGCTGAGATATTCAGATGTAATTGTTCAATGTTGTGAGGACCATGAATAATAATTTAATAATAATCTAAATATAATAAATAATAATTCCATTCTCCTCCATTGACCTATACTTGGACGCCACCGGATATGTCAAAATCTCGGTAAATACCCCCATAAGGTGTAAACTGTTATTTTTGGTTGACCTGACCCTTTAAACTCATTTTCTGGTTTCTATTCATTATTTCATTATTTCAGCGATGTCTTACTCAAAATGCCTCTGCAACAATGTTTCCTTTGTCATGTTTTTCAGTTCCATTATAATGCACAGCATCAATGACACAATTCTTGCAGAAATCTCCCTAAGACGTTCTGTCATCAGCCGGGTGAATAAGAGGTCTGGGGTACATGAGGCCACTGGAGTCTCCAACTGGGTCACCAGTGACTGCCAGCAGCATCTACTGGACTCTTCCCTCCCAGTATAGTGGTTTCCAGCTCTTTAAAGATTAGCCTTTGGAGATGTCCTGTCAGCAATCCCACTGATCCATGATAATTTCCATCTCTAAAGCTCCACAACCGTCCTCTCTCTATGGCTCAAGATCTGAGAGGTTGTATCTGGAAATCTACAAAGAGAAAATGTCATCTTCGATTCGAAAACATTCCAAAGAATTGTACATCAACACTGACAGCCTGGCATGTTTGATCAGCAACAGATATCTATAAAAGTAGGGCTGCTAAATCAAAATAACAAAACTATTTCATGTTTTGAAGAAGCCAACACTCTTTGTGAGAAAGACAAATCTACATCTGATGATAGTTAAAAGACAGAAGTCACTTGAAATGGAAATCATAACTGAGGCATCAGGGTGGTATAGTGAGTCCAATTTTGTCAAACTATGGTTCAATGTTCAATGTCAGCACCAGATGTTTAAATGTCCTTGAGAGATTCACTGAATTTCTTCAGTATCATCTGTAGGGTCTGTAGCTGACTCTATGCTTGGTGCTTACTGCAAAAAAAAAGCAAGGAACAGTAGGATTTCCCAGTGAGAAACAATGACGTATCAAGCAATTCTTTTTATAATAAGCAGGTGGAAAACCCGGGGGTATGCATGGGACAAGTAGCTTACTTAATGAGATTTAGTTGTTATTTACAAAGCTTAATTTAACACAAATGCGTCTTAGGCTGAGGAAAGGGTCAGATATTCTGATAGAGAGGAAAAGTTAAGAAGATGCTAGTAGAATGATGGATGTGATACTTGATATGTACTGCCCCCTTTTGAAATTAGTCAGTACTGCATGAGAAGAAACCTAAAATGTGGTTCTGTGTGCATGTATGTTTAGAGGGAGAGCAAAAGAGATAAACTCTCTGTGCTTTGAAATCTTTGTTGTTTTATTTACAATAATCACACCCTTTTTCGTGTTATTTTTTATGGTTTTATGGTGCACTTATGGTGCAATTATAATTGCAGTGAAATAAATAACCACAAGAGGGGGCAATGAACACATAAAACACTTATCCTACAAATTTGCCCTTAGTTACTAATATATGAGACAGGCATTATCATCTGAAAGTGATGTCTGGTTTGCTGTATTATTCATGAGATCAAAGTAAATGTCATGTACAATTTGGCAAACCAAATAAGTAATAAAAAACGTCTTTTCTTTTCCAGAGGCTTGTCAAGAGAGTTTGGAAAGTTTTTGGACAGGGACAGAGAGCCGCAAAGCCAAAAGAAAAGAAAAGAAAAGAGAAAAACAATAAAAGAGGGGATACTAATGAATTCAACTATAACAATAGTTGTTGTTACAGTCCACCACTGTATTGAAGAAGTGACCCATATTTTATGATTAAACTCTGGTTATGTTTTACAAAGAATTTATTTATCTATTTTTTTCTCTTTTCCAGTATATCAATCAAAAGTGGGCACAAACAAAAATCAATCACAAAAAGCTATATATTTTTATATTGGCTTCTGCTGGTGTCCTTATTGAACTTTCTGCTGAATTTTCTGCCCTGACCATCATTCTACACATGCCTTTAGAAGTTCTGTGGGGGTGTTTTATGGCAATATGAGCTTGTAAGAAAAAATGCTTTCAGCAGACGTTTGCAATTCATAAAGTTGGTGAAAATTATGAAGATGATGCAGAAATGTATGAAATCTATTCATTTAGATGTATCTATTCATTTCAGGATATTTCAGGATACAACATAGATAAACTGGCATCTTGACATCTCATACATCTCACCTGTCCAAATAAATCCCTTCAAATGACATGATATCAAATGAATAGTAGGTATCCAAGCTCTATGTACTCCAAATTTTATACAAGTTCTGTTTTTTAAACTTAACTCAGATAGGAATTAGATGACACTTTTACAAAGAGCTGGAGAGCTTACCTGCTTTTTTACATGCTAAATCTTCTTGACGTTTTGAATTACAGTCAATCATGGCCAATCCACTCCTCAAACCTTTTGCATTCCAAACATCTCATCTCCAAACAACTGTTCCAATAGAGCTACTCAGCTGCCAACAGTGGAGGGCTGTAGTTACACTGGGCTGCTCAAAGATGGAAAGCAATGCAACTGTAGGAGTATTACTTTGAGATTGTTTAAAAAAAAAAAAACATGCATGCTCAGCAAACTGCTGTTGTACCCTTTACCCTTAATTCACCTCAGTTTCATAAACCCATGCAGATTCAAACACATCCCCGGTAGAAATGTTTTCATTGACAACCTTCGATTCCATTGAAGCAAAAAAGTAATCAAGCGGTTTCTTGTTTCCCGTCAATAGCTTTGGCTCATTTGATCCGTCTTTCATCATCCTCACTGTTGGCCGACTGCTGTATTCTTTCCTAACAATCATTAGAAAATAACTGAACTATGAACCACACTCAGCTGTTGTCTTGTTTTCCATCCTTCCTATTGCAGCTCAAACCCCCCCCTTACCTTAACATCATATCCAGAAAGACGTTTTTGTCAGCAACAACAAATATCTTTATTTGTTTGACTCCTTCAATATTGCCTTAACTGCTGCCAAACTTTTGTTTTGAGCCTCCAAGCTTTCCTGTTTCAAAATCAGTATCACTGACTTAATCTCCAAATTTCTGAACAACATTACAAGTGAAGAAATACATACTCTAGCTCTCAAACTAAGCTGAAAGAGCAAGAAAAGATGTAAGCTAAGATAATAATCTGCTGACACAAAATGCATTCCTTTTCAGGAACAAAGAAGAAGCTTTCACTGCATACTGTACATTTCAGGCATTATATGTTTTATGGTTTTCGCCAGAGCAATTACCAAGACGGAAAAAGCTCAAAACCACAGTCAAACAATAGATGTGACTAATATTCTTGTGTTCCGAGGATGTCCAAGTCTGAATTGCTTCTTAAGATTTCATCACATTCCTACGTTCCCACATTAATAGACTGTTTTTGTTCCAAAACCACATCAAACCCTTAAAAGTGTAACAATGTATGGGGAGGGAGAAAATGGCAGCAGAACAAACTTCCACTGTGTCCTAACACATTTTGCACTGTAGAATGTGTGAAATGCAGTGTGGGTGTGAAATCCAAGTACAATGCATATACTGTATAATTGCCTATGTACAGAACATTTACAGCCCATTTGCATGAGGAGATTTTTTTAACACAAACTTTTCTTCTAGGTGTTGTGGTGGTTTTTGATTTTACATTCAATATGTGATCAGTTACTATAGCTGAGGTGTATACCTTACAAGAATATTAAACAGTACACCGAGTAGGATGCCATCCAAAGTTGCAGTTGCCATCAGTCATCCTCAGGAAAGGAGGGATTTTAATGGAGGTCGGATCAGAGCGGTGGACGCACCCAACCCTGAACTCTGGAAAAACAAGGCCTTGTTTTCCTGCTGAGAGCACTCATTACAAGACAGTATAAGAGCTTCCCACAAGCAAGCACAACTCCTTGACCTCAGATGGGAGTGAATGAAGAGGATGAGAGCTCAGGCCAAGCCACAGAGGCAGACTCCAAACCTCGCCAACAAGCACCAGCCCCGTGAGTGTCAGCTTGGGACACAGATGTATGTTGTTTTTTTCTTTCTCCATCCACAGCACATAGGCCTTCAGTACGCAGAGAGAAGCTACAGCTGCTCTGCTGTGCAGTCTTACTTTATGTTGTGGTACAGTACTTTAGCCAATGGAACACAACAAATTTAAACAAAAAATTTAACTAGAAGATGAAGAGACTGTGTAGTTTACTCATCACTGCTCTGGGAATTACAGTTGGAACCTTGCATGGCAGCCTCTGTCATCGGCGTGTGTGTGTGAATGTTGACATGTAGTGTAAAGTGCCTTGAGTGGTTGGAAGACTAGAAAGGGACTATATAAATGCCGGTACCATTGAAATTTTAACCTGATGATGGGGCTAGAGGAAAAGTCAAGTGATCACCAAAATCATTAGGATTCAGCCTTTGGAGAATGTCTGCGTGACAGAGGCCGGAAAGAGGCCTCAACCTGGTCTTGTTACAGGTCAGATTTAAATACATTTAGTACAATTAGTACACAGTAGAGTTCAGATTTAATTTCTGACTTAATTTCTCAGCCTTAAAACAAGAGAGTTCCCACCAGCAAGTCCTCAAATTAATAAAAAAAAAACTGTACTTCACAAATATTGAAATACCCAATATTTAAAATACAAAATTTATATAACTAAATAACCAATAACAATTTGCCACTAAATAGGAGGACTACTATTAGACTAGGGGGGCTCCAGCTGATTGCAAGGGGGTTTAGTTGAGCTCACTACAAGGAAACACTTTAGGTAGCAGAATTGTATAGGTGTAGCAGTCCTTTTAAAACTAAAACAATAGTCAATAACCAAAAATGAACAGAAAATATAAATGCCTTATATTAAAATACTATAGATAAAATTAGCAGAACAAAACCAGTCTAAAAGTACAAACAAACTGATGATATTCAACCAAAAACCAGAACATGACTTTCAGACATTACAGAGATAAAATGTTAATTATAATTTAATAATTTTTAATTAAATATTGTGTGAAGCTGTAAAAATTGTTCAGGTGAGTGACAGTGAGCAGCAGTGCGTTATCTATCAGTGAACATATAAATACATGTCAATATATTTCTTTAAAGTGGTGTGTGTGCAACAAATTTTTGCCATATCTTAGCTTATCAAATGGAAACATTCCAGTACTTAGTGTAAAACTGTAAACTGATATGCTCTGTAACTTAATTTCATTGTGACTCTGCCTCACCCGATTATCCAGCTTCTCCAGTAGCAAACATGCAGTTAAGTAGTCACTGAGGTATGCTGAATTACCAATGAGAGTATAATCTCTCAGACATTTGGGGTTAACCCACATCTGCTGAGGTTACATACTACAGACATGACTGTGGTGGACCAGTGCATTTTGTCAAGTGAACACCTAACGCTAAACTGAGTAATAATACAGGCCAGGGGAGACCAGGAAGAAACCATGGAAATGTATGGCCTGGGATTGACTTTCTGTCTTTTGACTATGTACCACTATGGAAAATATTTAAAAAGTAATTTCTCTGTCAAAACTCATAGCCTGTATCTTTTGTCTCTTAAACAACATACAGTAAACACTAAATATATTGTGTTTCTGATGAATTAACATGAACTGATGTTTAAACAGTCTTTGTGCTTTTTGGCTAGCTACTGTCTATAGGTTGTCTCTGTTGCCTATTAAATAAATAGCACTTGCCCCTTATAGTCACAAAATGTCTTTCCACTTTGATATATAATCATGCATTGTGTGGTCAAGAGGCTAACTCTCTATCTGATTCTTGAGTTATTTAATAAATCAAATCTCAGTAAGAATTTTTAATTGTGGGATTGAAAGTAACAACACAGAGAACAACACTTAATGACCATAATTATTTGATTCCCACATAAATTAAACTTATCTCTACAATGTTTTATTGCACTCACTTGTGGAATGACACACAAAACAGAAACATAATGATGTGTCTTACCCCCCTCACTGGCTATTTGTGTCACTGCTGATAACTGGGCTGCAGACTCACACACTTCTAGTTACACTCTTTGTGGTTGGATTGATAAAAAGGTAATATGAAACTCCAGCTGATGGAGCTCTCAATGAACCCCTAATTTATGGGAGTTAGAATGACAAGTGAGGTTCTTCTTGCAGTAATCTTCAGTTATTAAATTTATTCTTAGAAATGCTTACTCAGACCTTTATAGCCCTCACCTATCTGCAGAATCAGAGTATCTAACTAATATTAACTTCACTCAAGATTGAAAAGTCACAAGAAATGCCTGAACTCTGGTAGAGACCAGGAAAGGAGCTGTTAAATCTTAATCCCACATATATTCTTAGAGTGAAATTACATATTGATGATTTGGACATTGGTGTGTTTTTAGTACTGATTTAACAGTCAAATTATGACTGACATTTAAAATATTGAATGTTGACTGCAATTTGTCAACATGCCCTAGACTTTAATCTTCAATGAGGAATCCAATTTCAACAGTTCTAAAGATACACCACAGTTTGCGGTTCAGCACACTCTGTGCCCAAACTTCAATCTAGTTGGCTTGAAAAGCCAACGTGACGCAGCGCAAGCCATTGGAAATAATGAGTTTCAGAGCACAGTGGTGTGTTGTCACGTTGTGTCTGAAAGGGCTTTAACACTGTATAACTGACTCATGCCATGGTGGTGCTTGTGTTGACATCGAACAGAACTTGACCTCAAGTTGCTGCAACACACACCGCTTCAAACTTGATCGAGTTTCTCTGACTATGTCTGCCTTGATGTTTGGCAAATGAAAAACAGGATTATGGTCATTCATTCATTATTTCATTCATTGCAATTCAGGGTCATGCAAGGAAACACGCTAAATAGTTTGCTAATTAACATAGATTAATAATTACAGTCCCATTTTTGCTGGTGGAAAATCAAAAGTGACATCATTTTAAAGACAAAGGTTACAGTGATGAACTCTGGAATAAGTTGAAGATTAAGTTGAGTTTCAGGAGCAGAACCACACCTCAATTGTGCCACTTCCGACATTCCTATAAATACCCTTCTAACCCTCTCCTCCTCTTTCGCTCTTGTATATTTGCGCCATAACCGAGATCACGCAACATTGCAACGAGCACACTCAGAAAAGTGAGCTAACTTTACTACTTCACCCTACGAGCAACTTCATCCACTCACCTCATCTTTAATATGGACTCTGTGTCTCTTTCCCCTTTTATTAATTATTCGGACGAAATCAGGACGACCATGTTCAAAGTTTCCATCAACCCTTGCCAACAACAAAAACTTCTCTGCTGCCTCTCTGTCTGAGACCCTGCTTTCCGTAATCCAAAAGCTGTCCAGGAAGCGAGTGAGTCCAGCAAGCCTCTACACAGTCTCTTCCTTGCCTGCCTCCCTCAGCAGAAAAGAGAGGAAGAGGCAATTTAAAGACAGTCCATCACCGCTGCTGCAGTTCTCCGACCTTCCTCTGAGGCCAACTCCAGCCCCCACCATCGTCTTGACCACTCTGGCCTCACAACACCTAGCTGGTCGCAGCGTCACCATGCACAAGGTCCCCTGTCGAGGCAATGGTTTCTACCAATATCACATCCACTTTACCTGTGGATGTGCCGAACTCCATGTTTGGTTCAACCTCCTCGCCAAATGGAATGGGATCACCTTCTCTTAAAACGTACAACTGACTCACCCACGCAACATCCATCTGTGCACCGACCCTGCTCCTTCTGTCAGTTTTGGGGAATGGAAGATGGTTCGCAGTAGAATGGCCCCCAGAGGTCACAAGCAAATGCCAGGTCGCTTCCTCCACTCTCTTCTACCCCATAATAGGGGTAGAAGAGAGCGGAGGCCACAGATAGGGGCCACAGATAGTGCTGTCCAGTGCTGTTCTAGTCCATTCTAATATACTCTGACAACCTTGCAGACATAATCAACAAAGGTCGCTCCAACGCCCCGTCCATCATACCGTTCATGCACAGCCTAACATGGCACTCTGTACAAACCTATATGTTACTGGTCATTCCAATGCCATCATTGACTCTCTTTCCTATTTCTCATTTCAGAAGTTCAGAAGCTTGGCCCCTCTGGCAGCTGGCAGATACCCACTCAATACTAGTTCCTCTATATACAGCGCTGACATTCAACCTGTAAATCCTGCTCTAATACCCCCAATTGTCGAATCCCAGAACTTCGATCATCAAGAGCATATCATCCTCAAACGTCTCGTCTTACTTGTCAGGTTGGAAGAGTTTCCGCTACCTTCATGACCAGTACAACATAACCTCTTGCGTTTGACCATGTAACCATAACCCATTTGTTACCTATGCCCATTTTGTGATGGCCATCAAAACACATACCATCAATGTTTACCTTAGCGGCATTAGTTTCTCTAAGCTCCTAACTGGCAGCCCGGGTCTGGCCTTGAACTTTAGAAGCCATGTTCTCGCTTGCTTTTTCAGTTTCCTCAGATGCTCTGAATTCACCACCTTTACCCTTCACTTCTACCCACGCCATCATGCTTACATTTCTGACAAGTCTTATTGACTCATCAGCTTACACCGTTTTCTACTTCAAAGTCCAATCACAGCTGAATCTTTTTGAGACCCTTGCAAACTACTTGCAATTCCGGAAATCCCAGCATACCCATGACAAATCCTCTATTCATCTCTGAGTCCGAACAAGTGGCTACTCAATTCAGGTTCCACCAGCACTTCTGCCACGTACTCTCCTCGTCTGGCATTTTTTCAGTCCATTACCCTGGTCACTCCTTCAGAATCGGAGCTGCCACCTCGGCTCCCGCAATGGGATCTCCAAGCACTTAATACAAATCATGGGCCGTTAGTCCTCCCAAGTGTATCACTGCTACATCTCAAAGATCTCAGATCCGTTGTGCCTGGGTGCTACGGTAGATTCCCCACCAAAGCTTCCCCGAAACACAGCCATAGACCGAAATAGTAGTAATAGTAGTAGAAGAGTTCAAGTTTCCCTCATAATCTTTCGTTCCTGTTAATAAATCATAAACGTATCTTGTTGTGGTCCTTGCTAGTGAATGTCCGAGTATAAACTGACAAGAGAAGAGATGTTGGTAACACTTTATAATAACCATCATTAATAAATGGTAAATTGATGGTTGATTAAACTATATTTAGAGTTAATTCACTGTTAACAAACAATGAAATGATAATTAATAAATAAATGCTTACTAATTATTAGTAATCCTAATGTAATCAGAAACACAGGTGTTTCCACTCAATGTAGCTAAGGCCTCTGCTCAGTTTACTATTGGGAGAAGCTATGTTGGGGTCACAAAACTTAATGAGCTAATAAGAATTACAAAGGTGTACAGTAAGTTGTTCTGTCCTAACAGGTGAAATAAAACTCACAGGGCAGGAGAAAGAGTTGCAAAGACTTATGCAAAGTTGCATAACAAAACGTGACAGTTTTACCTTTCTGACCATTATTTTCAGTTAATCTCTCAGTTTTAACAAGGCTTTACTGCTACTGCCTTGTTACTGTCCCTTGCCAATACACCTCTACACATGTGTATAATTCCAGCTCCTTAAAGACTGGCCACCTGGGGAAGTAGATTTCCTCACAGCATAGACTGCATATTGTGACCCCAGCTGCAGCTTGACATTTTCAGTTTGAAAGAGATAAACCTCATCTGCTCCTGCCAAACTGCAGGAATTGGACATTATCAATTTGCAGTGTATCTGGTAAATCTGTGCAAATACACATGGATTCAGTTTAAATTAATTCAATCGCACAATCAAGAAAATGTATGACAGCAGACTGTTTTCTCATATCACATCAGGCATCAGTTCAATTAGGTTCCACACAGTTTAATACATATACTGAAAGAAATTTAATTCATTTTTGTTTTCAGAATGCTGCTTGTGTGTTTATGAAACAAGTGTTGTATTCGGCTTCTGCCAAATATAAAAATCACTTTAATTTAATCTGCTCATAAAAGCATTTAAAATTAAACACCAATCTGATGTAGGACAGGACTCAATGGCCATAAATAGAGAGATGCATACAATAATTAATATATTTTCATACTGCAGATTTTAAAACATCTTAGAGAGAGCTAAGATTGTTAAACTGACTGCACTCTACAGATAAAAAAAATATTTTATCACCTTTACCTTGGATGCTGATGATTTACATCCCTCTGAAACTGTGAAGTAATTCTGATTTTAGGCTGAAAAGTGATCCTGGGTCAAAATGGGGCAGAGCAGACATCTGGAAATGATATGGATGGGGTCTGTGCTAATCATCCCTCACTGCTGTTTTTATGGAGCCAACTTTCTATAAACCTTTGGGATCGGAGCCTGTATTAACATGATTCTATCAGCCTCGGTTTTCTGATACTTCTTGGTACTTCGGTTTGGGGCTACCTTATAAGTAGCTATTCATGAGCACTGATTCATGCTGTACTGAACGGTCTATAACTGTAATCTGTCATTTTTAAAGGCCTGGTGATACACGGTGTAGTAATGATGAGAGAAATGTTTGTTTATGATCTAATATTCAAAGTGAAATGTATTTATTTACTACTATAGTCAATACATTCAGCATTGGAGGCATCATCTTCTAAAATATATTAAGTAGGTATAGGTTTTGTTTATTCTGTTTATCAAAAGCTACACCACGCAACACTACATACTGGACCACAAATGACCACAAGACCTACATGTTTGACTTGACCTTAAACCCATAAATTCTGTAACATGGTGTCTGTATGAACCATAGTCTGTATATAAACATTTTCTTTATATTTTTATATTCTTTATTTTTTCTTTATATACAGTCTATGGTATGAACCATGACAATCTGTAATCACTTCATACAAGAGAACATAAGTGATGCAAAGGACCATATGTTGCGCTAAATAGCAGCAACTTGCTACTGTTTATGATTCAGTGTGTATTTTACAAAAATTTTCAGAATTTTTACGTGTTCGGCAAGCAAAACTAAGCTTGTAGTGTCTCGATTAGGAAGCTAAGTGTCCTTCAGCAGTCAAGTTTCACTTTGCGATTGAGGCTGATAAGGCAAGTTCAATTTTACATAGAGTATAAACTTTGACATGTGCAGCTTTGATTAAAATACACTGAGCTGTGTTTAGTTTAGTGTGTGAACTACACTTGGGTCTGTTTTTGGTGAAATTGTAAATGACATTACTGACAGACAGCCTAACATGTTATATCAACTATAGATGGCTGATGAAGTTGGGCTGGGTCTGCTTGTATTAGTATTGTCATGTTCAGAGCCTAAATACAAGTCACACTGTTTATTTTTGTTGCATAGAGAGTTGACATTTTAGTGAAATGTTAGGCCTTAGCAGCAAAATTGTGAGCCTTTTATCTTTTGTGTGAAGTGACCAACCTATTGTAAGAGTGTGAGAAGCCAGCTATGCAGCTGTTTGCACACTTCAAGCCAAATGAAAGGCCATACTTTCTCAGACATGTCCTGTTTTCCAACTTCTGTTGGGTAAACTTGATTCTGGGTGACAGTGATAACAAAGACATTGGACAAATTCAAGGAGAAAGAGTGTGAGAGACCATATTGTTGCTGAAACTCAGAAAGACCATGAGACAGGAGGCAGCTTGTCAAATCAATAAGCACGCTTCCCCTCTCACTAATAGCTGTTAAAGTTGAACCTGTATGTAGAGTGCATGTACCACATGATACAGTTAACATCTCCACAGCTCTTCTTTCGACCCTTCCTGCTAGCTGTCCACCTCCTCCTTCCAATAAATCCAAAAGGGGCCGTGTGTGGAGCTGACCCCCCAGTGAAAGTGACATGGAGCAACTCCAGATGTGAGCATCCTCCCTCTCTTTCTCTCTCCTCTCTCTTCCCCCCCATGCAGCTATGAGTTTTCCATTTCCTTTTTTGGTGAAAAATCTCAAACGGAGGCAGGGAGGAGGACATTTCACCAATGCCGACAGGAGAGTGTATCTGGCGGTCTGTGTACGTGTGCTTCATCATAGGCGATGAAACAGTCAACTCAGCATAAACAACAGTATATATATACACACATTCAGGCACACACACGTATACACAAATGTGCACTCACTCTTCCTTTTACTCTGTCTCACACACACACACACACAAAATATATTAAACCTACGGACACACACAAACAAATTTTACTCTATTTTATTACACACGCATGGTTTCTCTCGCTAACACTTTCTCACACTCACACACTTTCATGCCCTTCCCCCTCTGCACTCAATCTCTCACACACGCACACACACCCACACAAACACACTGATCTTTCCTAGAAAGACTTTTTAAACACACCAGAAGGGTTTTGTCTGGCTTAGACAGTAAACAGAAGTCCACAGAAAGCTATGACCTCATAAACCAGTAATGCATATTTTACTATAACTACAAATACACACAGAATATAAAAACTGGCCAGCAAAGATCAGTCAGTGTAAATTTATTTAATAAGACTTCACAAACAAAACTAAACATGTAGCATTAGCCATATCAATTATCTTTTTTACAGTAAGTTCATACTGTTATCGCCTCAATGGCGTATTTTCCATCTGAAAAGGTTAATTTGCCAACTCTGACTCACCAGCATCAAAGCTGAAATAATGAAATATAGGTAATTTTTCACATACATGTTACAAAGTGACAATGAAAAAACTAAACACTAACAGCATTAACAGAAACAAAGCACTTATTGAGGCAAATCATGGCAGATGAACACATGCACACTCCTGCAATAAACCACAGTATTGCATTTCATTTCAGCTTCTTTTGGGTTATGAGCATAAGCGATGCAACCACAGGGGCAGAGGGGGTGAGCACCCCACAACCTCAGTAGGGGACCCTACTGATCAACCATATTTGAATTTTCTCAAATAGTTAGAGGGCCTTTATTTACCTCAGCAGCAAAAGGTAATATAACTTTATTTGAAGCAGGCTTGTATTAGAGGCAGCTGTTTGTTTCTAATTCCCTCTGTTTGATAGGTGTAATTGGTCATATTGTGGCAAACAATGAGGAATGAGAGACAGAAAGCAGCTCTAAGCAAGTCAACCTTTTAACGACATTCAACACAAAGAGAAAAGAACTCTAAATCACAGAAGTAAAATACAGCTGTGGTCAAGAAATGTAACAGCCACCTCACTAATGGGTAAAACTATAAACCAGCACAAAAATGAAAATTACCAAACCAACATGTTCTTAACATACACATTACAATCACTAACAAAAAGTAACATTTGCATTTTGGAACATAACAGCAAACTTAAACTATTAAGTACAGCACTAGGCATGATGGGAAATTTGGGCTGTCACTACAATATTTTAGTAGAAGCCTTGTTTTGAACCACCCCCATTTGCCATTTGTGTTTTGTTAATCTAGCTAGGCGTAAAATGTAGAGAAAGCACAAATTGGGTGCATTAAAACACAAGAAGCGAGAGAGTAAGAAAGGTTTGTTTGCATCCTGTGCTCCTCTTACATCTTACTTCTCGTCTTGCTCATCCTTTCAACACAACCCAACCGCAATAACGTTCGTTAACCTGCATTATTTTGTTCTACAGAGGACGGTGGAATACACAGATGGACTACAACAGACTACAGCAGGCTGAGCAGCGACAACAATTGGTGAGTTAAACATCCATAATTAGTCTTTATTAACTTTTGGTTATGAAGAAATCACTCAGAATGTTAGATTATTCTGTTGTTTAACTCCATGTTTACCGCATCTCAGCACCTGTCTGTGTCACTGCCTGTGGTGTTGTAGACTGTCTACTTTGTATTTGAAGAGGCCTTGTAGTGTTGTAAATGCTGACATTTTAGACTCTATTGTAACTTTTCCTGGATACATTTTACATCCAGAACAGCTGCCTGGCAGACTGCTGTCTATCGGCGGTGGTACTGAACCATTCGTCAATCAATGCACGTAGAATGCTGCGTGTTGTCCTCGGTGCTGAAACATTTGAAAGCGACTGGAAACGTGTTTTCTTTTTTGTTCTTCAGTATAAGCTTGTCTGACAAAGTGGCTTCACTGTATGTTTTCTTAGACTTAGGCTTGCTTAGCTCAATAAGTGTCAGTTTGTGTTTATGGATAGGATATATCAGCTATTTTACAGTTGTGAATTTTAAAATGACTTTATCAGAAGGACCCCTTGAGAATGCTCCGCCTCCTCTGTGCTGAGAGTCTAGCTCCGCCCCTTATAAATGCTGGCTCTTGGAGCAACAGCGATAAAAAGATTCATTACAACAAATGGAAAAGACAGAAATAAGAAGAAACTTTATGTAAAAATAAGTGTCATTGCAAAGTTCAACAAAAGCAGATACATGACAAAAAAAGTGGTCTGTGTGCCATTTTTGTAAATTGTGTTTTTATGTGCACATAACATGGTAGCAAGAGAATATTTTATCCAAAGTGCAAATGACTTTATTGATCATAACTACCATAAACTGACTACCTCACTGAAAGCATAATCAGCAAAGTTAAAATGTTCTTCTTGTTTTTACTTTCTGACATATTTTAATTAAAATGCTTAAAACTGCAGTTATAAGAGCATTATAACAGTACCTCCACCATAATTGGAATACAGACTGTAAGGTTTACATACTATTACTGTATCAGTGTTCTGTGTGTTCTATTCAGAGCTGGATCTCTATTAGAAGTGTCAACTTTTTTGTATACAATATGATTGCAAAGTGACTAGCAAGTGATTAGCATTTTTGCGTTTCTTTGGTTCAATAGTACATAACATATAACTCATGTTTCTTAAGGCACTCCATAAACTTTGTTTCATAAAATCATTAACTTTCTGGATAAAGAGGAAATCTTTGTGGTGGTTCATTCAAACAATGCAGCATCAAAACAGGATTTTGCTTGCTAGCTCCTGGATGAAAATCTGACCCAGACAGGGACCACGAGGAACTGATCTCTTTATATAAAAACAACCTGAGAGGCAGCATTTGTTAGCCTGTGTTACCTTCCTCGGTAATAACTTGGGGTTCTTGAAATGCTGTGATGAAGGGGGAAAGGTAAGTCAAGGGAAGGGTGAGGATATGGTAAATTACTCTATAGGTTGCTGTTGCAGTCGCGGCACAAGATCCTGTCACCATCAGGGAAAAAGCCGGCGCCCACCAGTGAAACAGAGCACTGGGAGCAGGTGAAGCATGGCTGATGCCACTGGCGATCCTCAAATGAGATGTACTTTCCTCCTCCAAAACCTAGGACAAGAAGAGCAACAAACAGATATTAAACTGTATGTCGAGCTCTAGAGGGCTGACTTCAGCGCGGCTGAAGTTGCAAATCATGCATGCTTCAAAACATAGCAATGGGGAAAAACAGCTTTTCCAATACATATTAAGTTTAAAAATGTAAAGCCCCTGAAAACTTGGCTTCACACATTTTCTTTATACACTGATATTGATGACTAAATAAGCAGAAATCCAAGTTAAAAAACATCTTTATGTATTATTTATTTAGAGTTTATTACTCCAAAACTCAGTTAATCTGCTTCATCAGAGCTGCGTGAGTGTGGTTTGATCAGATTTGATTGACAGTGACCAAACAACCCACCAACTGTCATCAAATTCGGATTCAAATCCTGCTAAATCCTGATTGGTGCACAGAAGAATATGACATCATCTTTTCCCAAATGAGCCCTACCCACTTCCAACCAGTAAGAAGAGCACAGGGAAAAACTGAAATACAGAAATCTGTAAAAACTGTTTAACTTTGGCTGAAAAGTATGTGTTCATGTAGGACCCCATCAGTCATAGTAAGAAGCTGGTTGAGAAAATAAGTTTTCAGGGCCTTTAAGACATTTCTCTTAAATGTTTTGCATCCTGGAATGGAAATGATGTGTATGATCCTTTAATTGGCTGTGTGCTGTAAAGCAATCTTTTGTGATTTACTTAAATCTAGAAGAATTTGAGAGAATTCAACCAGGTGGCACCTGCCAATCTTAGAGTCAATTTTGTTTACAGTATTTATAGTATTTTTTAGCATTTAACCCTAACATAATATCAAAAGTAGCACCTGGGGTAGCACAAATCAATATTATCATGTAGAACATAGTGATGTAATCTTGCCTGTGATTGGTTTGCTGCAGGCCTCGCATTTCTTGGCGTAAAGGCTGCCAAAGCATTTGAGGCAGTAAGGGTTTTCGTCTCGGGAGGTGAAATGTTGACCCGCCAGCTGTGTCTTACAGCTGGTGCACACAAAACACTCCTTATGCCACGGCTCGTCCCGATAGGTCACACCACCTTTAGCCAGGGTCTGAAAATGAGATAGGTCAAAGTTCACGTCATCCTTTTAATTCTCTTCTAAAATCTATTCCTATGCACGTTCCTGCAGACCCAGGATTAATCCCACTTATGTCTTCGATGCGTTTGCAGGGCTTCTTGGACTACGTACCATGCAAGGGTCAGTGGGAATTCAACTAACAACCGGTAGTTATTTGATGACTTTACTGACCTTTTTACAGCGTGTGCAGCGTGGAGCGAACTTGTCCTCATAGCAGGACACACAGTAGTGTTCATCCTTGTCAGGGATGAAGGACTTCGAGCCAATCGGCTGTTCGCAGCTGTGACAGAGGAAGCAGCCCTCGTGCCATGTAGAGCCCGCATATTCCAACTTCCTCGTACCTAGCAGAGAGAAAGAGAGATGACAGGAGGCAGAGATAGAAATAGAGAAAGAAGGATGGAAAGAATGACAGAGAGTAGAGGGAGACTTAATGTTTTTGTGTAGAATGAATCTTTTGCCATCCTTCAAAGGATTGTATTATAGTATTTTCTGGAGGTAATTTTACTGAACTATGAAATAATATGCTTGAATTGCATGAAGGCATATAAAGCTCATTTAGTTTCACTAAGATTTATTTTATTTTAAATCATAATACCACAGGCCCCACACTTTTTTCCTACTGCTGGAAACTGGCGGCAGGCCTTACAGAAAGGGATAATGCCATTTTCCCCTCCGTGTCCCCAACCAATTCATCTTCTATTCCTTAGCTGTTGAGTTTTTTATTAGACTGGTTGGTTTATTCTATGGTGACGCAGTGGTTTATGTGGGGCCGACATTTTGTACTACTGCTGTCTGCTCATTGCTAACGTTTCACTGCTTTAGGCTGTGTGCTGTGGTGTTCTCTAGTCAAAAAACTGCAATCATCTACAAACATTCCAAGTTATAAGCTTAGAGGAATTACAGTGGCTCAACGAGGACAATATTAGCAGTTAGGTATGAGTATTTGACAAATAGAATAAAAGTGTACAAGCTGAAATGCTAAATACAGAACGTAGAATTTTTAGAGGCAATTTTTTTACAAGCATTTCAACAGAGCTTAATAATTGATGTAATATACAATATACAGTAGGATGCCAACAAAACACAATCTCTGCACAGAAAACAGCCTTTGCACATCATAGAAGTTTTATTACGCTCACATTTAGTATTTTCAAGTATTTTATCAAATTCATCTACTCAATTTAAGTACCTCACACTGAAATACCTCTACTACACCTGGAAACAAATCCTACAGTATGCATATCATATATATAACATCATGTGTGACCATCTCTGGCAATGGGAGCTCTCTGGCAATGGGATCATTGTAGCACTTTTATCAGAGCAAACTTAACCAAATCACCTTATGAGAAATTAATTTACATGGCATTGGTATTAAGTTTCTTCTCTCCTTTTGTCACAGACAGAAACCACTTCAGCCTAGCATCCAGCTGTTAAACAAAGTTAAGTGTGTTTGTCTGTTTTTGAGGGTGTACATATTTTAGTATGATGGCAAAGGGATATGGCTGTTAGTTATTTTGTTGGAGGAGAGCACTAACACTATTCAGAATTGCAAACAAAGTGCATCTGAGTTTTTGATGATACAGTGATGCTCAAGAGTTTGCAGTATTGTATACTACTAAATCCCAGGAGCCTTCCTAGTTAAGATTTTCTCTGATCACTCTCTATAACAATTTGTACTTCTCAAGGTGACTCAGATGAGCATAACTTTAAACTTAAAACATTAAACTCTGTAATACAAATGTGTGATCTTCATAAGAAAACATGAGATTGCCTACAGTAGAAATGAAGGGGAATGTCATACTCTTCCTGGAATCATTTGCTGCTTTATGAGGACTGTGTAAGCTGCTACAGGGGCAATGGAAGAACTGACTTGCTTATCTCTTCATATCATCAGTCTGCTGGCAGCCCACCAGCCCTGGGGATCTGGCTTACAGACAAAAAGTCAAGCAGACTGGCAATTACTCTGTCACATTCAGCACTGGCTGGTGCTCAATCGTGGACCCCCTCGCCTTCGTCTCTTTCTCGTCTACCTCTTTTTTCTAAAACCTCTTTCCTTTCTATATCAGCTTGATCTGTTACTTTATACTATTCATTTGTCCCTGCTTCCTGGAGTTTGCCATGTCATCATTTTCCAAAGTCATTTGCCTATCTTGAAATTTGAATTTGTGTACTACATGGAAAGTAAAATGTGGTACAATGAGACTAATGCTTAGTGGGTGAGTGAAGTACCATAATATATGGCACTGTCAAATGCATAATGTGCAAGCTATTTCACAAGTCACTCCCTCTTTTATTTTATTTAATTTCCTGGATTTTGAGCTAAGCTAGCTCTTGGTTCAGAAAGGTGACAGTCTAGCCAGAATCCTACTTCTCTAACCTCTACTGTGAGAAGATTCTATAAGCACAAAAAAAAACTTAAAATAGTTGTAAAAAGAGTCATTCAGAGAGCACAAATGAAATAAGTCTTAAATTTCAACACCCAAATCCCGCAATGAACAAATGCCTTGCACCTTTACCTGGCATGACGACCTTGTCGCAGGCTACACACTTGGAGGAGAACTCATTACAGTAGCAGTCATTGCAGAGCAACGCGTCATCCTGACTGGTGAAAGGCTCATCTGCCAACGAGCGATCACAGCGGAAACAGCGGAAGCAGTGCTCATGATAATGCCGGTCCTCGTAAAAGAGCTCCTGGAAGCAGAACAAGAAGAGACAACAAGGAATGGGAGGTCATTTCATAAATACATCACAGAAATTATATCACCTTAATCATTATGAGTCTCTTCCAAATTTATTTTCATGTTTTACAGGTTCAGAATTGCAATAACCTAAAGGAGGCAAATAAGGAAAAGACCACAAGACTAAACACCAACAAAGGCTTCTGGTTACAACAGGAGCAGAAAGGAGAGCTGGATTGGTCTGGGTCAACCTGACCCATGTAATGTTAGCATAGGCAGTAACGAGTATGTGGTTACTCTGCATACGTGTATATATTGTACTTGTGGCCATGCTTCTATTTAAAAAAGGTCTCACAAGGATGTTGAATTGAGTGTCTAAAGAGCACTGAGACAAGAAAATGCTGGCTTTATTGTCCACTGCCCATGAGGGTGTTGATAACGCATTGGCCTTCTTAGCTAAAAAACTACTAAGCACTGTAGCGTGCCCCAATCTGTAAACTAACACTAAGTAGCATATGTCAGTCTCAAACGATCCACTTCATGTTAGTGTTTTCCATTAAGGGAAGATTAAATTTTAACTTGACTGTGGGCAAGAGGGAGACATTCCCTCATGCTGCATTTTTACAATCTTAGACAAAATTAGCCTCTTGGCTTATGTGGACTTAGTGGAAATTGCCTGTATAATTGCATGTTAAATTAGCCTTTACTATGTCTTGCCACACAAAATATATAGAACATGCCTCATTAAGCATGAATTATGCATCATTAACATGACATAACTTCTGTTTTAACTATCCAAGGCCATGTCAAAACATGGTAAAAATAGCTTAAAGCTAATTAGGCTAGATGTTTGATGTGCTTGATCGTACATTAACATTTTATCCTTGGTGTTTTTTTAATGGTGTTTTTATGGTTTTTAATCATCCTTTATTCCCTATGGCTGCCTGTTTATTCATACATTACTGTGTATTTTATTGTTGTGTTTTATGTGTAAAGGACTTTGTAACAGTGGTTTTGATAAGTGCTATACAAATAAACTTTATTATTATATTATTAATATCTTTGTTTAAACTGTTAATATGTGGCTCACAGTGTGGAAAGACATGGTGATATGTGGGATTCATTCCAGTGCATGTATTACAGAAAAAAAAATGTTACCAGAAATATGTGGGTACATGTTTTTCCTTTTAATCAAATAAAAAAAAGATGTTTCAATTGAAATTCTGCATGTACTCTACGTGTTAATGTTGTGCAGCAGATAGATGATTGCATGTCTGATCATGTCAAAATGGATGCCTTACCCTTGCATCATGGCCGATCAGCTCCTTGCACTCATCACATGTGTTTGAGAACAGGCTGTCGTAACAGGGGATGCAGTAGGGACTGTCATCTGACTGGATGTACTTGCGCCCATACAAAGACTCCTTGCAGTTGTCACAGTCAAAACGGTCAGCCATTGTAATTTTCTGTAAGCCTGAAACACAGAAAGGAGACACTTTGGTCAGCAACATTTTAAAAAAACAACAAATACCAACAGATCCAAAAGAGATGAGGACAAGAACAGAGGGCTGAGACAAAAGGGGAGGAGAAGAAAAGGAGGGAGAGTGCTGAGGAATGATCCTGTCACCTTTTCCGGTACAGCAGTTGGACATCAGTATAGACATTCGCTGCCAATATTTATGCTGTTAATACTTCGGTTTGTACCAGCGATGAAGCTGAGCTCAAACAAAACATGCAGTGCAAGTGGGAGCAAGTGGAAAAAGAAAGAGAGACAGAGAAAAAGAGAGAGAGAGCAACAAGAGAGGCAATACAAAATGCATATTAGCTTTTATTGCTGTGTGATGAAAGTGTTGTGGATGCAGAAGGAGGGGACAAGAGAGGGAGCTGTCACTTTGCTTTCTTTCAGTAACTACCAAATGCTGTCAACTGCTCAAAATCTGCAACCTAAAGATTAAAGCACCAATGCAAACTGAGCGACCTCTCTCATGCCTAAGTGGGAATAAAGTAGTGTACCCTTGCATGTGAAGCTCATACATTATATAATAAATATTCATGAGACAAGAATCTATTTGTGAGTAGAGTGTGGACCACCAACAGATACAGAAACCCCATGAAGAGATGGGTTTGTGAGAGTTTGTACACATGCATATACAGATACAGGAGGTACACTAAGTAAATGGTTTTTACTGTGAAATAGGCCCCTTGATAATGACTGCGCACACAACAAAGTGACAGAATAATATTGTGAGAGCATTATGGCAACAATATCAAGTTGCCAAAACATTACAGCGTGGCTGGAGGAAAGCCTAGTGATAAGTGATACAGCCCTCTGGCAGAGTGCACTGCTGGCTATTCATTCCCACCACACAGTAATAATAATCACCTCTGATATGATAATCAATCAAACTTCAAACTGGCCCTGTGCTGCCTGTCTTACACCTACACACACATGCACAAAATCCCCCTATGCAAGTGCACAAACAGCATATATACAAAGCACATATGAGGCATGCAAACACACACATATACTCACACTAAAACACAGGGTGACACAGAAAAAGGAACAAAGACTAAAAGCTAAATCACACAAGATCCATCAAAGAAAACATTAGTCCCAGACTCTCATATTTCATCCGTCTCAGCTCTTTGCCAGACGAAAGCTCTTAATGAGTTGGGGTGAGAAAGTCAAGATCCAACAGACCTCACCTACTCATATTTAACCCAGTGACAGGCTTTTTGCTAACACAACACCACTTCCCCAAACTGGAGAGACACTCTCAGCCCCCTTCGATGACCTTAAGACATAAATTAGAAAGTGTAAATGCTCGACAGCCCTAAAGCCATGTGTATACGTTGGATCACATCACTAGACTGCCAAATCTCTCTATCTCATGACTGAATGGATACATCTTTATTATCTGATGTCTCATATTATAGTATACATCTGGAGGTTATGGCAAAATATCAGAATAAGCAGCTGTGGTTGGCCTGTGTAATGTACAGCAAGGTGCTGAACTTGTGAGTCTGAGTTTTAACATCAATTTCTGTATATTTGACACACAATCCATCAGAATTCCAGTGACATTGCCCACATAACCACAACGTCAAGATTAGATCAGAAGAGTATAGAGCTGAAAATGAGCACTGTGACCTTAATGTTATCTGCAGTGCCAGGTAGGTATGTGCTGCCTTTGCTTGCCAGGTAAAAGAACGAGACGAGGCATGATTCACAAAGCTGGGAAGCCGGTGCTATGACGTCTGATGTCAGCTTTCATTTCCAAAGCAAATCAGGCAGGTGTTTATTGCCCTCCCCATTCATATGTATCATCCACATATTCACATACTAAAAGGCTGCAGAAAGTAGGTCAGAAAACTTAGGTAGACTGGTTAAGTAGAAACAAATACATAAATACATTTCTGTACCTGAGATGGATCACTCAGGGTGTTGCTGGTAGCATTGTTTCTCCACTGGTCCCATGCCATCTTGGCTAGTCTGTTTTTAGTGTTTTTATGGTCTAAAGAGAGATGTGTTTTTGAGCAAGAATTACTAGTTTGCCAGCAATCAGGTTAAGATTGAGTAACGGAGAACTCACTAAAGCACAGATGAGAACATTACACTCAATTGTAAAGATTCCAAAGCCTGATACATACATATGTATGACTTTAGAAATCAGCATAAGGGTTGTTTTGACCTCCACGTCTTGCAGTGATTCCATTTCAGAGAGATTCACTTTGAGTATCAGTGTTTGAGTTGCCAATGCAGAGCCTGAAATGAACTCCTGATGGCACAGGCTCTCACAGAGAGGGGCATGACGTCAGTGAACTGACCCCTGGAGTGATGGACTAAGACGTGACTGCATGCAAACATTGCTGACCCAAAACCCACTATCCCAAACTGAAGGGGAGAGAAGAGAAGAGTTGGATCTGGGTCACAATGAACTCCAGACCGGAGGCCAGTTCTCACAGGGCTTTGGATCTACTACTGTATATGCTAACTTCCCGGCAAAGGTCCATCTCCTTCATATCCAGGACCCAGTGACTAAGAACCCCACTCTGGGTTACTAATCTTCCCAAATACCAGAGCTGTGACTGAATTTAGGCCCCTGGGAAAAGTGTGGGCTTCAAGGAAATCACCACTGCCTCCACACAGGACAATGATCCAGAAATATTGTGCTGAGTTTAATTATAGTATTGCAGCACAAAGTAGGGATCTCTGTTTAATATGGGCAACAGTGCATTCCATTCTCTATAATGATCCAGAGGGAGTTCATCTGAGAGAGACTAAAATATATATTAAATGCAGCTATATGGGTCAGTATGAATGACTCTGCAGAAATGTCTATCTATTTTTCTTAACCTTTGCGAGGCTGTAGTCTGTTGGATGAAAAGCCTTACAATGATATTCTGATTGGTCAGTTGATTAGTCTGTTTGTCAAAAGCAAGGTATTGCCAAAACAGAAGAATGAATTTGCAGTTGATATTCATGGACACCAGAGGATAATAATGTTGATAAAACAATCTCAACTCAACACCCTCAACACTTACTGGCTTGTTCTGGAGCATTCAATCCTGTCACATGGTCTTCATCAACAGATGTCATGGAACTGTAGATGTTTGAACTTTCCATTAATCTAAACACTTTTGCGACTTCCTGTCCATGTTGGCTTAATATCTACAGTTACACGACAACTCTGCTAGCACGTCCTCAAGTCTCTGAAGACCATGTGATATGGTCAAAAGGTCTGGAAAAGAAGCAAGTAATCTTTTTTTTTGTTGACTGCTGTTTTCAAGGTCAAGAATGAACTTTTAAGCTAAATGCATCTTAATCCTAATGTTTTTGGACACCCCCTTGACCTTGATATCTTGCACAACCATCAGGACAAAATTCCCACTTTTACAAAAGATATAAGAAAAACACTGCGAACAATGTGCGTTCATATTCCCCTGCGGATGAACCCTATGATTTCTGGACATTCTGTGCTTATTCCTCTTACACCATCCTCAGGCCAAAACTCAGCACAGATGATATCTCATAATCAAAATTGGCACAAAATTGTCTAGGCACATGCTCCAAAGGAGATGAACTCTTTTAATTTAATGACACAGTGGCATGACAAAGCTTGGTGCAAGGGTTATTTGTGTAACCACCACCAACAACCGAAAAATAAAAGTTAGTGGTGGCCTGCATCTGAGGGACAGCTGCAGGGGAAAGGAGAGAGGACCATGAGAGGAAATGCGACTATAAACAGATGTGGAGAAGAAGCGTGACGGAGTGAGAGAGAGAGATTGTCTGTGACAGAGGGAAGGAGAGAGAGTGCGCTTCGTAACGTTATCTCCGCTGGAAAGATTAGTTTTAAGTTTTAATAGTATTGTGTAGCAGAATGCAACAATACTCTCTATTCTTGAGATTGACAGCAATCAGTAAATTTCTCTTTCTCTCCTGGTTTCAAAACTTGATCAGGAACTTCAGGTTTTTAAAACTTTGACCCTAGCCTGTGAACCGCTTCCTGTTTAGCTAGATGTTGCCTAGCAATGGAAACAACAGAAATTCTGAGGCTCAGGAACTACATTTTATAATTTAAAACATGAAAAGTAAGACCAAAATTGGTTGTATGTGTTAATTAACAACTAATATATTTTATTGGAGAAATGTACACGCTACCCACCAGTATATATAGTAAAAAATGAACATGTATGTACATATTAATACTTTTGTACTTTTACTTAAATAAAATTTTTAATGAATTTTACTTTTTCTGTACTGCTATTTTTACTTAAGTAAAAGATCTGAGTACTTCTTCCACTGCTTACTTAATATTGTGGTGTGTGATGAACCTTGAATCTTCCCGGGGCTGCAAATAGGCATTTAGACTTTTCATTTGTTTTCACACATCCGGCTATAAGATAGCAGAGGAATGCCAAGGCTACATTCTACTAGTCATCACAACCCTCCCTGAATGGCATAAGGGGGTGAAGTTCAGGGCCAATTGTGAGACACCACAGAGCAACCAACCAATGCAAGCAAGCAGACTGTATGCTGTTGCCGGGCAACATAGTCATGGTTGGTTACTGAAGGGCTAGCAGACACCCTGTCCAGTCGAGTCTCACAGGCAGGCCTGTTAATCCCCAACCCAAACTTTGCTTACGCTCTGGTTGATTCCAAATGAACAGTCCGCATAGCCTAATGGGAACGAGCCTGCCCCCCTTCCCTGCTGTGCATTAGAAGAATCAGTATAAATACAAAACAGAACTGTCAACATTCATGGTGCATTGAAAAACACATGTATACATATTGCTGACTATCTTAAAGAGAATTATTCCTGTGATCATGGATTACAAATACAAACTATTTCCAGGGGTCAAAGTGACACAGTGATACCAAGGATGGTTTTCAGTGTTTTCAGTTTCGTTATATATATATATATATATATATATATATATATATATATATATATAGTGCTACAATGAAATGAAGCCCTATTTTCATTTAAATGCTTTAAAGGATTTTCCCTAAAGTTCCCTAAAGAGTCCCTAAAGTTAATGTCAGTGGAGCAGTTGTTTTTGTCACTTGTTGACATCATGTCAATTAGAGACAACAGCTAAGTCTGTTTTTTTCCTTCTTTACGACAAAAAAACAACAAAACATTTTGTGGTTATGATATTGTAGGGACAATGTGGGAATGCCATATCTCCAACATAAAAAAGTAAATGCGGAAGTGGTGCAACTGTGGCTACCCTGATAAGACAACATGACCGTTGGTGGAAATAGCATCACAGTCTCTCTAGTATGAGGTCTGCAAGCAATACAGTTAAGAAGAAACCATTCAATACCAGGACAACTGCTCTATTTGTTAGGTCTGGGTTTATAGGTCCATTGTGACTGGTGTGCTTTTATGTCCAAGTGGATACTTTAAAAAGTGTGGATTTTACTGTCTGTAGTAAGGTCTGATTTACTTTAAGAAAGTAGCGGCTACAAAAGCCACTCAGCCACCTTTAACTGTCTGATATTTTGGCAGCAAATAGACACACCAGAGGAAGCAGTGTGTTGTTGAGCAGGTCCCCTTAAAGTACACATGACTCTGTTTCCTTTTATACAGAGAGAGTGATGAAGGAATGGAGGAGAAATCAAACACAACAGTGGGACAAGTAAAAAGAGAAAGAAAGAAAAAATTGAAGAAGGTGACATTTAGAGGCAAATGAATGCTGGAGCAGGAACTTAAACATATGACTGTCTTAAATACAAATTAGAGGAAAAGTGAAATGGCTGCATTTGGATAAACACATACCATCACATAGCCCTCTGTCTGGTGCCTGGACATCTTCCAAACACAGTAAGTCTCCTTGGCTAGCTTTGAGATGGGAAAAAAGTACAGCACTGGACACTTAAGTATATCATTTGAGGGCCTGGTTGAGCATATCAAAAATAAAGCACAATGTCAAAAGCACACTTCAGAAAAGTTAATTTGTGTCTCAGTCCAGTGGCCACTTGAAAGGAGCCTGATGGAGATGTCGTCTGATCTTATTTATTCCAGCGCCTTATGACCGTGGAAGACTTTCAATTTGGTGACTAATGCAAAAAGGCAAAGGCATGAATTGCACAAGACTTTTTTAATGGTTCAGAACTTATATTTATGACACAATGTCAGAGGGATTACATTCATGTTTTTCTTCAAGGGACTGGAAACTGAGGCCAGGTCCTTTGGGAGAACCTTCCAGATCCATATATTCTGTGAGGCTAGTCACTCCACAAGCTAAATTACATCAATATGACTAATTGTTTGCATGAACATCATCTAAAGTGGTTAGAACCATTCAGGTCACAATACAACAACACAAGAGTTGGACATTTAAAATATATTTGTAGTGTATTAGTCAAATGTTTGGTGTGTTGCTCTTGCTGGCTATCGCCACATCAGATAAATGAAGTCCAGTAATCGAAAGGACACACTGAGGCAATGAATCTTATCACAGGAAGAGGATGAAATTGCTCATGAAGGAGATATAATGCTGCAGCCCCATTCATAAACAGATGTGCATATTTAAACAAGCTTACAAGTACTGCTTATGGACATACAAAAAACATTTTAATTCTCATGTTAAGAAAGAATTTTGTTTACCTAAAGGTATTTTAAAAAATCTACTAAAATGGCAGTTTAGTAAAGCATCATGCTGTTTAGTGTAGCTGTGACACTGATTCTAAGCCAGAAAACCAAAACTGCAATCATCATCATGACATTTAAGACTTTGAGCAATCTGCTTTCATCAAAGTTTATAGGATGGGGTCGGCACTCAGCCACCGTTAAGATGCTGTTTTAAACAACCACGGGCTCTACTAGTGTTGTCATTTTTTAAATCTCTCTGTCTTGCATTAGAGGAGAACCTAGACCACCCACATTCTCAGGACACTACATGAGGCTATAAGCAGGAAGCTAGAGCAGTTTCATTTACTGAGTCTTTGAACAACATCAATGAGCGAGCTGTGGCAGGGCAGAGGGGAGTGGGGGTGGGGGTTGGTGCGGGAGCACCTGAGACTGCTCCTCTGTGGGAACCTGGGTCAGACTTGACGATAGAGCGCAGGCTGCAGGACCAGACACTGGAAAGCAAACATGTTATTGTCCCTGAGCGTTTAAACACCGCCTGGTGTGGAGTGGGAGGCGACAGAGGGCTCAAATGAAAGCCAACATCATAAACATAAAGGAGGAAAATGACTACCTGCAGCAGAAAATGTCACCACGGCCTTTGTAATTTGTCCCTTCTTGGCAACTTTTAATGACCATGCAAGTGTGGGGATATGACTTGATGTCTTTTAATATTAGCCTTGATTCTGTTGTTTAGCACACACTGCAGCATTAGAGGAGAGCTACGAACGAATAGCAGCTAGCCCTAAAGAACTGTACATCAAACCTTCTGGACTCAATTATTAAAAGGATTTGATATGGTGATTTAAGTGTGTACACAAGATAAACAAAAGTACAGCACAAGCCTGCACTGACATATGTTTAGTTATACTAAAAACATAAATTTGTCATAATCTGACAGTCACTTGGCACACAGAGACTTGAGGACGTGCTAGCAAGGAGGAGGACTCCATGTGCATATGGATGACAAAGTGCAGTTGAAAATGCAATTGTCACATCTCATCTGTCCCCTTCCACAAGCCGGTCTCAATCCCAATGTTCCACAATACTCCACCAACACCAAACAATAACATCGCAATTATTCTAAATCATACAGTACTGTCCCAACCACCATGAGGGAAAGTTTGGAACTTTGGAATGAATCTGAATTTATTTTTATATCACTGTGTGCAGATGGCCAAAAGACAACATTTTTGGCCTACTTTTGTCTTCCTTTGAAGAAAAGAAAATGCTGCCATACATTAGTGCTTCACATCTGGTTTGCATTGGGGAAACTATGCAGTCAACTCCTGTGTGCCAGTGGAGGTTTTGGAGAGTCACTGCCTGGAGAATGCAAGAAAGGTTGTCTTTTTTCTCTCTCTGTGCTGGTATTTGCCAGTAAATGTTTAGATGGCAAAGGGAAAACTGTAGCAAGAGTGAGAAAAGAGAAAGCAAATCTTGAAAGCAAGCAAGAAAAAAAATCTTGACAGTCTGCTAGCTGATCTTTGGATATACTTTGAGGTGGTAAACAGTGTGGTGAGAGGAGAGAAAGGTAAGGAATGCAGAAACAATGTAGTTAAAGAAAATGTGTGATAAACAATAATTCAACAAAAGGATTAAAAGCTGATGCTTGCTGAACAAAACTGTACCGTCACACAGATAAGCATACTGTATATAGTAAAAGGAAAACTGAGAAGAGGTGCTGATAGATCTCAGGGTAACAGTTACATTTTCTGGGGGTCTCACTCAGTGCTGGCCAGTGGTTTTAGAATAAATAAGTTGAGTAGGGTTGTTCTAAGGCCTCTGTACAGCTGTATGACAGGAAGAGTATATTATTTCTTTTTGAACAAACATGGCCATTAATCCTAGGAACCCCTTTACTCCATAGTTTCCCAGGGCAGATTTGTGCCCAAAAATGGTTATCTTAGTCACTGTCTTGATAGCTTCACATCCTCTCTGTCATTCTCTACTCTCTGATCTAAGGGATAGGGCATCCCTTTGAAATCTGAAGCCTTCGCTGTTCAGGGGAGACTTATTTCAGTTTTGACACCTGCTTTGTTTTGCTGAGGACTGTGGACTTGCACATTGTTTAAATAAAATATATTCAGTTTTAAATAAATGTATTTAGTTTTAAAGCACCCTGCCTTACATACATACTGTACTTAACATGTGTAACACAGCCCAGTCTCCATTCAAATCTGAGCAGAATGAGGAGTATGCATAGTGAGGTGAAGGTACTTTCACTTGCAAACTGGGTGATTCAGTTACTGGTTTGCAAGCCTCTGGAGAGGATGTTGTTTTCACAAGACCAACCTCCAGAGGGGGAACAGAAAGAGCCCCTCTGATGCAATATCTTCAGTGGCAAAACAGAAATATCAACCTTTGTCTGTGTGTCCTTGTGCCTTTGCTACAGGGCAGGCAGACACAGCAAATCTCTTGCAAGTCACCACAATGGAAAAATACCTTTAGACTGCTCCTATAAATAAAACAAACTTCTTTAAACTGTCAGATCCAGAGAGATTTAGGGGCCAATTTGGCCTCCTTTGATTTACACAAGCCCTAATATGGATTTGAGGCACGTGCCTTTGAGCTGTTGCTCTGGAGTTTTGGACCATGAAATCTGATCATAGAGGATATTGAGGATGCTTTGACTTGTGATAGAAAATCGGTCATGGATTTTTCTCTTTTTCTTGTCTTTCTGCTATGGCTATGTCTTTATTGTTGAACTTAGGTAGAAGTGTGTGTTATACAGTTTTGTGGCCTTAATATAAGCCCAAATACTGTCAGTTGTCTTTATCAGTTGTTGCTGTGCTTTGTCAGTGGAAAATGGGGAATTTCACATCTCATTTCATGGTAAGACAGATCTCAAAAACTGAAATAAAGAAACATGACTAATGCAGATTCTGTCATTATATATATTTATGTGAGTGAGGTATATTACTCAGTAGTGGAGGGGGAGAAAGAAAAATAACTCTTATTCTGCCTTTTTAGCTCAAGTGATTACCTTTGCTCTTTGAATGCAAATTCAATTCTTTCTGGTCACAGTATGATCCGACAATGTTTCTAATTCATACCTACAAGATTATCTAGTTATATAGTTGCATAGTATGTCTTTATAATTTGAAATCCACTAGTTAAACATAACTAAAAAGTTGAGAAAGCCCAGTAAGCATAATGATAATGACTGCATCATCATTTTTACTTGACATGTCCTGACCACTGCTGTTTACGCACAAGCTTCATGGCTATTAGTAACCCACAGAGGGACTGAACACCAAGGCTAACTGTGAACCAAAAGACACAAAATGGCTCCCACAGACTGGTCATTCCCAGGTGGTCTCCTAATGTTGCTGAGTCAGTGCAACTAGCCAGGACATCAAGGAGCTGGGCTAAGGTTTCACAGGCCGCACACTCAGCAATCTAAGCATGCCACACACAACTGTGCAGTACACACCCACAACTGCTAGCAATTATTTATAACTCATTCAGACTTGCGGCTCGTGGCTGCAGTGATGGCACCTGACCCTGAGGTTAATGCCCAGACAAGAAGGGTAATTTTTTAAAACATACATCCCAACATCCCCAGACATGAATATTCAACATGTTGTTATAAGCAGGTGGAAGTTTCCAATCACCGGGTGCAGAGGGCTTTCATGGGTATTATACATTATAAGCAGTAAGAACAATCTACATTCTTGACAACAGCTGCACGAATTATCTCCCAAAAACCTCAACAGACCAAAATACTCACCTCTCTCCCTCTCCGACTCTGTGACCCAGAGAAGATGGGTTCATATGAAAAAAAAAAGCATTACGTTGCCTCAGAAAACCGAAGGGGGGCTGCCAAATGTGAAATGACTGGGATGAATATCTAAGAAGTCATTTCCAGTATATGCAGCCATTTTTTCCCTTCTCAGGCACATCTCCCTGGCAACGTGTAAACAGTGCCCTCATTCCCCAGGACCATAAACCTCTTGGCAGTGATGTTTAGCTCTCGTTTCATCCTGCGCAGCACTGACTGAGGGCACAACTCAGCGTTTTATTAGGGATGCTGTGGCAATGTGAAAATTGATGTTTTGTGCCATAAAAAATATTGAACCCATCAGGGAACTCAGATACCATATTAATACATCCCAAACATAGACCATTCAGGGAGATTTTAGACTTCCTAACTATTTCTACAGTGGAGCCTGTAATGCAAATGTAGAAAATCAGGTCAAACTTGCCTAAAATAAATCTAACAATTCACCAGTGCATAAGGTTAAATCTATACTATTATATATGTGTGTTTTAAATCACCACACAGTAAAATCCCACAGCATTAAACCAAAGATCTAAAAATAGATGTGATAATGTGGGTTGACCTCTGAAACATGTGCACCATTTTCCTGTCATAAAAACATAATGTCTTCTTCCTTTACTCTGGTATGCACTGTGAGAACCAAATGTGGGTTCATTTCCTACTGGGCAACAACCCCTTTCACCAGTGTGGGGTTGATAACAATGAGAAGTCCAAGTCAGTATGCATACGCACTGTGCTTCTTCCTGTTACCTCAAACAGATCTCTGGGACTTCTCAGAAAGACGGTTACACACATTTGCAAACACGCAGTCACAATGAAAAACTGGCGTATTATGTTAAACACACTGACACAGTCCTGCAGAAAGACAAAGACGCAGACACACCTGCAGCCACATGCAAGAGTAGTCACACACCTACTGTAGTACACACATGTGATCACACAAAGCTGAGGGTAGATAGAGGGATCAAACAAAAGAAATAAACACAGCAGCCAAACTGGGGGACAATGAGTGACTTTTGCAGGAAGAGCAGAAACAGTGAGCAGTTTGTTTAAGTCTCTTTGTGGGGACTTCCCGTCGAGTGTAATTACCGCTCATATTCACAATTCATGGCTTTTCTTCTCACATCATTGAAGCTGATAAGATCAAACAATTTGATGTATTTAGATAATGACTTTCAAACAAAGTGGGAAGATCTTGGTTATAACAATCCAAACACATCGAATAGATGATGAATTCAAACCAGACTGACACACTGGGACTGAACACTGCCAAGCCGCCCTCCTTAGTCCTCAATTCTCACCAGCAGAACAGAAGATTGAAGCTTTACTTATTCAAACAATGATGTCATCATTGGTGAGACTACTAGAGAGAGAGATTTAAATTGCGAAGGATGATAAAAATCAGTTTCCAGACTCTACTGGAGATACTGTAAATTTCCCCTGATAATTATGCACACTGCAGCAAAAAAGGAAACTAGCTGGACTCTGTAGGAACATGTCTCTCTTGACCCAATTTTTATGATCCCAGAGAGGGACCACCTCCTTTTCCTCTTTGTCACTCTGGCTGTTTGCTTTGACCTATAAGTAGGTTACTGAGGAGTGAATCACGTGTCCATCGGATGCCCTTGCAGCTCATTTTGGCTTGTTGGAAGCACACACTGATGAATTGCTACATAATCAGAGAGTGCATATGTGAGTAGTACACTAGTGGAGGTTAGTGACCTAAGGGTCATTTATCCCCCTCACCGTACTGCCAGGAGAATGTTCCTGCTCTGAAATGCAGCAGGCAGGCTGTGTGGCTGGAATGAGCTCACTTCAAAGGTGTCCATAAATCATGCTGTCATGCATCCCAGGACTGCCTCCACCCTCCACGACACCCCTCGGTCGCTCACCCACCTACCCTTTTTCTCTGCTGTCCTCTATTCTAGGTTCAGACCATGTGCCTTTGTGCGTTACTAATTCTTACTTGTCATTTGTGTTTTGAGCTTTTGCATCCACTCACACTGCCAGTTGAATTTGATTGTGTGGTAACCTGGCAGTGAGCAGGTCATGTAGAAATCAATCATAGCAGAAGAAAAGGGGAACGGTGGAGTGGTAGTGATAGATGTAAACATGTACTCACCTAAAACTGCATTGGTATCAAAAAGCAATACTCCCTTTGGTAGACAATGGATTTATCTGTGGTTCATTTAAGTCTCGAGAAGAGCTGCAAGTTCAGAAATCCTATAGCTAGTTTCTCGACTTTGCCAGAACAGAGCTGCAATCCGTCAGGTCCTTATCTCCCAGTGTCACACACTGGGATCTCTTTATCATGCAGCCATGCAAAACACCATTCATCTTCCCCACCTAATTCATTATCAGTGAAAATGCAAAGTCCCAGCTTCAGTTGTTAAATGGAGAGACGACGTGAAAACAGGTGCTTTGGTAAACACTGATAGCGTGTTTGAATAATGTTGCTTCCCAAGCAGACCTGTCTATCTTTTTCAATCTATTAACCACAACTCTTGCCCGACTCTTGTCCGACCTCATTCTGCTTTTATCCTGCTTCTACTTTCCTACATAGGAGTATTCTTCGCTTCGAGAGATGTGGGAACAGTGCTGAACACAAAACAGACACAAACAAAGTGAGAAGCTAGCTTGGACTAGCAGAATCCAATGGCACTGGTAGATGAATGTTAAAAGCTACATGGCACTAACTTACACACAGTGCTGTGCAGAGGCACTGTAATACTCTAGTGACAGATCACCACAAGCATGACATGGTGTGACCAATGACCATCATCATGCATGACTTCTCATACTATACGATACACTTTTTCTTCCATTTTTTCTTTAACCATTAAATCTTAAACCGTTTCCACTCACCACTGTTGAGAAAGTGTGCGATGGGATGAGGGATGGGTTTTTTTAAGGGGGGTTGAATACTTCCACAGTGAAGTCATGGTGCTTGTGTCATTGGCCCTCTGCTGTGCTTTGCTCACCGTCTGGCCCCCATTTTACCCATTGATCTAATTTCCATTGCCAACATTGGATGTGGTTCTGTTTGAAGCTGAATGTTTAGGCCCATTAAAGCACTGACAGAATTGCAAACGTATGGTGGACCTTAGGAAAAGTAAAGAAGAAAACAACTTAGTGATGTTTGCCAGACTCTTTAGAGGATTGGAGTGAACAGAATGTACAGTTTTGAGCAGTGTTCACTGAGGTGGGAAAATCTATGACCATATTTACACCTGGTGTTAACGAGCTTCTTGCATCCTAGCTCTGAGCTGGTTTTAATTCATGTTTGGCATGAAAATGTAACAAACTCTGAATTCTCTTTCCCTCGTGAGATAACAAATATCACCTCTTCTTATATTAAAATTTGAGCGTTCATCTGGCCTATCTGAAAATCTTTTTTTATTGTATCTTAATGCCTGAGCAGCCTGCCGCCTGTTTGAACTGCTTGCGCTTCTCGTTGGGTCAGCATGTAACAGCTTATGTCCATTTATATAGCGCCTATATGTAGATTGGTGGCAGAGATGTGTTACATTTGCACTTTGCTGCTGCTAATGCGGTCAAGCGCCATCTCTGTAGGTGGTTTGGCTGAATGCCCAAGACATATACACTACATCAAGCTGCCAGTTGTAATGGGGGTCTGTATCTGTCACATAATTCTCCAACATCACAGAGATGGCTTAATTTCTAGGCATAACTGCAAATAACTATACAGGAACTCTTAATGCTCAGAGAAGACAATATATACCATACTATCGTTAACTTCAAGAAGTGAAATACACACCTGACTGACGACTTTATTAAGTGTAGAGCGTCTGTTGTTTCTTTAGTGATGTTCTGGAGGATAAAAGGTTTTGAATGGCAGGATAAAAGACTTTTCCATAGACACAAAAACATATTTATTAAAGCTGAAGCTACCATTGATGACAATGAAGTCCAGACATCTGTAATTTTCCCCCATCAAATAAAATTTAATTGCCAAAAAAGCACACCAAGTCACTGTTCTTTTACTTCACTGTACCATCTGTATATGTATTTCTGTACCACATGTGCAGCAGCAAATGCTCTTGTGTGTACCCATCTATCCTTTTTTTTCTAGCTGTGGAAGAGAGACAGAAGGTTATGGTTTTTAGTTTTTATATACAAGTATATTTATGATTATGCATATGTGTTTTTGTAATCTCTGTGAACTGTGGTGACAGCTGCACCAGAGAATGGAAGCATCACAAAACTGAATTTCTTACATACTGTATGTAGCTAAAAGCACTGAATATATTTTTAAAATATATTTCAATTAATTAACTTAAATTCTTTATTTGTTTCTGAATTTGTGCTAACTTACAACCTTTTCAAATTCCACAGAATAGAGGTTTCTATATGTAATTTTTGGGAAATACATGGATTATAAGATCATATACTCATATCTTATAACATATCTTTTGCTTCATATATTTAAGATGCATATCATATCATTTCATAGGAGAAATATATCGTAAAAATGCAGGGGATAGAATTTAAAATGCAAGAATTTTCTCGAGGATGACCTCCACGCTCAGTGCTGCATGTGAGGACTTTTGGAGCTTGGTTAAAAAAGATTTGGTCTGGCTACAGCCCCAATAGCTTTTGTATCTTCAAGGGTCTACCAACACCAGATGATTATACTAAATGATGGTCAAAGCTAAACAACAACAGCAACAGTATTCTCTGGTACTGGAGGTCTGTGGATCATTTGGTAATTGTGTGTCTGATCTCCCTCTGGACTGAGTTATGTCCGATTACTACAAACATCCTGAGCTCAATATGATCTGCTGGTTGTGAACACGCTGTCAAACAAAGCAGTACTTCACTGTAATGATCTCACTGCACCACTTTCAAGAGCTTTAATTACATAAGGTGAATGAGAACTGAGGTTGAATGTATTGGGAGAGTCACAACATGTTCTTTCTCTTGTGTACATTTGTTGTGATAAGGGTAAATAGTTTCTGCACACTAATAGAAACTTTTCCAAGATTGAGAGGTGGTACACACAGAGTAAACTATACACAGTAGGGACTTGCATTTGTCTTCGATTACGCTTTTCTGTGACAGCCCGTTGACAGATGCGCCCATAGGCAATAATAGTGTGCTTGGGCCACTCCTCTCTCCATCTCGTCCTTTCATTCCCTCTCTTAACTTCAACTGTTGAAGCCAAGAAATCCCTCCTTAGGTCTCTGTTACTTGTCTCTGTCGTAAATCACTGTCATCTTCTCATCGAGGAGCTGACGTCCTTTTATAGCCACACCAAGGACACTTTCTGCCATTTATGGCTTCTCTAAGGCACCGTACGAGGGCCGGTCAGTATCCCATGAAGGTGAGAGAACACAGGGAAGCAAAGGAGGCCAAGAAACATTCTTCCCGCTTCCTCTTCCTATTCAATGCAACTTTGACAGCAGGGGGCAAGTGCACTTTTCTTTCTGTGACTGACATAAATCCACACCTCAGTGTATGTAGCAAGTCTGGCTTGTCTCAGCCTGTCTCCTCTGTAGAGACTATTGTCTCTCCAACAGAGCCATAGAGATGAACGTGAGAGGGTGAGATAAAGTGTGTGTGTGTGTGTGTGTGTGTGTGTGCATGTGCCTGTAAATACTAGTAAAGACATAGAGAAAAAGAACAATGATGAGAGAGATGGTGGTAAGACATTCTGGATAAGGAGTCACATTCTTGATCGCTCGCTAGTTTCATCATGCAGAGCAAGCATTTTAAAAGTGTTTACTTTCAGCGGGGGGAAAGGCTCTTGCTCACAGCTGCACTCCAAATAAACACTCTTATATTTATCAGTGACAAGATAATACACATCCAATCTGAACAAGTAACAGCTTTTCATACTGTCCAACAAGTCAGGCCCTTGTGGTTCATCCCTGGAAGACAGTTGTGCAACACAGAGAACATTCGCGCACATTTATATATAAATGTGCACATACTAAACACAGACACCTTGCCATACACCCACACTCTCATGACTGCACTTCCTCTGCCATGATGTCACTGTCTGGGATCATTCTTTGCAGATGTTGGAGCCAACCCTATTAAGTGTTTGGGAAGCAATCAACACTAACGCAGTTGGCATTGTGGCAAAGTGAAGTTACTAGCCATATAAAGACACAACTACCACAGCAGCACGGGGTGAACATGGGGATACGGTAGTGGAATGGTGGAACAAACAATGCATATATACAGTGCCAAGGCTAAATTACCTCTCCAAGACATCTGTTATGAGAACAGAGTCCTGCTAGCATGTTGTTGTGGAGAAATACTTTAACGGCCAACTGTTTCAGGGTTGTTTTGAAAGGTGACATTTTGAGCCTCAGGCATTTTTGCTTTGTTTGAGGCCTGCCGTGTATCCCTGCATGGTTAAGGAGTGCATGCCATATGGTCTCAGATTATTGCCCAATTAAGCCAGTGTGCAAGAACATCCCATTGGAATGATGACGACATTGCTACTCCCATAGAAATAAAACCACTCTGTCACTTCTATGTAGCTGGATGGTTGCTGCTAGATTATTGTAGGCTTGCTCACTCTATACCTAATTTTTGAGTTCCAGTCCCAATTCAAAGATACCATGGTGGGTTAGGGTGTCAGTCAGCATCAAAGATTTGGTATTAAATTCTTTACTGAGTCTACAATAAGTAATATAAAATCGCATAAAGCAATTCAATAGTGATCCACTTCTGAGAGAGGCCATGGTAATTGTAGTTCAGCGAACCAGCAATTCCCTCAATAACAATATTATCCAGAAGAAGATCACTCTCTTGTAACAGATATGAAGTGTGTGGTGTTACGGTATAAAGTTTAAGCCTTTCCTCTTTACTTTGTCATCTCTTCTAGCAGAGATCTATTAGGGTGAAATAATATCCTATTATACTGGAGAAATTCTCCTCACCCAACATCCTTCTCAAGTGCCTCCATTAACCATAGGTTATCCTATGATTTAGCCATTAGCCACAGCCCAACATGACCATTAGTTATACAAATTCATAATACACATCACATTACCAGTTGTATAAAAACCACTGCAAGGAGTCCACAGACTTTAAATTTGTGCTTCCCTCTCAATCCTCCCATCTACCTGTTGCTTGATGTGACTTGCTTAGTTGGTTTTGAAGGCCATTTTGCTGACAGAAAATATCCAGCTGTCATGCTCGTTTATGTACTTTTGCAACATTTATTCGAGGAGAGGATATTTTCATAATACTGCTCTATCCTGCATTTATGCACACACTTTATATCCTGCACTTGCTTATTGCACTTCTGGTTAGCCCTAAACTGCATTTCGTTGCCTTGTACTTGTACATGTGTAATGACAATAAAGTTGAATCTAATCTAATCTTTATTCCCTGCGTAGAAATGTTCAGTTTTCCCAGGATAACATCTTTTATGGGTGCCAATGTATTGGGTAACATTAAGCAATTCTAGATAGATTTGCACACTTTTTGGCAAAGAGTCTATCCACTCACAGCAGAGGTGAGGGAACAGACAGGTTTATCTGGGATCCTGTTCCCATGAGCAAACCGAGGCAGGTTAGCTGGTAACCGTCGCACGTTTTGCATCATAGCATTAATTTCAAATCCTGTGAATTTGTACACTTCTGTTGGAGCATGACCATGCCCTCCTACCTTGGGGCGAGGGTGCAGGGAAACAGTCACGGCTGACTCATATGTTTCCCCAGTACAAGTTCATAATATGACAGAATGTGATGATGCAGCAGTGAATCGACAGGATTCCTGCACTCCAGCAACATCTGTTTCGTGTGATACAATGCAAAGGAAACAATGATAAAGCACAGGGGGTACTATTAATTCAATGTGTAATAAACATAACAGACAGAGCAGGCAAAATAGAGTAGACCAAGTGAAAGGTGGAGTGAGACAAAGCATAGCCCCATTCTTTCATAACATATAATTAGTTTGTTTTAAACTAGTAAGTGTGTAGTTGTGAGGCATCTGCAATTCTGTGCTTACAATTTGGTATTTCCTTTGAGAGTAGCAGGTAAGTGCTAGGTATAGACATGTAATTGTATCCCTAGAAGAATGTAATTACCCCATTAGCACAGAGTCAGTTACCTTTTACACTCCTTAGCTGCCTATATAAAGTTTATGTTCTCTTTACATAAAATCTCACATGGAGGGGACACTGTGGCAGAGAGTGTACAGAGAGGGAGAAAGAAGAGAGGAAAAGAGAGCGAGGCAGGATGACTGGATTGTGAGGGGGGCATTTTACCTCCCACAGGGGCCCTGGCTCAAAGGATCAAGTTTCAGACGTTTACCAACAAAGCATCCATGGAGGAAGTCTTGTGCCCCTCACAATAACACCACAGCACCTGGCCATCCCCACACAGGAAACCTGAGGTCACTTCCCCCCTTTCAGGGAATTCAGACACTCATGCGGCCATGTGCCCCCAGAGCCTGATGAAGAGGGGGCTGACTACCAGGGGGAAAGACGAGGAGACACACATACAACAAACTACAAAGAACATTTGAACTATGAGAAAATATATAGCCGAAGTCATATATAAGTGCATGAGAGTTGTGTGACAGACAGGTTCTGTTAACACCAAAGCAGAAAGAGTTCCAATTTCCCTTTTTTGGTCTCACATGTAACACAGATGTGATGTTTTTTTAATCATTCTGAACAGCTAAAAGCTGCATTGTTTAATTCTGGTTGGAACCACATGAATAAGAGGTTGAAAACAAGGTATGCACCCTAATAGCTGTGCTTGAATGTTCAGATTGTCAAAATTGTGAACAATTGTGAATTGTGAAAAAGTGAACAAGCCGTTGATGATTAGAGAGACACCCCCATATCTTTTAGAATTTGACAAAGATGCCTTTACCAAATGTGTTTGAAACAAGCAGAAGAAGCATTACAGTCTGAAGTACAATTCATCAGATATGACCAGCAGTTTGGAGCCCAGCATGAAAACCTGCTGATTTAACACAGCCTTACACAGAATGTGACAGAAAGTAATGGAAACAGTACAAACTGCATCCAGTGTCCTCCAGAAACACCATGGAGGGACAGACCGCTGCAGAACGTCAAAAGAGAACTGCTTAAACACAAATCTAAATTCTGCTCCCTAACCACCTGCAACCACTTGACCGCTGTTTCTCCATCATTATCGTTGGCCTGGTTTCAAACGATGCCAACCCATAAAACCAGCCACAACCAGTCCAAGTCATTTAGTTGCTGTCCCATTGCAGTTCAGAGCTGGCTGGGGTCCAACCACCACGCGGGGCTAACCTTTGGAAAACACTGAGACCTCGGAAGAATGTGACCATGGTCAATGAAACAGCGGGAGAGAGGAAGAGGAAGAAAGCAAACAATACGTGGGTTCTGTCAAAGCAAACTTCCCAGATGCTAAATGGGACAGAATGAATGGCTTTTGGCTGCTAGGGGATGATTTATGCTTGTTACTATGACAAACAGTTTTTGTAAAAATAACCTGTCAGTGGTGAAAGCATAGCATGACGCCTAAGAGACAAAATTCATCCAAGGTGTCATTCTGTAGTAACAGACATTAAAGAGAGGTGCGGGATCAAATTCTGCTGTTCTGATTTGAGAATTTGTAGCCTTCAACTTCAAATCTGCATTATTCAAGCCACAACTTTAGTAATGGCAATGACATACACCTACTTGAATCTATATTTTGATATTACCAATGAATCAAGTGACTACAGCATGTGTAATGTTAAACGTGTGACAACAAACATAGTGACAAACCCACTGAGAATTATCACCCAACTCTGCAGTTCCCCTCATATCTACAGAGCATTTTAGTATCTTTCAACTCATTGCTTTGGTTTTCCGGCCTGCAGCTTTACTTTTTTGTTCAGTTTCACCACTCTCGTCAACCTCATTTCCAGCAACAGCAGCAGGCAGCTGTTTTCAGCATAAAAGCTCTGATAAATCCACTGTATTGTGCACTGGCATTTAGAAGCTAAAGAGCCAGATATTTCCCTCAGGAGTTGGTAGAGACCAAAAACAGAGCTAAACGGAGTGACTTACATTCAGCAGGTGGCCAGAAACACGACTCCAAATGAATGATAATGTTGCTTTGTAATTGCTGGATGTATAAATAAGCAAATGTTTGCTAAAAAGTTCGCCATATCAACTTAAACGTTTATGATATGTCAATGTTGTGTACACAGCTTCTTTCCATTGACCCCAAGGGGCAAAAATACAGTTATTGCAGGTTTAAAGAATGGCTTTTTAAAAACAGAAATTTTCAATTCATACCTCCTATGTAACTCAAACCTGACTGAATATCTGTATTTTACACATCTATTAAGGTGACTGAAAATTACTAAATGCCATTCCTGGCTGACTGAACTTAGTTTAAACTCAAATTATGGGATTTTCTTCAATTTCTCAAACCTTGAATTTTAATATATTGTCAGCACACCTAGCAAATAGGTATCATATGCTTAAAAATAGTTAAATAAATACTTTCTGTTTCTGACATATTTTATTTGTGTGTCTGAGTGCCAAGTCAGATGTCATGACATTAAAAGTTCTTCCAACTTGAACCAAGACAAAACAGGACAGCCTTTTAGTGAACTGTAAACTATCTCTATTCTTTGAGCCTCAACAAAAGTATTGAAAGGTGATACATTCCCAAGAAAACATGTAAGATCAGGTAATACTTTTCATTCCCACTGTGTACACTGCACCCATTTGACGCAACAGGTGAAGCACCAAGCAATCGTCATGAGGATGACACTACTACTATGCGCTGTGATGTGATGATGTCCAAAACAAACCTAGAAGCTGCAGCACAGACACACCCTTCCCAGACACACACTGCAATATCCCGCTTCCTGCTGCTGAAGAAAAGACAAGTTTAGCCTGAGGGACTTTGCTCTCTGAGGCCTTCACACACACCGCTCAGCTGGGAGCTTCTGTGACACAACAGTTGTTCCTAAATCCTTCCTCTACACAGCTCAATAAGTCACACAATCCAGTACAGTCTGGTCCTCCACTGACTGGATGTTGTTTATTTGTTTTCAACTTACTTGTGTGTGTGTACATTATATTACAGAGAGACATAGGTGCAGGTGTGAGACTGTGATTAGAGTGACAGAATAGAGAAAATGCATGTAAGGAAAGCAGAAAAGCAGAAAATGTCCAGACACCCTCTCTTGTCACAGGAAGTGGTTCCTCTTTTGTTAGCTTTACTTTGCTGGCTTCTCCCCAGGCAGCGTGTTTGCCTAAGGTGTGAAGAATTAAGGCTTGTCATAATGTCAAGCCCACGCCTGATTTAATCTATACACGCTCAGATTTTTGCTACTATTACTACTACTACATACTAAGTATAGAGTAAATATGATCTTATGGTGTTAAATTATACGTTTATAGATCATAATTACTGTGCAATTACTCGTACTAGGCTGCTGCTACTACTACTACTACTACTACTACGACTAATAATAATAAAAATAATAATTAAGCCTCAAGTTTTTTAATTGTTTTTAAACTGTTGATTTTGGACAACTTTGGCCTGAGGAAACAACTCCCCCCCCCCCCAAATACTGTTATTTCCATTAATTATAAATTCAAATAGTTATACTATTGCTAGTAATCCCAAAGTTTGAAGTTAACTGGCTTCAGTGATTCTTTTTGTCATTCATTTTCATTTGAAAACCTCAGCCACAATCGCTGTGATGCTTTAAATGACATTTGGGATACACCAATTTATTTTCCCATCAAATAAAACACTTTTCTAAGTCATTTTCTAATATTGGTCGTCAGAAGGGTTTTCATTGTTTTGTGAAGCCTCACTGAGGTCGAAGAGGTGAACAATGAAAACGTACAAAAGTTTAGATAGGTATAAAAAAAAAGTGGAGTCCTACCAGGAGTAATGTCTGAAGTCTGAAGGCAACTTCTGTAACAGCAGTGGTATCCCGCCTCCCTCTTTCTGTCAGCAGGTAATCGGTCAGATCAGGACTGGGATCAGTTTTCAGGTCGCTACTCCGGCGACTCAGGAGCGTCAGCTGTAAAACGTTTTGTGTTTCTTCTGACAGTAGTCAAACCTCTGCGGCGGAATGTGATGCAGTTTACCGGCTAGTGTCCTACTACTGAGGAAGTTGCTGGTGAGTCACAAGATCCCGCCCCCCCCAAAAACCATTCCTCCTCCCTCTCTCCAGCGACTTCAAACGGTACCAGAGAGAAGTCCAGGCAGTGGAGGGTATAATGGGAGCTCCCAGCAGGGCCCTCTGCCTCTGTGCTCTGGTGAAGTATATTTCCAGTCTGTTCTGATAGAATTATGTTTTATTGGTGAGTATTGGTGGATTGGGACACGTATGCTTTTCATAAAGGTTTCTGAATAAGGGAGTGTTGACCACTAGGTAATTTTGAGCTTCTTTTTAATCAAGTTTGTCAATCAATTAGCCAATCAATTAATCAATAAATCAACCATCTACAACAAAGACAATGAAGAACTAAAAAGTTTGACATTTTTAGTGATGTAAACACCTGAGTTTGCAGATACATTGCAATGTCTATGTCTATTTGCAAACAAATTAGATTTACAAACCAAAATGTCATCTTTTTTATACATTATTGATTTTGGTCTGATAATGATCTTTTCCTCAAAATCAGGTGTTTACCAATCTTTCATGGTTGATCAGAATCAGATTAAGTTGAAGGATCAGCACAAGGGTCAGGGTTACATATTTTGTAAAGAATAGGTCAGTTTGTTTTTCCCTAGTTGTTGTCACTCCTGGGTTCTAATGGAAAGTTTTAATGTTCTTCAGTCTAAATGTTGTTTCCGACAAGATAAATATTCTAGGGGAAACATTAAATACATATGCTTATCTAAGCATTAAATTGGTGAAATTGAACGGCAGCAAACAGCTTCGGTATAAAACAAGACATATCAGCGTTCAAACTTCCATATCACTTGTATCTCTCTGTATTCTGCATGTACTTTGCTCTTAAATGACCTTTGTTTACTTTCCTTTGTATGCTCATCATTGCATGACATTACCATACAGGGTAAAGAGTGTGTGGGTCCTTTCTCCAGTCCTGATGTTTCATTTTTGTCATGACTCAACAAGTGGGAGTGACGTTTATCCTGGATGCAGCCGGAGGCCGTTTTGTCATATATGTAAGGAGTCTTGCATCTGATCATTTGAGTCATTGCTGTTAATCAGTGTGTGCCCACCCTATTAAAACAGTATTGTTGGCAGAAGCACCACCCTGTATGATAGATAACATTGTTCCACTGCTTCTCATAACATTAAGGATTCTGAGTGGTTGCCAGTATCCAGCAGTAACCAGTCACCCTACCCGTTCCGTCGTTGGTGTTGTTGCTGTAACTCAAGCAGAATGACACTGGACTAATTGAGCGATATGAGAATTTGTAGGCTGATACCATGACTGTAGTCACTCAGAGGAAATATATTGTGTGAAATTACAAGAATGTTGATGTTTCACATATAACTGTGTTCATGGAGGCGTAAAGAAACATCTACATGACCAATTTGACTATTGTTCTAAATACACATAAGGCTGGTTTATGCTCGAACAAACTAGCTCCTATGATGTGTTGTCCAAACAGGCAAAAAAGTGTTTATAGGTATTCAGGACGGCCACAAATGAACACATGAAATGTGTCAGAAATAGCTGTGTAAAGAATTTAAAAGAGAGCTTACGAGAGAAACTCAAACTCTGCCTACTTTCTCACCTCTGTACACCTGGCCAATCGTTGCGTGAAGTGACTCTTGTCCTTCATGGTCCTGTGACAACTGAAAGGGTTTGCTCCGTACTGGTCTGACCCCTGTATTCCTCACAACCCCCTAATTATAAATTCTAATTTTACACTCTGAGGCGTGGTCCTGTCAGACTGTGTGCAACAAATTAGAGGATAGATGCCTGTCAATTCATCATGGCAGAAATGGCCTCCCTCACTGTCCCTCACTAGCTCTTTTACCCTAGAACATAAAATATCTCTCTGTTTTAGTTTGAAAAACAAGTTAAGAGGTTAATAGAGGAGTAATCCGTTCAAAGTGTCAAAATGGAAACTGTAAAATTTTGTATAGAAAAGCTAATCAAATGTAACTTTATTTGAGATATTTTCTACCCCAGGTGAAGAATACAATACAATTTAAAACATACTTTACCCTTTGAAGCAGTGTATGAATGGTGATGATAACGTCTCAGGTGACTGTCATGCTCTGCTAAATTAAATTTCAATTCGATGTGTGGTTTTGGAACACCTGAGTGAAATCAACTCTAATGAGCATCATGGCCCTGAGCAGCAGACTAATGAGGCAGTTATATTGTTAAAAGTCCCACTTAAGTAATATGTAGGTATGACTTGTAATGGTATGTGTCTGTTGTCACCACATACATGATGGTGAGTGGAAATTATGGCATGCTGCTATTATCTAACAAAACATTATTTTATAAAGTGGTGTGATGCACAAAACATCAAATTATCAAAGGGAGTGTGAATACAGAAAATGCATTTACAATTTGTAGCCTTAGCATATGAGGATGATACAGAGGGACATGTGGAATCATATGCTTTTTAAAGATAAGCTCAAAACAAACCATTAACTGACTTGAAGTATACTTTGCCTCATCCGAAACCCATCCATTTCTCGCCACTTCATCGCTGTGATTGTCTACAGGTCATACTACAATATAAACTCAAGCAGGGAAAATAAGTACCGTATTGGCACTTAATTGTATACAATTTTTGTTTTACAAGAGTTTGTGGTTAAGGGACTATGGTGAGAATCCCACCCAGAAGTGCACCTACTGTATGACTGGGGCATCGAGAAGTAGAGGGGAATATTGGGCGCTAAGGCTGGGAATGTCCAATAACCAATGGTGGAAGAAGTATTCAGATCCTTTACTTAAGTAAAAGTAGCAATACCACAATGAAAAAAATACTCTATTACAAGTAAAAGTTCTGCATTAAAATTTTTTACTTAAGTAAAAGAAAAAAGTAAGTATCAAAAGTACTTGTTCCACATAAAAATGGCCCCTATAAGTGTTTCATTATTATATTTTACATTATGAGATTGTTAATTGTTATTGATGCATTAATACATAATTAGCATTTTACTGTTGTAGTTGGTCATGGTGGAGTTAGTTTTAACTACTTTATATACAGCTCGGGTGTTTAGTTCAGTGGTTCCCCAAGGGTCTCCTCCAAAGGCCAAAGGGTCACATTATAAATAAGATGACTAGTGGTGAAATTTTTTTTTGCTTTTTCTGAAATATTGGATATTTTTATCTGCTTGGGACTGAAACAGTTAATAAATACATTAAAGTATCTGAGAGGTTTAGAGGGTAAAACACTCTTCGGGGAACTACACGAGTGTGCAACCTGGGCCGAACCGGGACTGAACACAACCCCCGAGACCGACGGAGGCCAGGTAGTGTAGTCCTCGTTGTCAAACTGGCCTCTGTCGGTCTTGGAGGCTGTGTTCTGTCCTGGTCCAGCTGTCTTCACTGGGAGTCTACTGAGCCCTGTTCTGCTGCCCGCTTGCCCGGCTTTGGTTCTGATCTAATTTCAATAAAATCAATTAATAAAGTTATAAAGTTGTGTTTTTGTACAGTAATCAGTGAGGCCCAGCCCCCAGAAATACCCCGCTCTGGTGGCGTCTATCATTTTTTCAACCTAATACCATAGACTGTATATATAGATGGATGACGCTTCTCCACTTCCTCCCACTGTACAAAAATGAAGTCAAAATATCCTGGATACGAGAGCTGCCATCTTGCTCTGGTGACATCATTTGGAGCTGGAGTCTGCGAAGTAGTAATCAGGGTTGGAGCCACGGTATCGAGGTCAATAAAAATTTGGAAAAATTAATTTGAAGTATATTTTGATTTTGCTGTAGGGGAACTGAAGAGAGACAAGGCACTCAAGAGCACGCATAAATAAACGTCATATCCTTTGGATTTTTGCAGAAAAAACATCCAGAGTCCTTTACATAGAAATCAGTCCACAAGCTGTAACCGAGAAGTTAATTTACAGTCTGTTCATACATTGGCAATAAAAAGTGATTAATACATGTAAAAAACTCCACACAGTACCTTTAAGTAATTGTACTTACATTCCACCACTGCCAACAACAATTCATTTAACAGGCTTACTTTTGAATCTGCCTGATGTTGTTTTTCTGCCTTGTGTGAATTTAAGGAGATGCAATAAATAATCACACAGGAGGAACTTCTGGCTCATGCATTTTTCAACTGGGCTGGCCTTGCTGCAGATGAGGACCAACCATGGTCAGGGGAGACATACCAAAGCCCTGAGCTCAGCCCAAGTGCAGCAGTCTTACAATATGTCAGCAGTGTTATTTTTACAGGGTCATATTAGAAAACCAAATGGATCTGCATCTGTCCCAGAAGGGCATTCCTCCATTACTGACCCTGAGCAAACCCACAGCCTCTTGTCCTCCATCTCTTGCATCAGCTTGTTACAAGCCCCTGATTTCCAAAGTAGTATTTACCCCTGCCATGGCTCACCAGGCATTTCACTTGTAATGATAAATACTCCCATGAATTAAACAGCAAGGAGCCAAGTAAGTCAGAACGCAGACATTTAACCAGTAAATCCTGGCTGCCTTCTGTGTTTGCCTAGTTAAACACGTTAGTGGGTGAGTGGATCAGTCGGGCCTTGGGCAGAAACCTTCACAGGAATCGGGGTCATTAGCCATCAGACTGATAAACAAGCCTGTGACATAATGTGGAAACACTGATCCCATTCATAGGTCTAATCACCCGCAAAACATTCTGCATGCTGTGCAAATCTCACACATATAAAACAAATTCCTTGCGGTTGGTGGGGGGATAGTGAGCTGCCATCGGGGGAAAATGGCTGTTTAGTGGAATACCACTCTCTGTCCTACTGGCTTCTTCTCACAAGAGTTGGGAGTCTGGGTGAGATTAGGGGACTGGTGCCGTTGCGGCTTTGTCTTTGTCTACCCTCTACCCAAAATATCATGTCAGGAAGTGGATAGCCTTTTCCCCTAGAGAAGAGCTGATGAGCCCTTGTCTTTCAAGTTCCTATAGCACTTTTTTCCTCTCAAAATGGAGAGAGAAAAACTGCACAGACGCCTTTTAAATATGTATCTATTTTCTTTGCATGAGAGCTAAAATCATAGTCTGTTAGTTCTACCTAGGATACAAACAACAACATTTTTGAGTTCAAACGACTTGGTTGCAGTTTATTTCCTGTATGAGTGTGTGTGAATGTTTTAAGAAATATAACTGAGTTTATATGTAATCTCTTTTAGGTCTATTGGTCTGGACATAAATCAAAACAGGGGTCTGGAACCCCAACGGAAACATGCAATAAATGTCCATTGGAAAAACAAACTTGTTACCAATTAGTGTTAACTGTGCGCTCTGGCAAATGCAAGCCCTCATTATAATGACCAAAATAATTTGGTGTATGAACAGTGAAGCCAGCACAAATTAAGTAGGCAGCACTGTGATGACCCTCACTTGTTCTAAGTGGATCCTGTGCCAAGCCTGGCTTGTATACAACTTGAAAATGGCAGATACCAATTGCATTGGTCTTCTACATGGATAAATATGATTAAACCCATTTCCCTTTGCCAGTAAGCCCTATGATGCAATGTTAGTGGTCTTGATTATTTAAAGCCAAATGAAATATTACAGGGCTTTGAAATTAAATGACATGAGGTTATTAGATAAGAAACATTAGTAAGGAAATTGGGTGATTAAGTTGTTCAAATGTTATTGTATTTCCATCCATTCATTCATCATTTATATGATTAATTCACATAATAAAAGTAGCATACAACAATATAAAAATACTCCATGTAAAGTTACAAGAAAAAGTCCTGCATTGAAAGTAGAAGTTTAGAAGTATTATCAGCAAAAATGTCCTTAAAGTATCATTATGCAGCAGAACGGCCCCTGTGAATGTAGTACAACTATATATGACAGTAATGGATAAATATGATTTTAATGTTGTAGCTTGTGAAGATGGAACACATTTAACTACTTTATATACTGTGGACTTGTTAAATCTATAAAAATGGTTCATATTTTATAAACTGATCATATGTTTTGTTTGTAAAATCTTAAAGTGTAAAGTAACTAGTAACCATAGTGGTCATGCAGACAATGTTGTGGAGTTCAGCTTTTCATGGTGTGAGTATAAAGTAGCATCAAATGGAAACACTCAAGTACAAATACTTTAATACTGTATGTAAGTACAGTACTTGGATCTGACAACTGCAAAATACTTCTACTATGATTCCACAATCATAGGCACAGACAGCAGGAAATGTGGGTGCTACTCCTATTACGTAACACTTTTAAAATGTGTGCAACAGCACCACCTACTGTTTGTTACGCGTTTCTACAACACGTAGCTTGACACACTTTATTATATCGAGAAAATAATTAATGCTATTTCTGTTTCTTATCAAATAACAAATGGTAATTAAATGTGTTTTTAAATGTTAGTAAATTTTCCTCCATGCTCATGATTCATAACTCCTGTGATGTTTTCAGTGTGAGCTGAGTTGCGAATCTGCGGAACGGAAATGAAAAACAACACGCTCTGCACCAGGCAGGAACCCACGTGTTCAGCTACCAGGAAAGCACTAGACCTGAAGCAGCAGGGAGGTTTCATTATCTTTACATTTTAGAAAAGCCTTAACGTTACATATACGTGCTTACTATTACTTTGCTTTATTGCGCTCGAGGACATTTTTCAGAATGTCTTCTTTCAGGAAAGCGTTGAAATCCCGACAGAAAAACCACCATGAAAGATCTCAGGTGAGCATTTCAGTGTTTTGCTGGCTCGCTTGCTAGCCTGCTGTCCTGTTATGAAGTGCCCCTGTACAGTAACACTTTTGAGATGTCTACATATTATCACTAAGCTAATAAATGTGATGTTATGTTCCCGTGACACACAAAGTAATAAATACTAATATTGAATGTGCATATCTTGTATTAACTATATCATTTTGTTCGACCAGCCTGGTTTCAGGAAACATTTGGGATTGCTGGAGAAGAAGAAAGACTACAAACTCCGTGCAGAGTGAGCAGAATCAAGTTTAAGAGACATGTTTTGTATTTCCAGGCTTTGGATCCAAAATCATAAAACTTTTAATGTTAAACGTGGTTGAGGAATGGGTCTTGTAATGAGCTTACTTTGCCGTTTTTTTGTTTTATAGTGATTACCACAAGAAACAAAACACTCTTTCTGCTCTGCGAAAGAAAGCTCTGGAGAAGAACCCAGATGAGTTTTACTTCAACATGATCAGCTCTCAGCTGAAGGTAAGATTATCTTCATCAGCAGAGCCACAATACGAGCATCTTAATCCAAAAATCAGATGAACAGAGAAAATGCAGTTGTTTAGCCCACCTAAATCCTGTCATCTGATCTCTGTGGCCGAAGCATTTCATATGTGTTGCTTATTTTGTGGCATGTTGACAGGATGGAGTTCATGTAGTAAAAACAGCCAAGGAGGAGGTGGAGGTGACAGAGGAGCAGAAGAAAGTGATGAGGACGCAGGATATAAAATATGTGGAGATGAAAAGGGTTGCAGAGGCTAAGGTAAGTTTGTTTCCTGTAATAGATCGTGCATTGAGAACCTCTTGTGCCAAACTTAACTTAAGACATCTTTTTAAATTTGAAATAAAAGAACACAACAAAAATGGACTTGATTATGCACTCTGACAGCTGGATAATTAGCTACAAAATATTTATGGCGCTAAAAAGATTGTTGGTGCAAAAGTCAGTTCTTTTTTGAGCCCTGATCAGTAGCACAACCTGTGCTTATTCAAATGGCAGTGAATTTACAAGTTTATCATATAATAAGCTCCAGTTATTTTATTTAAAAACCTCTACTTAAAGGGACAGTTAACCCCAAAATAATATTTTTTTCTTACTTGTAGTGTTATTTATCCATCTAGATTGTTTTGGTGTGAGTTGCCAAGTTTTGGAGATATCGGCCGTAGAGATATGTGGTCTCAATGCACCAAAAAAAAAAATACATTTGAAAAACTCAACAGTATTGTCTCTTTCCAGAAATCATGACCCGGTTACTCAAGATTATCCACAGATTTGTTGAGAGCATTTCATGTAGGAAGTATTTTCTCTCTCTCTGCTTGCAACAAGGTCTGTGGACTATCTTGAGTAACTGGGTAAACTCCCACTGTAAAATGAATCCTCCCCAAATGGCTTCTGTTGTCGCCCCTTATAATCTTTGTGTGTTTATCATTTGCTTTCAGAAAATTGAGAGGCTGAAAGGAGAGCTCCATCTTCTGGATGCAGACAGCAAACAAAAAAACAATCATACATTTTTTGTGGATTCCAAGAAAGAAGGTAAATATAATTGTGTCAATTGATGTGAACAGACATCATTGTCTTTGTAGGCTTTAATAGTTCTTAGGTTACCTGAGAAGTTGAAAAGTTTTAATGAAAGTTTTACTGTGTCTCGTCAGTGCAATCATTTGACCTGGCAAACCACCTCAACACAGCTCCTGAGCTGGTGGACAGAGTGTACAACAGACCAACTCTGCAAACTCTGGAGACTAAGAGCATCCAGGGAGCTGTAGAGCCTCACAGTATGAAGGTCTGTGTTTGTAATGTATGTAGATCAGCCTCATTTGTTGTATGACCATCCTGAGCCTTGGTAATGTACTGACATACGTATATCTGAATTGGGAAAAAAAGGGCTTTGTTCATATTGTGGTGACTTAAAGTTTCAGTTTAAACTGCATTTAAACCCACTGATGGTTCATGTTTCTCCTCGCTCTAACTGTAGAAGTTGGCCAGGCAGAGGAAGCACCAGTATAAGATCCTTTCCCAGAGGATTGACAGAGAAAAGAAAATGTTTGTAATCAGCCAGAAGATTCAGACCCGCAAGGACCTACAGGTGAGGAGAAGGAGGGGTCCTTATTTACAATAAGCATTTTGGTTTCATTTTCAAATGAATGAATGTCAAATAAACATTAAGATCTTTTTTTTTTTTTATTCTGTGCATCAGGATAAGAACAAGAAAGTGAAGGTAAAAAAGGAGACACCCAATGCTGCAGCTATCTACAAGTTTGAGGCCAAGAGGAAACGCTGAGAGGGGAGTAACCATCATGCTGAAAAGAAATCACCAACTCTGCCAGTGAGATACTGGTGAAATAATGGACTTCAGATCACGCCATAGACCACAGACATCAAGCAACTGTGCTGTTTTGTACATATTTATCAAATACTTTTAGTTTCTTTCAAATAAACAGGATAACACATTTATGTGATTTCTTGACTTGCATATAACTTATGGTTGACCTCTTTTTGGGACACTATGGGATTGATTTGAAAGTTTTTTTTTTTTCTGAGTTTATTGCCAATGGAGAGACTTTAAAAAAAAAAGTAAATAGTAAGAGACAATGGCATGATAAGTGAAAGAGGCCTCTGGCTGAATTTGAGGAGGATGTATGTCCTCTGGTCAGCTGAGCTGTCTGAATTGTGGCAATAGATTGTATTTTGTTCTCATACCAGTAGGTGGCATTAGTGTTCTTTATCACACTATTTTGGGGTCTGTTGGTGGCTGAAGACACTGGAACAGGCATAGAGAGTAGACTAAGCTGGAAGTCACTAGTATGACCCAGCATTTAGACTTCAGAGTGTAATTGTGGTTGTGATGTTTTCTGTCTGTGTGTGAGTTCTTTTAGTTGAGTAGGTTCTTAACTGAGGAGCTGAGCCCTTCATTCGCATTTCATAATACATAATAGACTTGGATTTTCCGTTTCAAAGGCTTCTCCCAAAAACGGCTAAGAAATGCATGGTTCTGACAGAAGTTGAAGGGCACAACTTTGGCATCCCTCAGTATCCAACTGCTCATTACAAGCAAGTCAGTTGCATTCATCAAATGTGTAAATAATTGAAGCCAGACATAAACTCCACTGTTTGTTAGTAGCCATGATATGTTGTTAATCACAGGGTGAGAAAATTTTAGTTACACGGATATATATATATATACTGGTAACATTGTGCACTGATTGCCAGGCGTCTATCTTTTGTTTAAGTAACTTATCCTGTAAACTCAGATACCATGGAACTTAACGTATTTACAAGTTTGTCGGTCATTTGAGGGTAAGTTTCTGGTGATAAACTTGGAAATTTCTGACTTGGCATGTGACGAGGAGCCCACAAATATGCTATTAGTTTTGAAGTCTGAGAAGCTGGACCATCTTCTGTGGTGGAGGCACGGGTTCTGCTATTCTTCTGAGCCTCTGAAAGACACACCTTTTTTGTGGCTCTTGACTTAGGATGCAGCATTTATCTCCAACAGACCTATTTCACATCACAGCAGCGTAGACAGCTGCAGCTAATAAAATTAAGTATGATTTAGGTGTCAGTTAGCAAGCATTGATAATAATAATACTATTGTCAATGCTTCCTCATTAGCTTACTTTAATCAAAATAACCCATTAATTTTATTAGCTGCAGCTGTGCTTATGCATAAAATACCTGTTAAAAGGCTCCATTGAGAGACACATGTAACTATTGAACAGATTCATCAGTTTCTACAGTTTATTCTCATTCAGTGAGTTATGTTGTTGATGTTATGCTGCCTTAGATTTGTCACAGGTCATCAGGTATCCCAATATTTTGTCATAGTAAGAAAGGGTGTTACTAATAATGATGGCTCTGTTCCTGCGCTGCTCTTTTCCAGTAAGCTAAATGGAATTCATTTATTTTATTAATTACACCTGTGCTTTTCCTACTGCGGCATGTCAAAATGGCTTCCATGATAAAGGCCTATGAGGGCTGTCACTTTCCATGTCTTCCTCACATCTTTGTGGTTTCACACCAGCTAACACAGGTGTATGGTCTTTGGCTAATTAGACTTCTTAGGAAAGTGTGTGCATGGGCTGATCAGTTTGCTTGGGTGCCATGGCGGAGCAGGGATTAGCTTCGATGCCTCATTGTAAGAAGATCCCTGGTTTAACTGCCACTAAGGCCACCTTTTCTGTTGATCCTTCTGCCGTCGGTCCTTGAAAAGTCCCTGTCCTGAAAATTAAAGTTGGTTGAGTCAAGACTTCTAGACTCTCTGAAATGTACTGAAGCACCATATTTCAGGTGAGGCAAGCACATTAAAAATTTCTTCACAAAATGTATCCTTTTCTAGTTCTTTATAGTGCTGTCTCTCTCCACGAACCTCTATGTGGCCATGTATGTGCATGTAGTGAGTATTAACAAACTATGGGTTCCTCCAGTCTGTAGTGTGAAATAGACTGAAGACCTGGCACCCAGCAGCAGATCACAGTGACCCAGGTTTGATTGATCACTGTGGTGGTGGCAGCTTCATAAACAGAGCCCATCTATCAGCCTCTCCCGGGAGCCAGTGGAGGGGAAGAGGGGAGAGAGGGAGCCAGGCAGAAATGTCACCAGGCACAGTGAGAGGTGGAGGGGCTGGAGGAGAGGGACCAGAGGCTTTGGCCCAAACACTGCTGACCAGAGCAAAGGTGAGCCATCACCACAGGATCGGCCAAAACAGGGAAAGAGTGATGGTGGGTGTCCACTGGGACTGGTTGCTCTCATTTAAAACTCAGTATAGAGCTAACAGGTTCCTAATTGCAGTAGAAATGTTGATGATGTTGTTTTTAAATATACAAATATGTGTAAGACTATATGTATACACATGTAGTGAATATATACAGCATATACACGCATGTGTGGAGTTCACTGTACACCAGAAAAGCACGCACAAGACCCGGCAAGGTCGATCAGTGGCATTTCAGTGTTGACCATTCATTTAACCAGTAAAAGAGTGATTGACGTCCTCGGCCAACGCTCCTTCCCTCCTGCCTTACGCCTTTCTCCCACCCCCCCGGCCCTCTGCTACTGCGTCACGCTACTGAGAGAGCGTGCGTGTATCGGGACCCTCAGGCCCAGTGTCCATAAGCGGAGGGGGTGGAGGACGTTGAGGAGAGCCCAGGGGTCAAAACACTATGTGCGCAGTTCCGGGACCCCAATCTGACTGTGTGACCCAAGCACAGACAAGCCACTGTTCCTCCTCAAGCTTTCCTTTCATTCCCCCCAGCAACGAGACTCTTACGCTGGGGTGCAGTGGCAGGGCTCAGGGGTGGGCAGTGGGCGACCTTCTGATTTTAAAGATATAGACAGGCATTTCTCTATTGTCAAAAGCCTCGTAATTCATTTGACGACTTGCACAGGCCATCCTGTCCCTCCCCAATGCCATCTCTAAAGTTAATGACCCTGGAGGTTTGCAAACGAAAAGTCATTTTTGGAATGGGGGGAGAAGTGGAGAGCTATGTGGAAGTCACACAGCTGCAGGGTATGACATTGACCCCAATATATAGTAACTGTTTGAGAGTAAAAGTGAAGCCTGGTTAAGAAGGGGCACAATACAATGGATCTTTGTTCTACAAGTTTAGTTGTTAAACATATTATGGAAAAAAAACCCTACTCCTTTTTAAATAAGGGGAACATTTTGTGATCAGTTTCCTTGATCCCAATGTCTATTTAATACTGTACTATACTGTACATTTTAAATTAACTTGCATTGTTCCAGGTTTTTAAAACAAGTGTCATGAGGTGTCAGTTGTAACAAAGGTAAACCTTGAGATACCAGTGTATGAGTTTTTCTTTGACACCGATATTCTGTTTCTTTTATCTGGGAGAAATTATCAATTTTATTTGAAGTTCACCCAAATTACAAAAAAAAACATTTTTTTTCATTTACCATAAGTGTTATTGACCCACACATAGATTTGGTTTCATTTGCCCAGGTTATGAGATTGTCCATCCCTGAGATTTCAGCCACTCTCTATTGAAGAAATATCCGCAGGAAAACTGTTGACAGTATGTTCTGTGTATTATCCAGAGTGATAGGGACACAGTTTCTAGAAAGTGATGTATTTGTTAAATATTTAAAATGTAATATTTCAATGCTTACCTCAATCATGGTTTTTAACCTGGCACTTGGTCCTTGCAAACCATAAGTGCTGCACCTCTACCTTATTTACTAACACAGTTCTGCCCTTCTCCAAAGCCAGTATACAGAGCCGAGGTTAAGGATGGTTAAGGACAATACTAATCGATCCCCCAATTACAGAAAGCTGGAGAACGAGAGGTGGGGAGAAGAGAGAGGTAGCCTGGGGTTTGAGCGTTGGGAGGGTGTCTCAGAATGCAAGGGGTGGGGGATGAGAGGTAGTTTTTATCTTCGGATCCCTCTCTCCTTTAACTTGAAGCTGGGTGTCATGGGGCTTTTGAAGTAGTGGATAGAGAAGTGGGACAGAAAGGGGGTTCGGCTGGCGTGCAGGCAGGGTCTCTCTCCATGCCAGGAGGAAGGAAAATCTTTACAGCTTTGACAGTGCCCCTGACGTGTGTGTTTCTGCGTATTTGTGTGTGAGTATTTGAGATATGTGTGTGTATCTTAGCATGTTTGTGTGTGTGTGCATGTGGGCCTGAGTTGAATGTCTGGCTCATGCAATGAGGTGGGGATCACAGAGCCCCCTTTTTAAATTGCCGCTAATGAGCCCTGGCTGGTGAGAGGTACTCGAACTGATTAAATTTGCATGGGAGCCTAAATCATGACAGGGGCCTCATACTTGTGCCCCCCACCTCTAGGTGCGCACACACATATATACCCCCCCCCCAAACACACACACACACACACCAGACCTACAGGGGGTATCTCTCTGCTGGAGAGAGGGACAGGATAGAACAGGAGGAGGGGGACTACGTGTGTGTGGTGTTGAACGGGGCGTGGAGGGCACCCATCTGCCCCGGTATTACTGTCAGTCCATCATTCAGGGGAATGCCAGGCGCGTGCCTCGGGGACGTGTTCATTACGCTTTAACTACCGGATCTGTCCTTGTCTCGCAGCCTCCCCATGTCATTGTCTGCCTGAGATTGCGTGTGTGTATATTAATGCACGTGTCTGCTTGTATAACAATTGAACACACCCAGTTCTTGTGTGTTTCTGTTTTTGTAATTGAGCAATAGTCTTGCAATACACACACTGGACACTGTACTTGGGTTTGATACTGTAGGTGTGTAAGTTTCTGAAAACTACTCATTATATTAGTTTCCTCTTTTGTCAAGCTAATTTTCACTTAATTATAATATTCTCAGTATCTTAATCTCTACTTCTATTTGTCACACGAACACACTCTGCTCTTGCACTTTTTTGTCTCTCAAATTTGTTAGTGTGTTGCTTCTCTAATGGTTATCTCTTTAACAGCAACTACATGATGATGCGTGATGAGAGCAACTTTTTGTGTACATGTGTGCCTCATATCTGCTTAACAGTGAGGTGTTAAAATGAGTGTGCATGTGTGTGTGCTGGTGGGGGACAGTGCTTTTGCGTGCTTAGCCTGGGTGATTGCAGTAATCAGATGGGGGTGTTAATCAGAGTTTGTTCGTCAGTGGCCTGATGAGGGGCGATGAGGGCCGCTGATTGTAATGCGATGCTTCAATCGGTCTCTCTGACGACTACAGAGACAAACCGCCAAGAGAATCAGTATCATACCCCCCCCACTTTTGGAACACCAGGACAGACTGCAAAAGTGTAAACAAACAAGCAAAACACCATGCTTCTATATGCATCGAAGTATGTCACTGGGAAGATGCAGACTCAGTTAGTATTATACAGGATGTTTTCATTCCAGGGGACACAATGAAGCACTTTGACAAGATATATATCACTATTTAATGTCACCCCTATTGAATAACAAGAGCAGGGGGAAGGGATGTGTTGGGGTTAGAGGGGAGAAAAGATGTAGTTGAGAGAGGTTGGGGGTGGGGAGGTAAATGTGACCCCATGGTTTATAGTCCTGTCTTGTCACAGACAGGCTTGCATCAGATCTTTTTCCCCCTTTCTTTTCTTTTTTTTTTGCAAGGGGGGGGGCAATCGCTGATGCTATTATGGCTGCCTCATCAGCCAAGTCCCTACAAGGGCTGATACAAATTAATTAACCTAATTAGGGACTGCGATTGCGGGTGTGATTATAGGGGCTGGAAGGGGAGGGAGGGATGAGGCAGATAGGGATGGTTCATGGAGGTGGGGGTGCGCTGGCAGCCAGGGCCCAGGCAATGATGAGCTGGGAGGTGTGGGAGAGGAGCCAAGATGCTCTGCATGGTTAATAAGGAAAGCTAGCTAGCTTCAGCCTTCCTTCCCCTTTCTCTATTCAATTCTCCATCTTCTATTTACTTTTGTTTTGTAATTTGTTTCCCTTTGATTTTTATATTTCACTTGTTATGCATCAATTTCCTCCTCCTCTGCTTAAGTGTAATTTTCTATTACTGTGTTCTTTATTCTTTCTCAACGTGATGTATTTCCTGTGGATTGCATATGTTTTTATCATTATTTCATATATTTGTGCTTTTGTTTTGATGACTGACATAGGCTACAACAACTAACTAATACACCTGTTGCAGTGCACAGTTAAACTGAATGTTTTCTGTTGTCTTTTCCAAATAGTGGCTCAAAGCCATGCACCAATCTGGCCCAACTACTGGACCTTCATCTAGGGTTACCACTGATATTCAAGACCTTTGTGGCTCAAAGCTCACAACATTTTTGACCCTTTCCAAAAGTGAAGTAGGGTTTCAGATTCCTCCACAAAGCTATAGTCTGCCTTTTGTTGATGTTCTGTAGTATCACACTGCATAGGGTGCAGTGCAGCATTGCCTATTGTTCACTTTAACTGTACTTCACACAAGGAACAGAAATACCCTCTGGGAACACACATAGTGTCACACACACATACAAGCTCACACAATTTCTCTTCCTTTAGTATGCACAACCAATCGCGGCTCAACACACAAATGCACACAGTATACTCAAATTCTCTCTCTCTCTGCCTCTCTCTCTTACACAGCGACACAGGCACACTCCAGAGGAGCAATATTTAATTCTCCTATTTGTATTGGAAACAGAACAAAGAGATTCTTCAGACCGAAGCAAAATGTGTTTTCTTGCCAGCATCAGCAATTCTAATGTTTCTAATGAGTTGGAGGAAAAGACGAGCGACTGGAAGCGGTTAGGTATCCGTAAATAAAAAAGAATAAAAAGAAAAGAAACACCAGCAAAGTTCCTCAGAAGTGCAGTTTGGGGGCTTCTACCTTCCTGAATGTGCAGGAACCCGTGCCCGTATTGTCCACTGATTGCAATGTCACCTTTTGAATATTGTTGTTGTATCTGTGCCATACTAAGCATGCAGTGGATTGTGGCATTTGATTTCCAAGATTGTGCCTTTTAGCTGCTTCTCTGCTTTCTCTTCTTCTTACTCACCCTCCCTCTCGCGTTTTGTTTCTGCCTCAGTATCAGTTGCAGGGATGTGATTAGGAAGCCACTACCAGACAGTGATAGGGAGGCGTTCATATCACCGCTCTAATCTGGAGCCCCAGGAAAAAAGGCCCCTTCTGTTTTCCTCGCTCAAGGATTCTCCATTGTAAATGACTGCAAGGCTCCTCTTCATATATGGAAAAATGGAAGACGGCTTTATTTATATCAAGCATAAAGATTAAAAAATAAAGAGAGGGTAAAATAAAGCATGTGTTCAAATATATAATAGTTATATATTAGCAATGGATGAAATTAATTTGGCTTCTCTAAAAATGTATACATTATTCCAAGTTTGATCTAAAGCAAAAGCTAAATATCTGCATCTGAACTAAGTTTTATTTCTATAGTGAAATGAAAACCTGCAATTGTATGTTTTACACAAATATATACGATGGATGTCAGGTATGATTGGTTACTGTGCCACAATATTCCGACCCTTGAGGTTCAACTTTGCCCTCTGCTCTGCCTGGCCATCCCTCACAGCCTGTGATCCCATCGTGTTCCTTGTGAGGGATTTGCCGTTTCCCCATCTAGGGCACCACACTCAGTCTGGCTAATTTCTGGCAAATTTACCATTCAGTATTCTGCAACACTTTCATCAATCTTTTTTGCAGTGCTTTTTCTTGCTATTTCATGTAGAACATTAGTGATACAACTGATACTAGTTGTATGATATGAGCTTTTACACTCCCTGTTCTAAACACCTAGGTGTCAATTACATCTTTCCAGGGAAAATCTTCTGGCACACAGGAAGTGAAATGTTCTAGCAACAGTAAAAAGACTTTGTTTGGAATTAATAGAAAAATAATTTGCATGAATCGCTACAGCCACACGACTGCACATAAGAAATTCCCCTTTCACACACTGTTGTTGTTTTGTCTTAATGAGGTGTTACGAATGTTGATTTAGTTAAACTCTTTGTACTTACTGTATGTTTCATTAGATAATTTAAATTCCTGAAATTGTCAGAATGCATCTGAAGCATTTGTATTCCATATCAAACAGGGAGAAAGGCGTCACGAGATGGGTGATGCTCAGGTTGGGGAAGTGTGTGTGTGTGTGTGTGTGTGTGTGTGTGTGTGTGTGTGTGTGTGTGTGTGTGTGTGTTAAGGGAGAAGGGCCCGAGCGATTACTCAGGCCTTTGAGAAGTCCCTGTCTCTTGGCTCCAGTACTCTCGCCTCACTGATAAGCATGAGACCTGTCAGAGGGAAGGTAAATACGCACTTAAGGATTCCTCTCTCATTTTGTAGTCACACTTACACTTTAATTAAAGCCAGAGAGAGAGAGAATGAGAGAGAGAGCGATAGCTCTGCAATGAACCGATGCTATCAGGGGGCTAGGCAGGTAGAACCACTGGGAGATGTGGAGCTGATATCTGGCCTCCGACCAGTGTATGTATGTGTGTGTGAAAGAGAGAACAATACAGTACATGTTTAAGTATGTATGTATGTGCACCTGCATGCACATCCCGGTCAAAATGTTTTTGTGTGTGTGTGTGTGTGTGTGTGTGTATGTGCGAGGCGCTTTACATTGCTCTCCCAGCAAAACAGCTGTAGCAAGGCTGCTATCAGATATTTATAAGCGGCTCATGAATATGGATGGGCAGCGAGATGGTACTGATGTTTGTCCTCTAAGAGGGGATGAAAGGAGAATGTGCTCCCTTCCCTGAGAGACTGAGTCAGGGCCGCTCATAGAGCAGGGGATGGGAGCTCTGGATTGGGAGTAAAACGGGGATTGGGGTGGGTGCCGGTGGTTCAGGACAGATGGTAAAATTTAATGAAATGTGATTTGGATACTCAAGGCAAATCATTTCCCTTATGGATTTTTAAATTAAAAACTTGTAGTGAAGTATTAACACTCTCGTCAGTATGACTTGTGGGTTCTTGCTACCTCCTTCCCATATTCTCCGTTCAAGATTTTCACTGCTTTTTGAATTCTGAGATATTTGCATTCTTAATGATGAAATAAGACTGTCCCAGTATTAAAAAATAAATAAATAAAAAAATTGATAGTATTGTTGATCAGTACTAATTACTTAATGTTATTGGTATGTTTGGCTTTTAAAAATCATCAATCATCATTTTGGCATGTACTGTTTTGAGTGTGAGTGTGTGTAGTTTCTACATTTACATGCACATCTTAAGTCCATTCATGTAAGGTTAGGTAATGAGGATGAAACGTGCCTTCCCCAATTTCTAACCACATGTCCTGCCAGGCAAATGGAAATTAAGTATATTTTTCATCCCTCCTAAAAAAAAAAAGTTACATTTCTTTGTCATTGTCACAGTGAATAACGAATGTCCTTGTCCATAGCGGTCACTCTGATTCCCAGCAGAAAACATTTGGTCAGGGACATGCATAACTGACCTAAGTGTCCACAGTAGAGGTCACCACACTGAGAGACGGGATCAGAGGACGGCAAGCACAGGGGCAAGCGGGAGCGCTGTACTACAATGTACCTTTCAATGCTAATCACTGAGTCATCTATCAGAGCTAATACATGGGCGCTAAGCAACCCGTACATGCATTAGACTTCCCCAATTACCATAATGGGTTGGTTTTTAATATGGCTAATAGGCTGGCACGACCTTGCCCATTCACTCAGCAGGTACACGCACCCACACGACGTCAAATGGACATATTTAGAGACTAAATGACCATTAGGGACTTTTAGCTGTTATGGGTCCATAGTTATGCATCTTAAACAGGAAGGATGGATGGATGGATGGATGGATGGACGGATGGATAGATGACAAACAGGAACATTTGTGGGAAAAAGACAATAAAATGAGAGGAAAAAAACTGAAATGATGATGCATGCAGAAGAGAATGGATATTATTGTTGATTTTGCTCTTTGGGAGTACAAAACACAAAATGGCTATTTTATGGGGCAGTATTTTGACCAAGTAGCCTTCATATCTGAATGTGCTGGTGTAGGAGTGCCCTGTGGGCACCACTGGGAAGTACGTCAGTGTGGGCGCAGTGTGGTACTGGGAGGGCAGATGGGTAGAGAGGAGAAGGGGCAGAATCTGAAAAATGTGCCTCCGCAAAACCCCGGGGGGTTAACATTTTGGTTTTCTCTGAGCCTTTGTGGTAGTGGACAAATGATCCCAGGAGTCGGACAATAATGTTTTTATGGGACTCTAAATGTTGAGCTCAACAAGGTCATTGTGGGAGTGTAATGGCCAACACGTGGCCAGACTTGAACTCCAGCAGCCTTGCAGTTGGTCCGGGGGCCAGAGGGGAGGAGAGGAGGTGGGAGGAGAGCAGAGACTCACCCTCTGGGTTTCTCCAACAAGCCTGCACTTTGTTCTTATGGGAGACAAGAGCCACTCAGAACATAAAGTACCTAGATGACCAAACTATGCCTGGCCAGGCCAGACTGGGTCTTGTAAACTGGCCCAGAGAGATAATGTTTCTCTGTAGCTAATCTGTGCCTGGATGCCCACGCCCTGGCATCTAGTGAACAATAACCCCTTCCTGCTTCAAACAAGTATCCTTTTCTTGGTCTCTCTTGGGACAAGTTGGACTTCTACTGTCTGTCGCTTCCGTGTGTGTGTGTGTGTGAGTGCGTGGGTCAGAGCTGAGTGATTTATGTGCTTGCTGGTCGAGATAAAGGACTTCACTGTAGTCTGGCTGTCCACTTCACTGTCACTAATAAAAGGAGATGATAGCTGCGTGTACCTCAAATTGGAATTGAGGGGTAGATACATAATGGTATCAAACAACCTTTAATTTGTCTTAAAAAATGTTTAAGATCTACTTGTGTAAATACTAATAAAAGATTGTGTATGTGCATGGTTTCAGTAGTGTCTAAGTTTTTTCATTGTTTTTAGTTATCTATGTATGAGGTTTTCACTATTATGCATGCGTACTTTCACTAATGTGTTTGATCATGTCCCATGGGTCAGTGTCATTTCACAAATATGGTATTCCTGTTGTTAATTCATGTTTGTTGTTTTGGTTTAGCTATAGTATAGACAGTGTGTGAGGACATTCCCACACTCTTGGACTGATAAATACTGTAACTCTGAGAAAGACTGGCGGTAAATGTCTCATGTGCATCTGTGGAAGTATGTGTGTGTGTGCTCTCATTTACATCTAATGCTGACAGTGTACTGTAAAGAGAATCTAGGGCAAACTGAGAGCAGCAGAAGATTTACACTTTCTTCTGAAAAATGTCTGTCTTTTATCAATTCAATATCAGTCACATCATTTCATCTGAAAAATGCTGATATGTGACAATAAGTTTCAAGGTGTACACAGCCTTTGAGTCACAGAACGTGTTTGACCAAGCATCGACTTCTTAGATTGGTTGAACAGATGTTTAATAGGACAAAGCTTGAAGAGGCAGCCTCATCTTGTCTCTACTTTGTCTCATAGTCCTGATAGTCGCATGGTAAATAGATGGACCTGTGTGTCCCTCAGAGGCCCCAGCTTCATGGTCCCCTGAGTGACATCGTATATCTGCTGTTTAAAAAGGACTGGAGCACCAGACAGCTAATCAATAGATCAATCATAACATTTCCACTTCAAATCAATTACCCCCTGACGTCTTATCCATCCTTTCAATAGTTTGTGCTTCATCCTCTAAGAATGATTTGCTTCATTTGATGTATTATTTAATTTTATGTTTTTAAGTCATACACACACACACACACACACACACACACACACACACACACACACACAGTAATTTTTGATGCTCAACAACAATTTTAAAGGTACCATGAAAGATTTGTGTCACAATGAAACCGTCAACACAATGAAAATTACAGCTACATTTACAGAGGGGGAATGATTCAAAGCCAAAGAAGAAAGAGTGAGAGTGACAGAGAGAGAAAGAGAGAGAGAAAAAGAAAGTAATAAAGAGGGCACATTGTTTCCAGTCTGCACGCATGAGCTTGTCTTTTCGACCATGTTGAATTCCAGCCATTCAGATGACTGGAGTGCGTAGGCCAAGCCTCCAACGCGTTTCCCCATCACCATCACAACAGTCGCCATTCATGAGCCTCCGCTGGCTGTGGGGACATCTGCACCACAACACTTGTCACCTCAGCCCCCCCCCCCCCAGCCACTGAAACAAACACATACACAGGCACACACATACACAGGCACACGCATACTGACACACATATACGCACACACAATCAACTTCTCCAGCTAAATGCCAACGGAGAGAATCAGAAGGGCATCAGAGATGGCTGTTGTCTGCATACGCCCATATGTGGGTTTGTGTGAATGGGACCCAAGCCTGGGGAGGTCTCTGATACCACAGGGTGCTGGCGGGGGTGGCACATTGCTTGGCCTGCTCGGGTGTGTCACGATGCTTTGAGGGTTGAGCGGGTGACAATCCAAAGGTTTTCGACCAGAACGACCCTCTGGCATTCCACACAGGCTTGTTACACCACAGTGACGTGGGTGGGCCAGGTGACCTTTGAGCTTATGGAGTTCACTCATATGTGTCCATTGTGCCATGGATTCTGTATCAATTTCACACATCTACAATGTATGGATCTCACTAGGTTCCTATACAAATTTTAGTATTGAGACTCAATACAAAGCTCTCTGGATACAGCCAAAACTAAAAGTTATTTGGAGTCTTTATCATTTCACGATATGTACAACATTAAATACAGTCATTTTTCCCTGATCGGTGATTGTTTTTAGTGTGTTGAGTAAAAATCATTGAAATATGCCTCAATAAAGGAAAGTATTCTATAAAGTTCCCATTCATGATATTCCCAAGCTGGCTCTTCTGCTGGTATTTCACACCATTGGGTATTGGGCGTCAACACAGGGGTTTGTTGGATAAACATCCAACGCTGAGTAGGAGCGCCAAGCATCACTGTTATTGTTACTGCTTAATGCCATGCACCAGCATTGTTGTTTTGCAGCAATCAACACATACATATGTAATAAAGCTGAGAGGCAGTGAGACAATACAAGCTATTGTAACGCCAAACTCAGATCAGCACAAAGGCCCCCACCAGTCTACGTCGAAGCTGACACTAGCTTTGCATAACTGTTTTCCAGGACTGGAAATAACTGTTTTCTAGTCGAGAATGCAGACTAACGTGATTGGTCCCTGTTGGGAGTTACCTGGCATTTGTCATGGTTGCTTATTGGTTTAGAGCCATCTGTTGAGCGTGTTGGCATTTTTGTGAATGATGAGGGTTGATGGATGGTGATGAGAGTTCAATGGAGGGAAGGACAAGAGGTGACGGGACATTTTGGAGTGACTGCAAAGATGCCGTGGATTGTATGCATGTGTGCTTCAGTGTCTTTGTGTGTGTGTGTGTGTGTGTGTGTGTGTGTGTGTGTGTGTGTGTGTGTGTGCGTGCATCTAAGGGCAAACATCGATGACTGTGTCAGGGGTGAGTGATAACCATGGTCTTTTCAGCACTGCAGGGTGGGTCAGACGGATGTGATGGATGGTTAGCAGTCAGGCCCCCTTCTTCACGCCTCTCTCCAGCCCAGTGTCTGGAGATCAGGGCTGGGGCGGATGGCTGTAGGGGCTGGACTGCTGGGTGGTTGGGGGTGAACATGTCTGGCCCTTGTTAGACAAAGGTTGTCTGCACGCTAAAAAAAAGAAAAAACAAGCTTATTCAGTGGTACTTTCTAGGCTAAATTTTATTTAATAGAACAACCACTATTCGCTAAACCACTTGAATTTCAGCAGTCAGTTATTCAATATATCACATGGATTTGCTTTCTGTTTTGACATTGACAGCTAACAGATAAAAACAGATTCAAATTTGCATGGAGAGGTGTTTTTCTGGCTCTATTTTGGTTTTACCCCTGCTTAGAATTTATGAACTGCTAATTATTATATATGGAAAAACAAAAACTGGTAATTGAGATAAAGGAGGTTATTTTGTCACAGCTGATATGGAATATTTCATATACTTCCAAGGCTTTTATATATCACAATTTTTTTTTTCATAGATGAATTTGTAACCGTGCTTTGGGGACAATTGCAGGACCAAAAAGGGTCCCTTGTTGTTTACAAAAAGTTAAGAGATACAAGTAGGAATACATAAAAAAATATGATGGTGCTTTTCATCCAAATTCTTCTCTCTGCTTTCTTTTTTGTTCTTCTCGTTCCCCACATAAACCTCATCCTTTCCTTTAAGATCTTTCTTTCTTTCTCCTATTGCTACTCATCCTCCTTTTCTTTCCTCTTGTTCTTTTTTCCTTTCCTTCGCTTTATTTTCTTGTTCTCCTTCACTACCTCTTCCTTTCAATATCTTTTTCTTTCTCATCGTGTTTCCTCCTCTTGCTGCTCTCCTGCTCTTTCCTTATCCTTTTTCTTCCACCTACCTCTCTCCATTCTTGTCCTCATCTGCCTTTCTCTCAGCATAGTCCTAGGATTTCTCCTCTTCCTTCTCCTACTTCACCCACACCTTCTATAAACATCACACAATATACATACACTGTACGTACACATCTCAAGGGTCATTTGTCTTTCTGCACAGTTAGATGTGATGGTGTATCTGACACAGCCATCCTTTTCTGACGGAGGTTGGCTTTCCATGGCCAGGCTTACGGAGGGGCAGACAGCAACCAACACCCCAGAGAGGAGCTACAGTAACCTGCCTTGTGTCTGTTCTCAATCTGAGAGAGAGAGAGAGAGAGAGAGAGAGAGAGAGAGAGAGAGAGAGAACAAAGGCTAATGTGAAAGACCACAAGGCCTTCGCACACCAAGACTCACTAATTGACGGCTGCAGGGAGTAGGAGAGATAAGAAAGCCACCAGACCCTGCTTACACTCTGCACATAGTACATTCAAATGTCCATGCAAAAACACATGGACACACATACACAAACTTGTGTATGTTTAATATACACTTCCTTATGTCTTTGATGCTGCCATTCCCGTAGTCCTTTTCCCCAGTATTCACTCACAAAACAACTTCTGCAGACACACACAATTTGTTGAATCTCTCCGGCATATGCGCTCATATGTGGGCAGTATGGAGTATGGAGAGAATTTGCTGCTTTGTCACTGGTTTAGTAATGGCAAACTGAAAGCCTAGGGCCACTATTTAATTGCTTTGGCCATGTGCACCAAAGAGGTGCCACACCAATTAATTCCCTCTGTGGCGGAGTGTCCTGTCCCACGCCTGCACCCCCTCGTAGAGTCGTCCCGCAGGGGAGAGGTGGATGGGGTGGAGTGGGTGGAGAGGCACATGGGAACACCCTACCAACAATGGGTACCAAATCCATACCCTCTGCTCTGCTTCACCACCATCCCCCCTCATCAACGGATCACCTTTCATCTGTATGCAAGTAACACAAACTGATTGGTGTGAGAGTGATCCCCAAATCACAAAATTGCTAACAATATGGAAGAAGTATTCAGATTATTCACTTAAGTAAAAGTAGCAATACTACTAGGTAAAAATACTCCAATACTGCATGCTAAATTTTACTACATTATTTTACTTGCTGTGAAAGTACAGAAGTACTGCACTAAAAGTAAAAGTACTCATTATGCAGAAGGGTTCCTGTCATTGTTACATTATTAGATATTATAATTTATTATCACTGATGCATTACGAGTAAGCAGCATTTTTAAAGGTCCAGTGTAACATTTAGGAGGCGCTATTGGCAGAAATGGAATATAATATTTAGTAAAGTATGTTTTAATTACTGTATAATCACCTGAAAACAAGAATCGTTGGGTTTTCATTACCTTAGAATAAGCCATTTTTATTTACAGAGGGAGCGGATCCCGCTCCATGGAGGTCGCCATGTTGCACCGCCGTGTTTCTACACTAGCCCGGAACAGACAAACCAAACACTGGCTCTAGATAGGGCTGTTCACGTTTTTCACAAGTTTTGCGGCCACCGTAGTTTCTCCTACATGCTTGGAAGGGGAGGGTGATGCGAGCGTTATTTAAATGGTTGCAAACTGCAATTTCACCGCTAGATGTCACTAAATCCTACACACTGCTCCTTAACTGGTCATGGTGGAGATAATAATTATATACTGGTGGGTAGTTTAATGCATATCATAGTTTCATACTGTATTAGCTTGTAGGTTTTCTGTAATGTAACAGTAACTATAGTTGTAAAATCAATGTGGTGGAGTAAAAATACAAATGTGCTTCTTAAATGAGGTGAAGTGGGTGTATAAAGTAGCAAAAAATGGAAATACTTGAGTGCAAATAACTTAAAGTTGACTTAAGTGGTATTTGAGTAATTTTGTATGGTTACAATGACTGATCGCTAACTAATACAAAAAAGTAACAAAATTACCTCCAACTACACATCATCTAGTGGGATATGAAGGGTCTGGATTTTAGGAGAGTGTTTCCCCTACCCCTTCCTTTGCCTGCCTACCCATGAGTCTTTGCCCCAACAAAGGACCTGTCACCTCTATCCATCATCCCCTCATTCCTAGGCTCCTTGACTGTGACTGAGGAGGGTAACCTAACCTAGTCTGATCACTGCAGGGAGCACAGCAGGTAGACAGAGAGAGGCAGATTAGAGGGAAAGAGACAGTGAGAGTGGATTGGAGAGAATTGTTTATTTGCCTCTCTATGTAGGTAGGAAAGCATAGGGGGGATGGAGAGGGGAAGGAAGGGGTGAAGAAAAAAAGGAGGAGGTATGTGGGTGGATGCAGCATCTGGCTGATATGCAGCCGTGTACTGAGGCGATGAGGCGCCTCCAGCCCAGGAGGAGGTAAAGGGGAGTTTGTATGAGGCCAACATAGCCGAATAGAGACAGTGACAACAATAGCCTCCTGTAGCCCACAGCACCAGTCATTCGCGCCAATGACAAACTCTCTCGACCATATCATTCTGTGAACTTCCCTTTACATCTTATCTAAAACTTTTCTCATACTTCATTCAGTTTCTGGCAACATGACAGAAATTAGGAACCATCATGAATAAAGAAGAACCGTCACGTACAAGGAGAGAGATCACTGCGAAGACAGGTCAGGACACCAACTGACCTTTTGTCTTATTTAAAAATCAAAGGGGTTCCACGGCCAGGCCCATGGGGGAATAGAGGTAGGGTGGCTGGAGAAACCAGGGTTAGCAGGGGTGTCTGGGTGCTAATCCATAGGACCATCGATGACCCTTGACCCCTAGGGGCATGGGGTTGGGCTCTGCCGAAATGTCTCTGTGAAAGTCAGGCCTTCCCTCTGCGCTTCAGGCAAGCCAGACCCTTCTGAGCCCTCCTCCCAGTAATGATTTATGGGACAGCGTGCGATCGACACACGCTCAGCCCAAGGGATGACCCTAAATAGTAGTTTTGACACATTGAGAGACGGGGTTAAAGGTGATCAATAACAAGGCACTGGAGGAGGAGAGACAGATGAACAGAGTGAGGAGGGGAAGGGGAGGTGGTGGATGAGGAGGAGGAGGGAGCAGCTCTTTTTAATTGGCCTTTGCTCATTACTTGGGTCTTTGTAGATTACCGCATCTTTTGTGCATGTCCCGGCCTCCAGCTCCGGGGCACATATGTGTTGGGGTTTTAGGTGTTTTTGTTCAATTCTTCTTGAGCTGACCTCAAAATGCGGTGCTCTCAAAAGACTGGTTTGAAGATTGACCTGAAAACGACTCAGAGTAGAACAGTGAAACATTTTCTTTCATGATATTCTTGAATCCTACTTCCAGTCAAGTACATTATTACTCACTAAATAGGCTTTTCTCAGAAGAACTCTATGATGAGGGCTCGTGCCAGCTTCTCTTACTCTGTCTGTATTTTCATTCTCTCCTCAATCTTATCCTTCATCATGCCAATCTGTTTCCTATACCTTGTCTACTGTACCCTCTGTTCCTCTCATTTGCCACGTTTTCATCATTTGAAGACTTTGACATTGGCTCATTGAAAGGGTTCATAATACATGCAGTGCAGTTATAGCTCCTCTCCCTCTGGCCCTAATTCCCATCATAAACAGATCTTGTATATGTGTTTGCATGTTCAAATTAAATGTCTGCTCATATCCATTCGTGTTTCCCCATCTCTGGATGTCTAACTTTATGTGCATAGGTATGCGAGTTTCTCTAGTGTACCCTCCCAGAGCTTGTAGTGACGGGAGAGATGCCACCCTCTCTACTTCTAGACATATGTGTACACACACACACACACACACACCCACACACCCACCAGCAGTCTTGGAGTATCTCTCAGAAGTGCGCTGATTAGGCCTAAGACTGGGGACTGCTTTGCCTAATCATATCGCTGCATCTAAATCATCTGTGTACATTTCTAATTACATAGTGGCACGCGGTGTCCTTGAGCACAGTGGCAGGTCTCCATTTCATCTCTGTACTGTGTCTAGTCCCCCCCCCCCCGCTTGCCTTATTTTTTCACTCTCCTCTCTCCTCCATCCTTTTTTATTTATTTCCATCAGCCTTATCTTTGTTGTTGTTTCAGTTGACTGTGCGCTGTGCAACAGCACTCATTTGCCCACCGATCTTCGTCCTTTGAACTCAGCATCGCAGGGCAAAGCCGACTGTCGGGGGCAGCGGGATCATCTTTGATGATCTGTTTATTGTCCGGCTCCAATTTGCAGGGGTTCACAATGTAATATCCATTCCAGCATGCATAACACGAAGGATCAGTCATGGGTAAAGGACAACAGCAAAGAATATTGTTTGGGTTTGGAATAGGGTTAGCACACAAACAGTGTGGAGCAGAGCTGGAACTTTCTCTGTTACTTTTGTACTGCCAAGATCTCTGCAAGAATCCTTTGCTATTATTTTTTATATTGTCCATATGTCTTCTTAAAGAAACAATAGAGCTGCTCAGGGTATGCAGAAAGATGATCTTTCAGCTGCTGTGCCTATACATTTGTGAACTGAATAGCCATGTTTTCTTCTTTTTGAATACCCTTGATGGAAGGCCCTGAACATCTGCGTGCTGTAGGGTCAGATGATCTTGCTATAGTTTATCGATGTGTGTCTCTCTACTGCAAGGCCTTGTCTTTGCTTTTTCTCTCCTCTACAGTGAACCTTGTTATTGAAGTCAGAAGGCAATGTAATAATAAACCCATTATTATTACTGCTTTGTTTGGTTAGTGTATTATCCCTAATACGTTTCCTTGGGCTATTTGCTACCTTTTGTCAGACATCCTACAAAATGAAGGCAACTTGTGCAGTACAGATGATTGCATTTATCTTGCCTTTCCCACTGTGTTCTTATCACCTGCTAAGGTTGTCACTGCCATTGTTTAATACCAAAAAGCTCACTAAATCAGTAGTAATTGCTGCTTCTGAATGCCTCTAAAGTATGACTTTCTTCTCATTGTATGCCACCAACAGTAGCATCTATGTGCTGCTGCCTGGAGGCAAGTTCCTGAGATATTAGTTCTCCACTCTCAGAACTGTTAGTCACACTGACAGACACCTGAGGCGATATAAAATGTCCCTCAAAGCCATGAAAGAGGGAGACGAGCTACTTCTCTTCTTCAAAACCTCAGAGTGAGGAGCAAAGAGATGCAGAGAGGAGGGGAGAGTAACTTTCTAAAGCTGCACTTAAACCCCTTCGCATATGGGGGCCATACCTTGGAGTAGACATGAAGGGGGAACCCATATAGCTACAAGGCCCAGTATCATAAATAACACAAGGCTTCTCCTCTCTCGTCTCCATCTCCTCCAGTTCACTGCTGGAGTGTTTCATATGGTAACTAGGTGTTCACTGTGTGGCCACATTGTTGCCCATCTTTCAAGTGGCTCAGAGGAGGAAACCTTTAGGTAGAGGAAGAGAAGGAATTTTTGATGAAAAAATGCATTATTCTGTTCTTTTTCCAGTCTCCATCCCCCCTTTCTCTGCCACTCACTGTGGGAATGGAGTATTTATTACATAAACGGTAAAAGGAGGAGAGGAGAACTCAGCTGGAGGAAGAGGTAGTAATGGAGAGTAAGAAAGCTACAGGCTCTTTCACCTGTCAGGTTAAAAATGTGGGTTAGATGGAGGAATGAGCATGTTTTTCTCCTCCTCACTACCTACAGAATAATATGTGGCTATACAGAGGATATATATTGTAGATGCTCTATTTATGAAATTTAATGAGTCAATCATATATCTCAGTATTGATCCAATAGAACTTTAACATTACCTGCCATAATATGAAAAGGATATTTAGATTAATGGAGAAACTGTACTTTGAGCCTGCTATGACTAACACGGTGTAAATGATGCACCATATTTTTTCATGTGCTTTTTTTTCTCAGCTTGCAATCTGTTGCGTCAAGCTAATAAGTACCTTCTAATAAGGTATACTGTTTTTTCTTGGTAATAAATAATTTATTAATACTTTATAGTTCAGTAATAAGCAATTAATAAGGACAATTCTTGGGTTGCCCGATTATGGACTTGCAAGCTGCACACTTGTTGGGTTATTAGGGAGTGAGTAAAACATTAATAAACACTTCTTTCACTACAATAATCTAATAAGTCTGGCGTTGTTAGTGGATGGCTTTTGATCCTGGTGCTCTTCATTTTTTCCCCTCCGTAGTGTAAGTGATTATTGGAAGTGAGAGCGCAAAAGACAAGTGTCGCTGTAGGAGAATATACACCAACCAAAGGGATATTTCACAGTTTAGCAACCCAAAACTTGAGCTAACATATAGCTTATTACTAGTCTAGAAAGAAGTCATACATCATTTAACATTAATAAAGCCATAACAATATATAAACCCCTTAAAGCAAGCCTTATTAGAAAGTGGTACCCAAAATCTATATGCTTCTCCACCTACCAGTAGCTTGGCTCTCCAGCATCACCCCACATCTCTGTACATGAGGATGATCTGGAATCCCAACCAAGTGAATTATTCAGCCGTTCCCATTATTTCCATAATTGCCAGCATTGTAGTGGTGTTTGTAATGTCATTAATAACAGGCGTTGGCGTATAATACGCTTAATGTTATTTATCCTTTGGCAGATAGCTTGATGCTGCTAATCCTCATTCATTTGCTGTGGATCAATGCAAATCCGCTAGCGTGAGTGAAATCCCCTCCCCCTCCCAGAGCTGATGGTTCCTAATGTATTTTCCCACCATTAACCAGCCATAATCCCTGCTAATCATCACTAATCCACAACTCCTGTGTGACGATACTTCCCTGATGAAGGAGGCATCCGTGTTCACGAGCGCCCGGGCACTGCTGAGGCTGGAGCTCCTCTGCAAGTGCTGCAGAGGGCCCACTCAGTGTAGGAGAGCAGACTGCTGAGAGGGGAAGAGGAGGATAGGAGGAAAGGGTGAACTGTGGTGATTCGTAGGTCAAATAGCTGGGTTTTGCTTTTTTGTGATGAGTTCTGCTCATGTATTATTGATTTATCAGCATAATAGAGGTTGTGTCCCTCCATACGGTACAGAATAAAAATTGCATATCATCAAAAAATAACAGTTGATACCAGTCACGACAATCTCTCTTGTCTGGTCAACTGTGGACTCCTTCTGTTTTCCCATCTATGTTCACTCTGTAGGTCTTTGTGTTATGCATTGCATTTCAGTCCATTTCTGCTGGTCACTTGGAGGCCCTTGGTGGTTTGAGTGACTGCCCAGATACTGGGAGGTGTGATGGTTGATCCCTTAAAAATGGGACATGATGTCTCTCTGCTTGGCTCACTGCAGTGAAGAAGTGACAGAATGAGGACTAGATAACAGGGGGCAAGGCTAACTGCACGGAAACAAGTTTACCTCCAGCAGTGTGGTACACCTCAACCCAAATTAGCTTTATTAGCTTGATGTATGACGTGAAAACGAAAACACAACTTTGTTATAAACTTCTGTAAAGGTGCAGAATACAGTAATTGAGCAAGTGGAGCTACTTGTCATGTTTGAGCCATGTGTGTTTTACACATATGCAAATAGGTGACATGATGTTTACAATGATGATTTTATTAATCGTTTTTGTTATTATTGTTCCTTGCTATCAAACTTTGAGGTAGAGCTTTGATGTTGCAGCACCCCGGTTTTGCCAGCAGGGGGAGCCTGTGATCCGCTGTTCTCTGGCAATTGGTTTGCTCCCTAATGTTGGCCTCCTCTCCCACAGTTTGACAACCTCAGCCAGTGCAAAGACACTTTTTTTCACCTGCATCACAGCAGCACAAACAGCCAATTTTAAAAATCGGCAGGTTTTATATTGTGTCTTGTTACTTATAGTTGTTTGAACGCATGACAAGGCTGTACAAATGACGCACACAAATTCATCTTTTAAAAAATTGAATTACGCAAAATGAAAAATATTCGTGGATATTGGGTGTCGGTCTGAAAATTGCTCAGAAATTAATAACAGTCGAGTAAATGTCTGTCTTCAAAATCTGACGTGAGTTTTCTTTAGAAATTGAAGGCTACTTCAAACTTTGAATTGCGTATTAATGTTTGATAACGGCACACTTTCAGTGAGAAAGTAGCCTAATTAAATACAAATGTGCAACTGGTAACTATTTGAAATAACTTGCCCCTGATACTAATATGGCCTAAATGTAGACAAGTTTACGCTTCTTCAACAAACCTAGACTTTCAAATTGGAAGCTTCATGAATGTAGAATTCCACTGCTGCTTTTCACTTTTAACTTTTCACGGTGATTTTGAAAATTTAGAAATGAAACCGTGAATGTGTTGGAAGGAATTAAAATGTATCAGCGCCTGCAATGGATCTCTCTATGGAACCCAACTGGATCCTGCTCTAATATGTAGATGGACATGTAGAAACAATGCGCACTGCCGCTGTGGCCCGTGATTGTACGGAATGTAGGGCCTAACTTTAAGACTTAATACATGACTTAGAGAAACTGAATATTTATTTTGGTACTAAAATACATTAAAATATGTTGCCTGTGAATGTAGGCCTGTGTTTACTCTTATTAAACTTTAGGGCCTGCCGTTTTCGTTTATCCTATGTGTTTTTCCTCTCTCTATCTTTGGAAAAGAGGCTGATTTTTGCCTGCAGGCACTTCTGTCTCAGATCAAAGATTCGTCACAATTTGCCTTTTAAATGCTTAAAACATGACAAGTGATGGTCGATGGCTTATATAAAGCAAACAACTCAAATTTCAATATGATTTGAAGAAGGCCTATTTCCTCTAAATAAATAAGTCGCCTGGATAATTCTACTACTAATGATATTGATAATAAGTTATAACAACAACAACCATAATAATAATAATAACCACTCAATGAAAAGACAATAATTCCATGTTAATATTGCACAATTTAATACTGCGATTATTACACAAAGATGTGAACAACGTCAGAGACTGTGTGAACTTAGCAGGGGAATGCCTGAGGTAAAATACTGTTGTCTATTCCCTTTAACAGCATATGTACACAGCTTCTGATTTAAACGACCCCTGTTACATAACGAATCACTGCTATTTAAACTGAACACATGGTGTGATGACCACTTCCCGATGCTCAGCACACTGAACAGCAATAAACTTTATGATCATGTTTATCTTGTTTGCCTGGTGATGCTACAACAGACAGCAACAGAGGACGAGTGGTTTGGATCTTAATGAAGACAAAAGACCATTTCTTGTATATATGTTTTATGTAAGTAATAAAATATTACTATAACATAAATATAAATGTGACTTTGCAGTCTACATTTAGCAATCAACATACAACCAATGTAGTAAACAAACAAAAAGAAAAACATACTGAAATCCACTGCAACATAACCATTAACAGAGCTAAACAAAAAGCTCCAAACACGTTTAAGAAATAAATATATATATATATAAATGGTCAGATTCATAAATGAAATCATATTAAAATATCTTCTTGGAATTAGTAAGTGTACAAAACTGCCCGGAAAGAAACAAAAACAAAACAATATCTCAGAACAAATACAAGTTTACATATTGGACATATTTACATATCGGAAATAATCCTGGCAACATTTTCTCTAAAATCTTTTTTTTTCATTATTATTTTTTTCTTGAAAAAAAAATGTTTCCCTCATCTGTATTGAATAGCACTGCTGTAGGCTTTTGGACTGGTCCAGCATTGATAAATGACACACAACGCATGATATTTTCAGATTTCCTTTCAGGTCAGAAAAAAATAAATATATCTAAAGTTAAGTCCCTTCATCGCTTACCCTTAAGGAATAATTATTATTTTCTTTTCCCCTAATCCAGCGTTTTAATATAATACAATGGATATATGGGACAAAGGAAAACGGTGTGGTTGTAACCAGATTAAAACATCTAAAAACACAAAAAGGAAGGAACAAAAAATCATGTACAGGCGTGATATTCCGACATGGGGCACTGAAGTTACCTGAGTTACTTTTCGTTTCGTATTTGACCAATCTCTCTTGAAATGTTTGGGATACAACAGGATAACAGGCAGTAAGCAGTGTGAGCTGACAGCGCTCTGTGGTGATAACCAGGAACCTGTAAACATGGGATTTACTGTGTTTAAGCCTATGCAGATTAGCTCCACTCACAATTTTATTAACAAATATAAAATTGCAATAATAATAATAATACCAACGAAAGAATAAGTGCTCCATGCAAAGAAAACAATAATTTGAAAACAATTAACCCCCAAATAAAATGTTTTTTTTAGAATTGCCCTTTTAGCGTCTGGTGATGTTTGCAAATTTCGACTTGGTCAGCTGCAAAGCTTTAAATATCTTTTTTAAGGCATGCAAGCAAGACTTAGAAGTCCTGTTGCACTGGATATTTTTCTGAAATGTGTCTGACCTTAATTATGAGTGTTTTCGGCTGCCATAATTTCCATCACTTTTCCACCATCAACTCCCACTGAGCAAACAGAAAAATTAGAGGCTGCTCTGATGAGTTACAGTACCTATAGCAAATAATAAAAGAAATCAGACAGTCTGCAGAAAGAGACACTGAAGTTAAAGTATTTCCAAACCAAAACATCACACTTAATATAACAAAGAAAGTATACACTAATATTCAGAAATCTGGTTAATCAGTTTAAGCCTGAAAAAGCAAAATGTTCTTTCAGTGTAGGCTATTTATCTCCAGTGTTGATCATTTTCAGGCAACCACCTCGTTCTGGTGAGCGCCAACAGTTCATGGTACACCAGGAGGAGATGGCCTCAGTTGCCACATTTAATTACTCCCCATTTGAAACAGTCATGGGATATCAAATTTACTTATATGCATGTCTCCTCCATATAATTTTGGTAAATAAAGATCTTTGTTTCACTTTAAATGCGCACGGAGTCAGTAATAGCGAATTTTTTTCTTTTTTCTTGATTTTTTTTCTTAACATTTTCCGCTTTGCCATCTATTTGTTGGATATGACGATCTCCGAATACTAAGGGCAAAACTCATCTGTTCAACTTTTCCATGTCTCTTTTCTCTCAGGAAAACAAAAGCCAAACTTAAATAATGTAAACTCCATAGTCCCTTTCCCTTTTCTATCCCCCCGCGGAAATGCTCGGGTTGTTCATGAAAACAGTCACTGCACAGGACTCTGTAGTGTGCGGTGTAGAGGAGGGGTCTCTGCTTGGGAATATACGTCCTCCATATTCGGGTGAGGGACCCCCACTGGTGTCATTCTTTTCTCTTTTTGTCTTCTGTTGCAAAACCAAACACGAACAACCTCTTTTTCCAACTGCAGAGTGCCGGCTAAAGAGCTGATTTCATGAGCAGACGGCTTTGGGCATTTTAAGAAATGATTTTCCAGCGCCCCTTTCACCCCCACTTCAATGGAGGTCCTCTTCTTTCGTTTCCTGCCCTGCGCAGCAATCTTGTCCAAATTGGTGGGACTGCCCGTGTTTGAGTCTGTCTCCTCCAGCCACTTGTTTAGGAGCGGCTTAAGTTTGCACATGTTCTTGAAGCTGAGCTGCAGCGCCTCAAACCTGCAGATAGTGGTCTGAGAAAAGACGTTTCCATACAGGGTGCCCAAGGCCAAGCCCACGTCCGCCTGCGTAAAGCCCAGTTTGATCCGCCGCTGCTTGAACTGCTTGGCGAACTGCTCCAGGTCGTCGGAGCTGGGCGCGTCCTCGTCCGAATGGTCCTGGTGGTGGCTGAACGCCTGCTGGGGCGACTCCATCTGGTTGTCGTGGCTGCCCGAATCATCGTGGAGCGGGTCCCGCATGCCATGGTGCAGGGACCCGGGCTGGGGACTCAGCATTGCGTTTAGGTTTGTGTATCCAGGCTGGGAGTAGACCAGTGACTGGTGGCCGTTGGATGCTGGGGAAAGCGGGGATAAGTGGTGGGTCGTGGTAGGCGCCCACGAACCATGGTGGCCACTCTGCGTCTGCTGGTGCACCAGGTGAGATCTGTGGTGGAAGCCGCTGCTCAGGTCCTCCCGGGTCGCCTGCACGCTGGCTTTGTGCTCCTGCTGTCCGATGTGGGTGCCGCTGGACCAGTCGGTATTGGAGGTGGGCAGCCACTGGTGGTGCGTCAGGCTCATCGGGTGTCCCGTGTTGGTAGCCGCAAGCCCTTGCAAGTACTCGTGGTGCATCATTTTCTGCACCTCTCTGTAGGTCGTCCCCTGGTGCATCCTATCCGAATCCGGATGCATGAGCGGGTTAGACGGTAAGGAGTTATTCCTCGGAATATACTGAGCTGTTGTCGCCATGGCTCCTACTTCGAAAACTGACGAGCACTTCGGAGGTCTCCAGGCTTTAGAGCCAAAACGCAACAACCTGCTCTGGGAGGTCTTGGAAGAGCGAAGACACGCCTCCCTTCCGCTTGTATTGGCTCTTCTTAGATTCAAGCCCACTAGGGACATATTCAATAGGCGCAGGGTTTCAGAGCATGGTACAGCGCATTTTTCGCACAGGACGGAGAGAGCTCCGATCTTACATATGTTATAGAAAAAACATGTGTTCTATTTATTAAATGTCTCTTTGAGTTTTTAACAGTACTCTTGTCATTTCGTATACCTGCGCACAGACAGCCTCCCGTCTGTCTGTTAGATTTTTTTTCTCCAAATCTCTCCAAGTAAGGTGAACAGGGCTGCTGCAGCGGGGTTTGATTAGGCTTCCCTGGGATTAGATCGGTTATTTTGCAAATAACCACGTGGGGGAGTACGGAGATCTTTTTGAAGGGTCCCCCCCCCCAACACACACACATGAACTTACAAACACACACCCGTGCACCTTTTATAATAGGTCACTGATGATTATAGCGCTCCTCATTTTAAATAGATTATAAGGCGCGATGCTCCAGCTCTGCAGCCACCCACACAACGAGAGGCGTGTAAATAAGCGCTATGTGATGTGTCTGTGAATACTGCTGTACATGTGTGACAAATTTGAAAGCATTTGGTCTATTTCAAAGCCTCCGCGTATGTCATTTATTTGTATTGTCTCGGTAATTTTCAATGTTGTATGATCTCATCATCACCACCCACTTAGTTATGATAGGCCAACATACGCTCTCTCTCTACTACTACCCCGTTCCGGTGACATATATTATACACAATTTATTCACATCATCCCGAACGTTATCATATTGGCGTTATCAAGGTCTAATGCCATATCTGATAACAATCATTCATAATTTATCATAAAACAATCAGATTTAATTTTTATGTGACATTGTATCCTCACTGCCAAACTGATGCACTTGTTCTGGATTTTCCCAGTCCTGGAAATTTAGATTTAACCGATTCAAGAAAATAAAAGACTATATTTTTATATAATTTACCTCTCGAAGCATTTTACTAAGCAGCAACTTGGAGAAAGAAACCTTGTTTCTTCCTCCTGGCTCCTTCCTCACTACCTCTCCCGGTTGATCTGATTATTTTTCCCTTCACGTTTTGTCCCAATAGCAAATTACCAATTCTATGAATTGCAAAGCAGCCTCAGAGACGCTGAGGGGTAGAGAGAGGGGGGGGGGATGCGAAGATTGAAAGGGATCTTTGCAAACACAATCACGTTCTTAAATGGAAATGCGGGGCTTTAAACAAATCTTACATCTCTCCCGTTCCATTCGCCTAAAACTGTGCAATCAGGCACATGTTCCACTCCTTCTAAAACAGGAGCGTTTGGAAGGGTTTTCAGGCGCAACAGTCCCATTTTAATCATTTACCTGAAAGCAATGTTTTGCCTTTTTATCTCTGCCGCGTGTTTGTTTGTTGTCATCTTCCCAATGCGACTATTTTCTTTCTATTTACAGGACGACTCAACTCTAGTGTTCATTTTAATCCGGGACTACATGACTAAAAGGTAAGTTGTCTCCTTTCTGCTGTGACCGCGTCCTTGCTGTACTCTTGTCTCCAGCGTTAACAATGTAGCGAGTGTATGTGTGTGTGTGTGTGTGTGTGTGTGTGTGGAAAATGTTGTCGGGGTCACAGGTGCTCGTCATCATCTCTTGAAAGGCGTGGTTTTTGTCCACCCATCCTTTATATATTTATCTGGGATGAGTGGGAGATAATCCGCGCGAGTTACCTGCGTGTCATCTTAGGGAAATTCATTAGTAACAAATTCCGATTTTAAGATATATGATGATGATTTTAACGCAATGTACATTTTTACTGGCGAAATTCGTAATAAGTCTCATTTTAAGAAACACTTCTAATGATTAATATGTTGAATTGTGCAAACATTGTTTTCTTTAATTCTCGAGAAACAATACTTTGCATAATTAAAATGCCTAATTGTAACATGGAATAGACTGAACAATAACATTACCCACCTCCATGTATGTAGGCATATTTAACTAACCATTATTTTGTGTCATTAATAGTTGTTAGAATATGCCCCGGAAAATCGTATAAAATGTAAAAATAACACGTAAGACAATGATGGACAATGCTTCTCTAACGCGACTTGTTAATGGGAAATCTCAGCCAGGACATTTCTTATTGTCAGACTCTTTTCTCTGCGCCTTAAACTCCTGAGAGACCTCAGTGGCTATGTGTCACAGCTATACGGGACCGGAGCTCCATGCAGCTCTCAGTTAATGAAGATGCTTTAGCCATTCAGTCATTCTTGTCTCCCAGTCTATATAAAGCAGTGGTTTCTGCCACACAGACCCAGTCTTGTGCTTTGCCATGCCAGCGAGGAACTGCTGGAAAAGAAGGATCCAGATGCTTTGGCCCTTTTTGTAAAGACTATGGCCTTGTGTGCGCTGAGGTGCATTTTTGCCAGGACGCACTAGGTTTCCATGGTGCGCTCGATGAAAGGGATCACACAGAACTTAGTGGTAAATGACAGGCCGTACAGGAAAAGCGGCTGGAAACGAGCACGATATGACGGATTTAAAAAATAGAATGAAAAAAAAAAACTAATTTACGAGGCGAACAGATTATGAACCGCAGATATGAGTGTCGAGGAAGTTGGGTGAGCCTTTTACCAGAAATAAGTATTTTCTTTGTATCACCCTGAAAACACAATTCTCTGATGTATCCTTCACTTTCTCGCGAGTTTCTTTCCTGTGATGTCTTGACATAATGTGAACATGCAGGACCTGGAGAGACATCAAAACTTGCACTCTAAAAACACATTTAACATGGACAGGACATTAAACATGATGCTTTTTCACAAGACCTAATTTCCGTACTTTATTTTTTGGAAATGATGTTTAACTAAATGCAGTGAATGTTCCTGTGCTACTGTAATTTATGGGTTTATTTATTAGAATAAAGGGCCTTTTCTTTTTTCAGTCAGTCACATGTTAATCTTTCCCCCAACCTACTTAATATGCAACAGTTATTGTTAGTACGCACCTCAACCAATAGGACCCCATAGAACCTTCAATTAATCAAGTTTCTCTCTGTCTCTCTCTCTGACTGGGTATCAGTAAAGTCATGATACTGTGGAAAGAAAATAAAAAATAATGTATAAAAATGACCTATGACAAATAGTTAAGAGAATGGTGAAATTGTGTCCCAGCACTTTCTGTACTTTTCAATAAAATGAGAGAAATAATGCAGAAAAAAAGAAATTGTGTTATTAATCAGAAAACAATTTAAAAGAATCTAATCTCTGTTTTAAAACATGAGTTTGAGGTTTTTAAAGTGAAAAGTGAGACTTTAGAGCAGCTTATTTTAGTCCTCATTCTAAGGCTATAAATATGCAAACATTTTAATTTGAAATAAAGTTCAACCCAATCATCAGGTTTTATTATATACCTGAAATAACACACTCGCACTCTTAAAATGGCCTCGGCCTCATATTAGATGTTAAATACAAGTCTTCCTCAATTCCAGGGGGAACATTTCAGCCTGCCACAAGCTATGTTTAGATTTTAAAATTCATGTGATGTACGCCCCAACTACAGCAAGTAGAATAATATCCACCAACTCACTCAATCAGATAATTGTATTTCGTTTCCACTTTTTTTTTTGATAGACATGCGTAATAGGCACTAAATATGCAACAGAAAAAAAACCCTGTTTGCCCATCCATTTTGAAAACCAAATCGTCCCGTGCTTTTCAGGTAACTTTTTTCCCTTTCTTTTTTGGCTAATGAACTTGGGCTATTCTGCCAGCATCCCCATGAGAATGCAAAGGGGGGAAACGCTTCTCTTGTGGTAAAAGGTGCGAGTTTCTTCCTCTATCTCTCGGCTAATTAGGCGGGGTCTGAACACGCCAGAATGAATATTCATGAAAGGCACCAGTGCGCAATTAGTAGTGGAGAGAGTTCCCAACTTCAATCCCCAAACAACGCAGCATGCAGAGGAACAGGGTACCGGTCCCCCCTACTCCATGTGTCTCTGCTTCTGCTCAAGCACTCTTTGAGCCCTCACTTATACTTTCAATTCTTATCAGCCAGTCTCCTGCTCCCATTTTCAAAGCAGCCACCAACTTAAGTGATTTGTCCACTTCATGTAAATCTCCATGTTGGGAATAACAGCTAATCCAATTAGATTTCTCAATCACTTCTGAAGTGGCCGAAAGAGAGAGATTTCTTGTGTCAGTTGAGGTTTTGGAGTTCTTTGGAGTCACTTTATGACAAATGCACAAAATCTCATTCAAAATTACAATATCTGTAAGTCGGAATTTCAAAAGACTTCACTGATATGTGACATGTCTAACATTCACTCCATGAGGTTGAAGATGTACATTTGGAGCAGAAACTGACATACAAACGTTACGCGTGCAGAAACACAACCTGGAAATGCACCTACCACCTAATGACACATATCCTCTAACAACACACAATTTGATAAGCATCACACCTCACTATTCCAAATCCCCTGAATTGTCAATGGCCCCTGGTGCACACATGTGCTCCCATCCCCTAAAGCCTCTCTCTACCTGTCTCGTGGTTTGTGTGTCATGCTCTAGCCTGTGTGGCTGGCTGCCTGTCTGTCTGCCCGCCGTGGACCCACAATCCTCTGCTTTGAATTCAAGGTGATTCTTATCCCCGGCACCCCCTCCCCTGGCCCAGTGCGTTTGCCTCTTGCCTCCATAAAGACGTGTTTATGTATGTATGTATGTATGCGCAGAGGGGAACACGGGGAGGTTTTTCAAGGGTTGGGGGAAGATAAGCAGAGGAATTTGAGGCCGGTGAATATGGATGGGGTCCCAGCTTTTAGAGAGCACCGCTGATAGAGAGGTAAACAGCTCCTGGCCAGGAGAAGGAAGAAGGGGGAGAGGTGGAGGGGGGTGGTTGATGCATGCACTGGCATACATTCGGGGCCTAACCCCATATTCCTCTCTCTCTGTTCACTCACCATCTCTGAGGACTATCTATCATTATTCCTTCACCTTATTTTGTTGTTATATTGTTGAGTTTTTACTTTTGGGCAGTCTTGTGGATTTCGACAATGAGGTTCCATTATCAATACACAGAAAGTGAGGGTGTTTGCAAACCTGATTTCAGGCTTAGAAGTTTTTAGTTTCTCAGTGCTGACGCAGCAATATTAAGAATGGTAAAATCAGTGCAGGTTTTAGGTTACAGGTGGCATTGTTTTTGTGCATATGGACTGTCAGTTATTACTGCCAATCATGGTAACAGTCATCGATTATCGCCATCCTCATTCAGCATCAACCATATTTCCAGCAATCCGGTCTACAATTCCACACTCTTATCTTCTCCAATGTCCTCTTGTTAAGATGATGACAACATCAGTAACACAATGATCTTAAGACTTCTGACCCTCTCTCGTTTTCTTTCTCTCTGTTCCTGTCTTCTCTTCTCTTGACAGATTCTGCAAGGCTGAACAATGAAGGCCACGACCCAAACAGGACACAGCAGGAGTGAGTCGACGTGTCTCACGTGTGTGTGTGTGTGCAAACATGTTGCTTAGTATGGAAAGTCTGTTGTTCATGACTCTCTTTATTTTAGAGATGAGTATGAACAAGCATGACTTTGTGTGTGTGTGTGTGTGTGAGTGACTGAAACACTTACTCACTTACAGTATGTAGACAATATGTTGTCATTGTTGCAACTCCATTTTTGGTGAAATCCCACTTTCGTGGTTGTCAGATTTTATATGAGAGATTACATGGCCCAAAAATGCATGTTCATTTAGCAAATAAGTCCTGTTTTATTGATATGTTGACAATCTGAAGTTTTCACCTGACAAAGCCACACTGTGCTACGCGGTTTTTAAGACTTTTTAAAATTTGAGCCATTTTCATCAATCTAAATAGATATCTGCTTCAGTTTTTTAAAGTATCATTTTGAGCATTTTCATGCCTTTTATTAAAGAATTGATGGTAGCGAGATGTCAGGAAACAAGGGGAAAGAGATGGGAGATGATATGCAACAAAAGGCCCCAATCATTGCAGTTCGTGGTTGGCACCTTAAACTCTTAAGTCACAGGGGTGTTGAGTTCTGTTTTGTTTTAATACAGTTTTTGTTGTTGCAGAATTAAACTGTGAATAAAGTTAACTTTATTTGGTGAAGAACATCTTCTTTGCACTTGGCTAATTCAGGGTAGTTGTTTTGTTCCACAGGTAAGCCCTCTCAGGCCCTGACTTTCCTTTGGGGCAGCTGCTTAGTTTTATCCCACTTAATCGCTCTCTTGGCCATGACACAACACAGCTACTCTCTCTCATACACGCACACTTCAGACACACACACTCCAGAGAACTTCCACACTAAGGCCCCACCGCAAAGTTATTAATGAGCTGTTTAATTTTAATTAGATAGTAATTCATGTTAATGCCTGCTTAATGGAGCCAAATAATTCCCCTCGGTCACTCTGGGTCTTTATGCTTCGTTTACCAGCCCCTGCAGTTATTCTCTGGCTTTTGTTTTTATATTACATTTATAAGTCATTTTTTTCAAGCAGTGAGTGAATGATGAAACAGTAAAACAGGAAACATATGGGGTGAGTGAAGTGTGCAAGTGTGTGTGTGTGTGTGTGTGTGTGTGTTAGTAAAAGAGTGTCTGTGTATCTGTGAGAGTGAAAGCTAGTATTCACGTTTGTATCCGTGTTCTTATTATTTAAATTTCATTTCTATTTAAGTGCTTGTTTAATCAACTGTGTTTTTGTCCATGAATGAATGAAAATTTAAATACTAGGCCACACACACACACTGACTCTCTTAATGCACAGGCCACTACAGTAAATGCATTTAGTCAGACCAAAGAAAAGGTCAAACTCCGTATTGAACGCTAAGCAGGGTTAAACCCTCAGGTTGAAGTGCAGGTACTAAGACATTTGCAGGAGAGAGGTTGTGACCTTTTTGGCCAGGCCTCAAGGTAAATTGCTGCTGCCTCGTGTCACGTGTGCATCCACTGCTCTGCTGCTTACCTAGGGGAGGATTTGTTCGAGACACCCCCCTTGAGGTTCAAACATCGGTAAGGCTGTGTAGGAGTGACCACACCATCTCGGACCACAGTGTGTGTGTATGTAAGGAGGAGCGGAGGGGTCAATGCTGTTGAGTCTGTCTCGGTTCTGTCTGGGTGCCTCTGCTCTAACGGAGCACTAAGCTGAGTGGCTGAATTGAGTTAGTGGCTACAGACAGGCTTTTAATTGTTGATTGACCAGTCTGAGTGCTTCCTGGGCTGGGGTCATTGCAGAGAGCTGGCTGGGAGGTCCCCAGGCCCCAGCGGCAATTTCAGCCACACACACCTAAGCTCCGCGGAGGGGCGGAAAGAAATGGAGAGGAGGATGGTGCAAAGGTACTTAGGACATGGCGAGGGGGATGGATAAGAGCTGAGAGACTTCACAAAGTTAGAAAATTTGTTGTGCTTTATTCTTTTTTTCTACATGAAGTTTGATCTCAGGATTTACAGGGGCCGTGCGATTCAAGCAAACAAACACATATTGGCGACAGCGTTACAGACGCTGTGAGCAGAGGGGCTTTGAGGTCCACAGATTAGCAAGTTCAATGTTTACTCCTCCACAGAATCTCAGGTCCTTCATCTGACAATTACAAATTTACTTTGTACCCGTTCCATTCACTTCTTTGCCCCTGCACTCCCTCCCTATTTATCCTCTCTTTTCTCTTCCCCTCTCAGCCCTCTTTCCTCTAATTCTGCACGGGGCCACAAAAGCCCATTCTGCTGTTTTAGCGGGTTAGCTCTTCTCTCCTCCCCTCTTCTCCTCCTCCTCCTCTCGGCTCACAGCAGGTGCCCGTCCTCGGCTAACATTTGTTATCTCTAATCCTGCAGGTTCGGCGCACAAAAAGAGCGTAGTAAACTCTCTCTCAGACCTAATCCCGCCACTCTTTTTTTGATGGCGCTCCCCTCGCCCTCCTCTCCTCATTCTCCCTTCACTATCTCTCTTTTAGGCTGCTGGGGGGGGGAGACACTCTACTTCTCTGATTGCCACATAGCTTTTTATCACCATGGCCTTCAATTTGGGGGCAGCTGTTGGAGGTGGGGGTATCCCCCCCTCCGTTCTTTATACCTTCAATTCCAACTCTCTTTTTCCTTTCTCTCTCCCTCTGTCTCCTTTTTTTGCCCCCTTCTCCCTCTCTCTCTGTATCATTTACAGTCATTTTCTGGCAATTAAAATGGAGCGCTGCTGCAGGATTTTCGCCTGCAGTGCAACACTACAGTGCTGATGAATAATTCTTCACCCTGCAAACTGGAAAGCTAGCCTTTCTTTCATGTCGGCCCTTTGTTGATTTACCATTAAAACTTACTGCACCGTGCTATGAGTGGAGGGCCCAGCTCTGCGGGAACTAACAAAAAGCAAAAATGAGGATGAAGCAGATATGTGTACATATGCTTTAGGGTCATTTTTTTCAGCCTAGGATGAGGAAGTCTCTGAGTTACGCACGTGAGTCATATATATTTGTGTTTATGGTTTAGATTTATGGTGCAAGAGCCTTTTTATTTATGTCCACTGTCTCGTTCTGTACTACTTAGGTTTTATGTTAATTTTTCTTATCAACAGTTTTCATTATGGGGCTTAGCTGTATTGTGTGAGTTATTAGACCGTCATTCATCTCTGTTTCTCTTTCTCACACACAATGACACAGTCACACACAGCGAGCAGTGACTGATGTGTGGATGGAGTGTGTGGGGTGCTCAGGCTGCAGAGGTGGGGTGGTGTTGGCAGTATGTTAAATGATGTGGGTCTCCAGGCCAGCCCAGCTCTGCACTGTTTTCTGTTAGCAACATCCTGGAGCAGACTATTTTCTGCTTTGAGATTAAGTGTATTGTCCCAGTAGCGGAAAATAAAACCTTACATTTGCCATATGTGCCAAGTGTCACAATAATAAATAAAAAGAAAATTGGTTGACAAATTGGTCACAGTATTGTAGTATTAGTATCAGTATGTTACTTGGAGTACTACTGTTCTAAGTAGTACTCACATTTTCTTTGGAGACTCTTCTCACTGGAAAACCAGCATCATTGGTTATTTGTTTAAACGGTTTAAGATGTTTGGGGGGGGGGGTCCCTATTTTGTAATTTTTGCAGACAGGACAGTTGACATTTACGAAATTGCAAGTGGTCACTTGTCAGGAAAATGTAAAATTGGGTCGTTTAAGCCAAACTGTATTTGAGTTCTTAAATAGCTGTGGGAAGTCTGTAAGAGGAAATTAGGGTTTGACACCAGGGTTTATGTCCCATCCTTTACCAATAGTCAATGTTTCTTTTAACAAAGCATTAGCATGATCTGTCACTAACCTTAACCAAGTCATTTTATTTGTCTAAACTTGCTGCTGCAGTGTCTTCATCTTACCACTGGGGGTGCCAGATCAGTAAAATACTCATATTAGTCTGTGTTTTTTTTTCTTGTTTGTTACTACTTGGGGCAGGCAATATCACTAAATTTGATTCTGATCCAATACTGAGTAATACCAAGCCCAGAATCACCAATATTGACACCAATACTGATTATAAGCGGCTAATGTGCTATAATATAGGGGAGAACCATGTGTCATGATTTATGAAGTGAAAGCATCATTAATGGGCTACTTATAAATACATTTCACATTCACATTTACTACTGAGTGATCTGCCAATTAGGCATTTCTTCTTACTATTCTCTATTAATTACTTAATCCCATGCATGCTAAAACAAATGCAGTTTTAATAGTAATCAATATGGTAATTTATTGTGTGAATTCTCTGAACTAACAAGGTGATTGCTGTGTGCATGCACACAACAGGCAGAGAAGCATAGCGTGCAGCACTAACTGAAAAACATGATCTAACCTGAGACAGATCAACTTTTTTTGGTAACGATCCTATGAACGCTAGTCTTGAAACTAGTAACAAGACTTAGTAGTGTTATCGATACATTTTAGGTATCGATCCGCCTGCCTCTACTTACTATCTGCAACCTGCAGTGTGCTGTTTTTAGCTGGTTAGCTCTTCTCTCCTCCCATAGCAGCAGGTTAAATTAATTTTACAAGAGACGAGTGTAGCCGGAGAGAAGTTTGTCCACTTTAATAATTATAATGAATGAACCAGTCGTCCAAGAGAGAAACAGGGAGAAGTTTAAGGAGCTTTAACCCTGGCTGGAGGGGTTGAATTAGGGCCTGAGAAAAAGCATCTTCCCGCCATGTCATCTGGCTCAGTAGTTATCTCCCAGTCAGTTATATGGGCTTCAGCATATTGAACAGCAAATATGAACACACGCTCACTTGGATCCACTGACAGGCACACACATGAGCAAGCAAACACTCACATACACAAACATGCACACACGTACACACAGTAAGTAAACAAACAAACACTATTTTTCACACTGTCACACTCGCATGGACACAGTCATGCGCTGAAGAGATAATGGTGGCCAGAGGCAGTCTTGGTGCTCCCTCTCTCTCTCTCTCTCTCTCTCTCTCTCTCTCTCTCTCTCTCCCTCAATGTCTCTGAGGCAGAAAGTGTGCTCCGGTCCTCACTGTCTGTTAGATTTGATCACCATCACCCAGCTGCAACGGACAGCGCACAGCTCAGCTGATGGCTCATTGGCACACACATGCACACACACACACACAGCTGCTGTGCCAGAGGATATTACATGCAGTGTCTGACACCTCTAAATAACTGTTTACTGTGTGTGTGTGTGTGTGTGTGTGTGTGCTTGCCTTTGCATCTTATTTGTCTGTATGGTTGCCTCTCCATCCATAACCGTGTGTGTATAACTGCTCTGCATTTGAATTGTGCTCATCATATGTATAAGCACGTGAAGTATAATTTTAGTGTGTAATGATTAAGCAAAATAATGTAAATAAAAAATGTGAATGAAAGTCTGTCTGGTGTGGAGTTTATTTTAGAGGTCTGGCATTACATTTCTTTAAAGATGATGTATTGGTGTGAACGGAAACTAATTAATTTATCATTCGTCTGCATATTTTTCTGTTTGTTGGTCTCTTTTTCTCCCCACGCATGCACATACACACATAAGCTCAGACAGGGTCTTATAAAGCTGTGACAGACAAGAAGCAGCAAACTGTATATGTATGTGTGTGTTTGTGGGTGTGTGTGCCTGCATGCACACACGTGCATACATGTATCTCTGTCTGTCTGCAAAGAGGTTTTAATAAGACACAAAAGAGGGGGTACAGTAAATCCTAAATCTGAGCACGCCCATCTCAGAGACCCGAGGGTGCCATACAATGATTGACAGGCCTCCTTTCACTGGCGCTGTCGGACGGGGGGACGGATTAGGGCCGTCTCGCCCTAAAGGGCCATTGTGGCTCCACGTCTCCCAGCTGCTTCACCATGCACCCTTTTCCATAACCAAGGAGGGGCCCTTGTGAGTGTGTATGTGTGTCTGTGTATTAGGGTGATGTGGTGTGCATGGCATGGGTGCGCTTGACCTTCTGTCTTAATTCTATGATCAGTTAAAATAGCAGGATGTTACTGTTTTGACAAAAGTTTTGTTTTGTTTTATTGCTAAATAAAATATAACTTTTTAATGTTATGAAAGAAATGTACTACACAACTTTCTAATTCTGGCAGACCAAATAACTTTTCAGTTTAACTTCATTGAAGGAATCCTATATAAAATCAGTTTCACCCTTAAACATTTAAAACTCATGTTTAATATGCTGTTCCATAATGTCAGTCCTCGTTTTGAGGAGAAAAAAACCCTCTAGATTTCAGACTTATTTTAAAGAAGTGGTAATCTGTTGAAACAAATAAGACTTTCAAATTTATTGAGTTACTACTTTTCCATAGCTTTGCGAACTGGAGAAAAAAGTATTCATTCAAAAAATGTTACTAAACATGCTGGCACACTGTCACTCTAGAATCAAATGAATGGATGGTTACACTTCAATTCATTGCATTTCTAACCAACTTGCATAGATTTGAGACACATCTCTGGGTTTTCACACTTGGCTTGAAAATGTTTTGACTCATCTACTTTGCATCCCTTTCAACAACTCTGTGTTTTATAGAACAGGTCCCCGTGCTGTGACATGAGCCACTGAGGTAATGCATGTGGGGACAGGTGACGCTCACATGGCTTTAAAACCCGTGTGTGTTGCTATAGTCGCCTGCAGCTCTGTCTCCAATCTGGTGTGGATCGGAAGGCCTTTACATCCAGACTTGTAAAGTACAACAGCCTTAAGTCTTATGCTTTTAACCTCACCATCACTGTAATTGATGGTACCAGTTAAACTGGTTTTGTTCCCTCTTTAAAAGAAGAAAAGAGTTTCTAAATGGTGTACTGACCCTGTTCTACCCTCTTTGTTCTTGCTTTTAACTCAGTGATTGCCTTGATTTTTATATTGGCATCTTATTTTTTTGTATCATATTTGAGATAGTATCAGGGATGAATATACTGAAAGGTAGTTATTTTAAGTTTTTGTATCGACCATATAAAGTCCTGAAAAAAATTATGATTGCTATATGATGGTATGTGTGTGTCAGAGAGAGAAAATGAGAGTGTGCACTACATTCGAATACATGCCAGCAATATGACCTTTCCAACCTTTCTGTGGCTTCCCTGGGGTTTCCCATCCGTTTCCAAAGAGGCCTTGGGGAGTGCCCATCATGGGGGATGCTTCTGGGTTATGAGACCCCTGGCGTGGGTGCAGGGCAGGGCGGGCCGGCACTGCGGCAGTACTGGCACAGAGCTTTGCCAGGAATGGGAATGCCAGAGGCCTGCCACACTCCTGCTGAGAACCTCCCAGGCAATTAGACTGCTGCGGTAGTGAGCTGCCGTCTGAACTGTAAAGCAGAGGAAGAGTGAACAGGACCAGCGATTAGCAACATATAACAGTTTGTGTTGACACTGTGTTGACATTAGCTAATCGACTGAGTGTAAACAGACATATTGTTTCAGGTTTAACTGAGCATAATATTAACATGCACCCCCAGCTATACTTGTAAGCATTTTGCTCTCAAAGTGTGTGCAACATGATAAGTCCTTGGAAGAAGAGCCTTGATTTGATATGTGCAAAGGGTGAAAAAAGTTGCCCTCCTTCTATCCATGTCCCTGTCACCCCAGCGGAAAAAGGAGTGGATTGCTCTCACTGTCTCTCTTCCTTTCTCTCCTCTCCATTTCTCTGTCTGATGAAAGAGGAGCTATGATCGCTTCGACAACAAAGGACCCAGCCGCCTGTGTTTGGATGAGGCTCTCCTTTCTTCTCTCCTTCCTCCTCCTCTATCTATCTCTTCTAACCCCTTCTGATCTCACTTACTCTCTCTTTCCTCTATGCCCCCCCACCCCTCTTTTCCCCTCACTCTCTCCCTCCCTTCCTGCTCTATCTCTCGCTGCCTGATGCCACTCACTGGCGTCGCTCCTCCGTTCTTCGTTAGGGCCTCGGCGATACAATCAGGGGACGGAATTAAAAATCAGAAAGTGTCCTTGTCGAAGAGACACCCCGGATGGCGCACTTTGATGTCTCCTCGGATATTTGAAATTCATATGTTGTCACACTTCATTTTATTCCCTCTCTCTCTCTCTCTCTCTCTCTCTCTCTCTCTCTCTCTCTCTCTTTCTCACTCTTTTTCCTTCAGCGTTCTCCTTTTCTTCGTCTTCCTCCTCCTCTTCTCCGTCAAGTGCCATCATGTACTATTCAGTTAGAAAGAGAGAAACGAGTGTTTCTGAAAGCCCTTTCTTATCTTTTATTTTTCATGTTTTTACTTTGTGAAGAAGGCGGGAAGATATAATGAATCATTTAATTTTCTTTTGATTGTAGGTACTGGGGTGCGTGGGCTTAGAGGTAGATGACAGGGAGTAAGGGACCACAGGACAGGGTGGAAATGTGGCGGTAGGCAACTTTGATGCCATTTCAGAACCCGCCGCCAAGTCAAAGCTGTTTGACAGAGTGAGGAAAGTGTGGCTGCCACACACTCTGTAGCGCACACACACATTCAGAAAGGCACATAAACTCTCTGGCAGAAACCCTAGCCTGGTCCCCAGCGAAAACAAATAAATGCACATGCCGCACGAGTTTCAAAATGAAAGACAGGAGTTTGGACGTAATCCTGTTAGGATTTCAATAAGGAAACATCAAAACATGTTAATTTTACACTGAATAACATGTGAGTCACTGTGTGAGTGTGTGTGAACACATTGTTGAGATCTGAAGGAATTCCTCTTATAAATTTGTGGAAGAATAATTAGTCTTGAGTCAATGACATTACTAAACAGTAGCCATCCAAAAGAAATCTCACGAGCTGGATTTGGATATGACACATTTCTGGACACATTTCTCATTCTTGACTTTAAGAAAATGAGGGGGCACAACATCGGGTCCTTGATAGCCCCTCCCAAGACAGTTACAAATGGGCATGAAGGTGGGGTGGCGAGGGCTGGGGATTGGGTAAGGGGTGGGGGGAAGGTGGATGAGCAGGATGGGGATGGAGATGGGGATGGGGAGTCCCACAGGTCCACTATACCCCAGATTCATCATTAATCACTCCTGCTGAGCCCCTTAGCCCCTCCCACTCCTCCTTACCACCCCTGTCTTCCACCTTTAAGATCCACTCCCCAAGGTGGTGGCAACCCATCCCCGCTGCCCCCTCCACCATCAACACCACACGTAACACTTGCCCCCTCCTTAAAACAACAATTTCTGTTATCTAGCACCTCGGGAAATTCACCCTTCTTTGTCTCCACATCTCTTTCTCTTATATCTCTCTTTTCTTCCCTTCCTCCTTTCCCATGTCTCACTCTACATCTGTGTCTTTTTCCCCCCTCACTACTTTTTTCTCTCTCCTTTTCGTTTTCTGCTTCTCTCTTTATGACAAATGGGTTTTAATAAAAGCTGACAGAGCGATGAAATTAAAGGAGTGCATCCCATGGCCAGCTATAGCTCCAGCCTGAGCGTGGCACTGACATATTTAAAACAGGGCCTTAATTCAGTAGCCCGCCTGTGTCTTACATCACAGGGGCTCCTCAGTGATATCGGAATCATTATTACTTCCTGACACTGTATTGTTGTTGTAAAAAAAATAATCAGTTACAACTGGCACCAGAGGAGACAAGCATTAAGCAGCCCCTTCGTCCTTGTGCCAACAGTGACCCCTATAAAACAGTTTATTCCATTGACCCTATTACCAGATATTAGGCCCCATCTCCCATGTTGCCTCATTATAGCCCTGGATCATAAAAAAGGGGGTTGGGATGGAGTAGGTGGTTGGATACAGAAAGCGAGTGTGCGTCTTTTCCAAGGGAACCCTTCCATAAGGAATAACTGACATGGAGGACTCACCCACGCCTCGGGAGCTCTTGCTCGATGAGAAAGCATTGTTTTGTTGGATTACAGGGTTAGAAGGGGAACCTAATCCCCTAATTTTTAATCTTTCCTGATTCCAGAGGGATGCATTAGAGACTGGGGGGCATCCCTGACACAGCTTGGGTAGGTGGGTTATAGAGAAGGGGGGCCACGGTAGGGGTGAGGGGATAAAAGAAACAGGGAGGTTTCTTAACAAAGGGCATATGATATTATTGTTGGAGCATGACTCTATTGCGTTGAGAAACTGTGAGGACAACATGAGAAATCTTTAAATGTAGCAACAGAGGCCATTTTTAGTCACTGAAACTTTGTACGGTGCTAAAAAGTACTAGAAAAGTTCCCAAACTCAAAATATCAAAAGTAAAATCAAAAGTAAAAACATAGCAGCTTACGAGTACCTTGTAACAGAAATAATTCCAATCCTATTTGTAGGCTGTGCACTACACAACATTCAAAATCGTTCTGTGACAGTGATAACATATCCTTCTCCCAAAACATTTCTGCTTTGTCATTTCATACCCTCACCACCATGTGTCTGGGTGTGTGGATAATTTCTCAGACAGCTTACAGTGACAGGCTTTTGGGATGGAGGGATAAGTTGTCTGGGAGCTCATCCCTATAATCTGTGAAGGATATACAGGGTCTCCCCAGGCGGGGTACAGGGACTGTTCACCTGCAGCATTACCTAAATGAGATTAGGAGCTGGACTGGAACCCAAACACTCGCTGTGGGCAAAAATATATATATGAGTATATACAAAATCTCATAGGGGAAATTTGTTTGAAATTTTTAAGCTGAAAACACAGTTAACACCTTTTGCGATGGGAATTTCAAAATCCAGTTGATGCACAAAAACGTATGAGGGGAAAGAAGGGACATCAAACCTCCAACTGGGTTCAACTGAAGGCCTCTTTCAAATGTAAAGTTAGCTATAGAGCTGGCGGGAAATGGAGCAGGAGGGATGGAAACAGGGATGGAGAAGGGCGGGTGGTCGCAGCGGACACAGGGAGTTAGAAATCATTGCGTTCATTGACGAAGTAACCTTGGGCGGCTTCCAGCATGACTGAGAGAGTGAGTGAGCGACGGGGTCTTGGAGCCAGGCCAAGCGTAGCCTTTTGTGCCAGCAGCCGCCACATTCCAATCAGCCACGGATATTTATACTCCGGGCCTAATTGAAAGGTTGGCTTGTGAACCATCTGCATGCACCCACACTCCAACTCCCCTTTCAACACACACACACACACACACACACACACACACACACACACACACACACACACAGAGAGAGACAGACACTCTCCTTAGTGCTTTATCACCACAGACATAGCCAGCTTTGACCCACAAGGGAGGCCAGACATGCTGCATCTGTGACAGCTAACATCCCAAGAGGCCAAAAATGCAAAGGGTGACTTATGGCAAAAGCATTTCTGCCAAAGGTTAAATTCAAAATTTGTTTCTGGTTCTTGATATTTACTTCTTACGAGAATTATGTAAGAAGATGCTGGTAGAGGAAGTTGGTCATTTCCCTGAGCCACTGGGCCACATGTGACATTTATTAGCTTTAAAATGTATCTTAACCAATATCTAGAAACTGAGTTAAAAAGGTGAATCTGTCAAGTGGTTGTAATTACATTTAAATAATAACCACATTACATTTCAAATATCCTTTGTCTCTTTCCATAGGATTACATTTTTCATAACAACATACAGATAGGCATGGGAACTTTACTTTTTATCTAGTGGTAATTTCTACAAAGTGAGCCAACAGTCAGTAATACTGTGCAGCTGAGGGAGTCTGGCAGTTGATAAAAGGAACTCATCACCAATGTGAGATAAATTACTTGATGATTGATTACCGCCTAAAGCAGAAAATTGAGCAAAGCACAAAACCAGTCAGAGATGTTTGTGTAATGAACATTTCTCACAGTACCTTCTCTATATCACACAGTGAAAACTGGGTGTTTAGGGTCGCTTCTGTGTTTCAGGTGATTATTATAAGAAATCATTATAAAAAAGGCTTAATGTCTTCAACAGCCTCACATACACTCTTCTACTGTATATCTTCTTTCTACACTCTAATAAATTCTTATCTTAAAGTAAAAACAAATCCCGTCTACGTTGTATTTGAACTTCTCTCCGACACACTTTCTCAACAGTCACAGGAACAAAGTCTGACCCTTGTACTTCATTTGGTTGAGAAATTGTGAATATACAGAATCCTTTAATCACTACTGTAAAAGTTGTGGAAGGCAAGTAACATAGTTGCTCAGCACTGTGTGGTGAAGACCTAAAGTCTAACACAAATTATGTTAGCTAGATGTAAATTGACAATATCCAAATTAATCCAGCACTCATCTGTCACACTGATGATCATAAATAAACTAATTGGTTTTAAATCTAGCCAGCATTCACCTAACCACAAATCTTCACTTTAAATCTAATCTGAAAATCTCAACTACAAGTTATCCGACTGACTAACTACATGCCAGACAACAAGCCAAAATCAGGACTCCAGGGAGCCACGGAACTGTGAAACACAAATATCCGACTTCTGTTTCACCACCACTGAAATGCACCACAGGCTCATGGGATCAGGTAACTAAACCCACTGATTAATGCACAATTAGTGTTGTGTTGTGTCAGTTAACAGGATGAGCTGATGGAGTTTGCAGCAATGGTGAGGAGTGTGTTAAAGCTCTCGGCGGGCATCCAGCTGGCCCTTCGCTCATCTCTGGGACGTGCTAGACTTCCTCTGCCAGCTGGCACTGGAACACACCGTCATGTTCATTCATGACAGGCATCTCCAAAAACTTGTGAAAAACCTGGTGATTCTTGAATGCTCCTTTCACAAGATGCTTTCAAAAGGGAAAGAAAATAGAAAAAAGAAATAAAGAACACCTTTTCATGTGTTCTAAGCCAAGGACATTTGGGGTAACTCAGAAAAGTTTATTCAATATGCTGCCCAAAACATTATTTATGTGTGTTGTGTATGATGCCTCTCACATTTACATTGCCACAAAAAGGCAGTCACATAAAAAGACAAAAAAGCGTTGCCACATACCCAGTGTCCCTATCATGTGCTACTGTATATGCTAATTCTATCCATGTTTGGAGTATATTGTATGTTTAAAATGGGAAAATGCCATAATGCATATTTTAAAATGCCAGAATACATACTAAAA